>NC_133331.1:5724843-6062470 GCF_042186555.1 Aquarana catesbeiana
CAAACCAGACGGCCTATCCCGTTAATAAACTCCCCCGTTAAAGGTAAACTCATGCAGAATTCAGCAATAGCCGAGGAATTCCGCCGGTACTATTCTACCCTTTATAATCTCACCCCTCAGACCCCCCTTACTATACCCACCCCGCAAGACCTGTCCTCATATATTCAGGAGACAGCACTTCCACCTCTTCCGCTATCGGATACAGAGGACCTAGAGACCTCTCTGTCCGAAGTGGAATTTCTAACCGCTATCAAAAATCTCAAGAATGGCAAAAGTCCAAGCCCAGATGGATTTTCCCCCCGCTTTTATAAAACGTTCGCACCACAATTATCCCCACTGCTAGCGAGAGCGTTTAATGCCATTGATGAAAACATTGCTCTTTCCTCTTCTATACTCCAAGCCCAGATAGTTGTCATCCCTAAACCTGGTAAAGACCCCTCCATTTGCCCCAATTACAGACCTATATCCCTTCTAAATATAGACCTAAAGCTGTATGCTAAGATCCTCGCAAACCACCTTTCCCCTTTGTTACCACAAACCATACATAAAGATCAGGTGGGCTTTGTTCCTGGCCGCGAGGCCAGAGACAATACCACCAAGACCATACACCTAATCACATATGCTCACCGTCACCATATACCAGCCTGCCTTCTCTCCTGTGACGCAGAGAAGGCTTTTGATAGGGTCAGCAGGTCTTTTCTCCAAGCCACCCTCTCCCAACTAGGTCTTGGCCCGAAAATGTTGACGCGTATTATGTCTCTCTATACTGCACCCTCTGCCACAGTTCTGGTAAATGGCATTCAATCAGAAACATTTATTATCACTAACGGCACCAGGCAGGGCTGTCCTCTTTCCCCTCTCCTTTTCGCACTAGTAATTGAACACCTGGCACAAGCCATAAGATCTAACCCCAACATACAGGGCATACAAACCCCCTCGTCCCACTGTAAACTCTCCTTATATGCAGACGATCTCCTTCTTTACGTAACACAACCTCATATTAGCATACCCACCATATTGGCAGAGATAGACAGATTCGGTCATCTTAGTAATTATAAACAAAATATCTCTAAAACGGAAGCCCTAAACCTTTCGTTATCACACGCTACTCTCTCCTCCCTTAAATCCAACTTTTCATTTCAATGGCGACTGAATTCTATCTCTTATTTAGGTACAGCTATACCTAAACAAACCTCTGACATATACTCCCTGAATTTTAGCCCCTTACTCCAAAAACTTAGAAAGTTGACGGAGGAACGGATGGACTTACCTTTGTCCTGGGTAGGACGTATCAACACATTAAAAATGGATATACTCCCCAAGTTGTTATATCTATTCCAAGCCCTACCCATCGCCCTCCCTTCTGCGTATTTCCGCACCCTCCGCTCTATGGCTATCAGATTTGTCTGGAAGGGCAACCAACCGAGATTGAAACATAAACTCTTATGCTCTCCTATCACGAAGGGGGGTTTAGGCCTACCTGACTTTGAAACATATCACACGTCAGCAGTCTTATCTCGTATCCTTGAGTGGTTCCCTCGCCCTATGACCAAAGCCGCCACATCTGTGGAACAGGACCTATCTACATACGATCTACGAGCGCTTCTTTGGGGCTATGATAAGTCATACAAATCCTTATCAACATTGTCCCCCCTCACTAGAGATGCCCTGACAATCTGGTACCGTAGGAGAGATACCCACTCATTATCCTCGGAACCTAGCCCCCTCACCCCCTTGTTTGATAATCCAAACCTTCCGGAAGGCCACTCAACCCACTCGATAGACATCCACAACAGAGACTCATGGCCCACCGCACGCCAATTTGTTAATAACACCTTAGGCACATTTATATCCACCCCAACAGACGTTATTTCCAAGGTGACATGGCTCACTCGTGGACACCTAAATTCCTATTGCAAGACACTTCATGAATCCAGACAAATTCATAGACCCTTGACCGGGTTCGAACAACTGTGTACGCTTTCTGAGACTCCATGACACACCTTATCACTGATATATAAATCAATCTTAGACCATACCCACAAAGCCCTACCTAGCTATACTACTAAATGGTCAGTGGAGGTCGGGAAAGAAATAACTGAGGCAGAGTGGAGTAAAGCCTTCCTTTTTACGAACAAAACCTCCATATCAAGCTATACACAAGAGAAAAACTATAAACTGTTGTCGAGGTGGTATTGGGTCCCAACTACTCTCAGGATCATGTTCCCATCCAACTCAGACAGATGTTGGAGATGCAACTCGATGAAAGGTACATATATACATATTTGGTGGGAATGTGATGTGCTTCTCCAATTTTGGACTCAAATTTTTCAGAGACTCAGACATTTATGATAAGCCACTGCTGCCATCACCCTCTATTGCCCTCCTATCCATCTTACCAGGGACAATCAAATCACAAAAAACAGTCTACTGAAATTTTTTGTTAGTGCAGGAAGACAACTCATACCCAGATATTGGAAAACCACTACGCCCCCCTCTCTAATTGAGTGGGTAAGTGAGGTAAACAATTTCATGCTAATGGAAGAAATGCAGGCCAAAGCCCTGGACAAACAAGCTAAGTTCTCTTTTGTCTGGAGTATCTGGAGGAATTACTCTACCTCAGACAAACTCAAACAAAGACTCTTGACTAAGAACTCCACTTAGGAGCTAAAAAGGCCACATTCCCCGGACCATAGACTTAAAGTTAAGGCCTCGTCTATAGACCGAGGCTCGCTGTCTCCCCCCTCCCTCCCTACTATTCTTCTATCCTACTTTTATTCTGCCTTCTTCTATTCTGTTTTTCTTCTCTCCCTCTTCCATGTCTCCTGTATTCCTCCTTAGATGCAACACAACCTATAAGATCTCCTTTTATTTAAATAGAGATCGGAAATCTTGTCACTAATTATACTCCTGACAACCTATGTTTTAGTTGGTTCTTCCAGACTCCCTGAGTCTCGGGGTGCAGCAGGCTCCCAAAGGGGCACCCCTGCCCAGGGTAGCCCAGGGTAGTTAAAGGGGTTGTAAAGGTAAAAATTTTTTCACCTTAATGCATTCTATGCATTAAGGTGAAAAAACTTTTGACAATACCGCCGCCCCCAGCCCCCCCGTTTTACTTACCTGACGCCTCGAATCTCCGCTGCTCGTTCTCGTCATCTCCATTGCAGCTCAGCCTGGTCGCTGATTGGCTGCAGTGGATGGATTGAAAGCAGCGCAGCCATTGGCTCGCGCTGCTGTCAATCACATCCGATGACACGGCGCGCCGGGGGGCGGGGCCGAGTGATACAGCGAGCGGCTATAGCCGCCGGCTGTATCACGGGAGCGCGCCCGCAAGCACTCACCACCATGCGAGGGAGCTCGCATTAAGGTGGTTAATGCTTGCGGGGAGGAGCTGAAACAGCCGCAGAGGGACCCCAGAAGACCAGGTTCGGGGCCACTCTGTGCAGAACGAGCTGCACAGTGAAGGTAAGTATAACATGTTTGTTATTTAAAAAAAAAAAAAATTTACCTTTACAACCCCTTTAATGTTTATATGTCAACAGACACTCGTTCTACGGGTTTAACGTAAAGCTTTATTTATAGTGACCTTTGCACTTGTATACGATTGCACTATTTCATCATTTGTAAGAAATATTTGTATACCAGGAGGCCTGTTGTCAGGTAACTGGCACTGTTTACATTCCTTCATTTTGTTTTCTTTTTGTTTTTATATGTTTATATATTTGTGAAAAAAAATCAATAAAACTTATTGAACCATAAAAAAAAAAACGCCCAAACTCCCAAAAACGGCCGTTGATGAGCTTCAGTGTGCATGGAGCCTTAGGCAGGATTAAAAAAAATTGCAAACTTAGCACTATTGTTTCTGGGCTGTATGTGGTATCGCTGCGATCGTCAGGAGCAGGAGAATTTTGGGGTTTTTTTTGGTGGAAATTTATGGTAGCAGCAAGAAATAAACAGCTACATAAAAAAATATATATATATATTTTTTTGTAACGGTAATGGAGATCTCCCTTACCAATTACCACCAAATGAAAGTCCAATTTGTCCTGAAAACAACGCGGTGTAATCCACCTGGATACACAAAGTAGTTGTGGTGATATGTACGGTTTTACTATCACATGCGGTGTGTAGCGGTGATGTCACACACACACCCACAGAGGGATCAGCTCCTGGCTCCTGGTCTCCGCCCTATGGACATGCATACCATGTGTGTAGGGGGGGGTGTTCCAGAGTGCACGGCGCGGCCTTTGGCATCCCGTGTCACGTGGCCCCTCCCCTTTTTTGCGTCCGCGGTGCGTCATCACGGCAGTTGTTTGCCGTCTCCCCCAAACAAAAAAACACCAGCCGCCACTGACCCTTAGGCATGAAGGGGTTAAGGTACTTGACAAATAAAATAAAGAAAATAAATGGCAATAATAGTATAATGTGTTGGGTAAAAGAAGGAGAAATCGAACAAAAGAAGGAGGGAAAGGAAGAAAGTAGATAAAATAAAAATGGATTACTAAAAAAAAGGGAATCTACTGTACCTTATAAATCCTCACCAACGCATTTATTATGTTTCAATTGTACGGAAGTGAGCGACCACAAGACCTGTGGTTTGGAGGTGCCACAATTGAAGTGACTTATTTCACAAATACCTGAAATCCGGCTGTGCCTTCCATGAACTCCGACTGCCGAAAGGGAAGTTTAGACTGTCGGGGAAAACTTTATGACCATGGCCGACGCATTGCAGTATGAGATAAAAGATGCTGCCGTTTACAAATGAAGAATGAGGAAGGAAGTATTGCTGAAAAATAATTGAAGAAACCACGTTACATAGTATTACATAGTAGGTGAGGTTAAAAAAAGACACAAGTCCATCAAGTCCAACCTATGTGTGATTATATGTCAGTATTACATTGTATATCCCTGTATGTTGCGGTTGTTCAGGTGCTTATCTAATAGTTTCTTGAAACTATCAATGTTCCCCGCTGAGACCACCGCCTGTGGAAGGGAATTCCACATCCTTGCCGCTCTTATGCCCCGTACACACGGTCGGACTTTGTTCGGACATTCCGACAACAAAATCCTAGGATTTTTTCCGACGGATGTTGGCTCAAACTTGTTTTGCCTACACACGGTCACACAAAGTTGTCGGAATTTCCGATCGCCAACCACGCGGTCACGTACACCACGTACGACGAGACTAGAAAAGGCCGGTTCAGAACCAAGCGCGGCACCCTTTGGGCTCCTTTTGCTAATCTCGTGTTAGTAAAAGTTTGGTGAGAGACGATTCGCGCTTTTTCAGACTCGTGGCTTTCAGATCGTTTTCTGTTTGTGCTTGTGGGTTTGTATCTGCTCTTCAGTGCGTGCAGCAAGTTCCGCGTGACTTTAGGTAGTCATTGTATTCTTGTTCGTTCGTTACTGGTTTTCAGGTCGCTCTTCACAGGCCTTGCTGTTCTTCAGTGCGTTCTGTTACTTCGTTCTGAGCAGCCGACCGTTTTCTAGCCATGTTTCGTATACGTACTCCTCGTAGAGTTCGTGCTGTGCGGGGGCTTGGTGTTGGGGTCCTGACCTTGACACAAGTCCAGTCCATGAACAGGGTGGAGAGGAGTTCATGGACCAAGAATTGGTTGCTTCAGCGTGACCAGTTCTCTCATATGCCTTTGCTCCGTGAGATCCGTGAGAATAATCCTGATGATTTCAGGAACTTTCTCAGGATGACGGACCCCGTGTTTCACCGTTTGTTGGCTTCGCTGACCCCCTATATCAGCAGGCAGGATACCTGCATGAGGCAAGCCATCACTCCGGAGCAGAGGCTTGTCGCCACCCTGCGGTACTTGGCGACAGGGAGAAGTCTGCAGGACTTGAAGTTCTCGACAGGCATCTCCCCCCAGGCTCTGGGGATCATTATCCCAGAGACCTGTTCTGCCATCATCCAGGTCCTGCAGAAGGAGTATATGAAGGTAAGATTTTTATCCTTTAATATCACATTTTATTGTATTTAATGTTTGATAATATATTGTATTTCTTTCCTCATTCCCTAATTACCATGATTGTAATATGCTGTGAATGTCCCTTTTGTCCTCATGCATGCTGGATTTTTATGTAATTATTATTTTAGGTCCTTCATACATATTTGCCCTTCAATAACCTCCCCAGCATGGTGTCTCCTGCCCTATATTCACCTCATGTAGTCACTTAACAATGTATTTTATCTGCTCCATAGTAGTGCTTTACCCCAAACACCCCCTAAAATGTTTGGAAATGTTATTTTTGCTTTAAATTCTGGCAGAGTGCCAGAGGCTTTTTTTTGTGGTGTCCCCAAATAATTTTTAGTAACCCTTACTCCCCCCAACTGCTAAGTCAGCTGATCCCAATTCTCTATCCTCAATCATCTATCTGCTGACTTTGCCAAACCCATACACACTATACCCATCTCTTTTGTGCTCTGATTTATGGATGAATTCCCCAAAGCATGTAGTGCAAGGGCCTGCCTGTATACTTTCCAATGGTACTGTTTAAAGTTTTTGTATCCTATTATTATCTTGACAGGTAATAGCAGAATAGTAATCCTGAGAAACCGCGCTTAGGACAGGTCTATATGGCAAATCCACACAGGTTGCTGCCTCCCTTAAACAAAGACACTCACTAGGGGTGTCCTGTCATGTAAGTATATTAAGAAATATTTAGGGATGGAACGGCGCTACCTGGAAAACCTGTATGGCTAAGCATATACAGGAAACATTATACAAACGTTTTTTTCATATATAAAGGATCCTATATAAGAAGAAAAATTTGATGTTGTCACAACTATAAGGAAAAAGATGATAGAAATTGGCTGGACTACATATATGTGGGTCAGCATGTAGTTTCATACATCCTACATAGGGAGTAGTGTATAAGGCCTGTCAGAAAAAAGCTATCTACACCCCATATCGGATACCGGATCGTATCCAATTGTAACTTCCTGATCTGCACGTTCCTGTGTGGCCGTGAAGATAGATTGTCTGTTCTTGTCAGCCCTTTTTTTCTTTGATGCATGAGGGTTTAATCGCAGTATCATCCACCGGGATACCATTGGAGACATCTGAGATACAACAGCAGTGAGCAACAAAGCCCTTATATAGGATTACAGTCCTGATACCCCTGCAGGGGTTCCGACATTTGGTGAGTGAGCAATTCGAGGGGGGATCACAGAAGTCACCATCCAACCCTGTACACACGAAAGTCACCTTGGGGAATATCCTGCCTGGCTGTTGTATGAACTGCATGGGACTATTATATTTTGCTATAATCATATCACGGGTACTCACCGAAGCCGAGATGCTGGGAGTGGCTTCTCTTACAGCTAAGCACACTATACCCCTGGTGATGGTACAGAGGGTATAGGGCACAGAGAGGCACGGGTCGCCAGCAGGCAGGTAGCTCTTGAGAGGAGGACTTCTGTAACGTGGAGATGAGAGCAGTGGTGACTCTGCCCCTGGAACTGGAGAAGAAGACCTGGCTGGGGTTCTAACCCGTAAACACAACGGGAGCTGAGTGAGGTGCAGGAGATCAGGCACGGAGAACCCAGTAATGGAGAGTCTGTGGTGCAGGCCGGGAACATATACTGGAAACTGGTAGATAAGGAAGTCCTTTAAACAGGCCGAGGGTCAAACACAGCAGACTGTAAACAGAGAAGTCCTGAAAGCAAGCCAGAGGTAGTGTACTGGAGATGTCAGCAGAGGAGTCCATTAAACAAGCCGGGGTCATACACGAGAAGGCAGGAGAATCCGGAGACAGGCCGAGGGTCAAACACTGGAAGCAGATGGTGGAGAAGTCCTTTTAACAAGCCGAGGTCAAACACTGGAGAGGAACAAGGTAGGTCAGGCAAATCAGGGTCAAACAGGTAAACACAAGTAGCAGGAATCAGGAACGGAACACTGAAAGCTGAAAGACAAACCAGCAATTAAACAGGGAACAAGTCAGTCCTTATATAGGCCAGAAAGGGGGTGTAACGCTGACGAACGAACGTTCGTACGCCATTACGCCGTTACGTCGCGTAGTGAACCCGTGTGTGCCGCTACTTTGCTAACGTGCATGCGCCGAAGCGCGGCTCCGCCGCGCAAACGCACAGGATCCTTCTGATATTGGCAAGCTCTTTTCTTATTGCTTCTCTGACAGTGCCCTCCCCCAAAGGGCAACCTCCGGATGCCCAATCTGGCCAGTACTCCCGGATATTTATTGTGAAACGTTTGTATTAACCGTGGGGCGTGTATATTGGAGGAAGGTTCCCAAGAATTATCTTCTGAGGGGTACCCTTTCCACTTGACCAAATACTGGACACGACCCCCCCTCCTTCTACAGTCCATTATAGCCTCCACCTCGAATTCATCTTCGCCTTCAATATTAATTGGAGGAGGTGGCAACTCTTCCCTTCCTGGGAAAGAACTGGGAGTTACTGGTTTCAAAAGAGAAGTATGGAAAACAGGATGAATTCTGTAAGAGCTGGGTAAAGAGAGTTCAAAGGCCACGGGGTTCACTACTCTTTTTATTTTGAAGGGACCAATAAATTTTGGGCCCAATTTGCGTGAGGGACAAGAAAGTTTAAGGTTTGTTGCAGATAGCCAGACTTCATCCCCAATCTTAAAAGTTGGGTTGCTCCTCCTCCCCCTGTCATAATATTTCTTGTAGCTGTCCTGAGCCTTCTTCATAGCTTCCTGAATTAATTGGAAATTGGTTTGAATGAAATTTATTCAGTCTTGCACCGCAGGAACTGATACTTCTGAAAAAGAGTTAGGCAGAAAAGAAGGGTGAAATCCATAATTGGCCCAGAAAGGAGTTTGGTTGGTTGCTGTGTGTATGGAATTATTGTAGGCAAATTCTGCACAGGGGAGGAGCGAAACCCAGTTGTCTTGAGAGTATGAGCAAAAGCAGCGCAGATACTGTTCCAGCGTTTGGTTCGTCCTCTCTGTTTGGCCATTACTTTGGGGATGATACGCTGAGGACAGGCATACCTTGATTTCTAAGGATTTGCAAAGGTCTCTCCAAAAGTTTGAGGTGAACTGGACTCCTCTGTCAGACACAATGCTAGCGGGTACTCCATGGAGCCTAACCACTTCCTTAATGAATATATCCGCAGTATCTGAAGCAGAGGGTGTGCCCTTCATAGGTAGGAAGTGGGCCATTTTTGAAAGGCGGTCGACCACTACCAGAATGGTGGAGAACCCCTCAGCAGGTGGTAGGTCGACGATAAAGTCCATAGCCACTTCCTTCCAGGGTTGCTCTGGAATGGGTAATGGTCTTAACAGACCCCAAGCTTTCGCATTGGATCCCTTGCTGCGTTGGCAAATAATACAAGATTTTACGTAGTTTTTACAATCCTGACTCCACCCTGGCCACCAGAAGGAACGATGTATTAGTTCAGAGGTCTTTTGTACCCCAAAATGTCCTGCAAACTTGTTATCATGAAATGTTCTTAGTACCAAGGGTCTTACTTGTGCTGAAACAAATAATTTGTTTTGGGCCCATAGCAAACCATCCTGTTTCCTCAGTGTGGGTACTTCAGGGTTTAAGCATTGGCTGGAGGCCTGTTCAATGGCAGTTCTTAGATCTGGCTGGATTGAACAAAGAAAATTCTGTGAGGACAGAATAGTACCAGGTTCTGCTGTTTGAGAGGTTTCTGGGAACATCCGAGATAGAGCGTCCGCTTTCCCATTCTTGGAACCTGGCCGATAGGAAATGTGAAAGTTGAACCTGGAGAAGAACAAAGCCCAGTGGGCTTGCCGGGGTCTGAGGCGTTTTGCTGTTCTAAGGTACTCCAGGTTCTTGTGATCTGTGAAGATCATAATGGGGTGAGAAGCACCCTCCAAAAGATATCACCACTCCTCAAGAGCAAATTTGATGGCCAGTAGTTCACGCTCCCCAACGTCATAGTTCCTTTCTGGCGGGGACAGTTTCCGGGAGGCAAATGCCACAGGGTGAAGAAGGGCCTTCTGGCCTCGCCTTTGAGATAGAATTGCTCCTAAAGCTGACTCTGAGGCGTCTACTTCCAACACATAGGGAAAAGCGGGGTCTGGATGCAGTAGTACCGGAGCAGAAGTAAATAGATCCTTCAGTTTATCAAATGCTTCCTGAGTTTCTGGAGACCACTGGAATCGGCTTTGCTGGCGAGTCAATTGGGTTATGGGAGAAATGATTTATGAGAATCCTTTTATAAACCTGCGATAAAAGTTGGCAAAGCCCACAAATCATTGGACCCCCTTTTTATCTGTAGGGGCTGGCCATTCTTGGATAGACTTCACTTTCTGAGGGTCCATTGAGACCCCTTCAGTGGAGATAATGAACCCTAGGAATTGGACTACCGCTCTTTCAAATTCACATTTCTCTCCCTTTAGGTAAAGTCCGTGCTTCCTGAGGATCGTGAGTACCTTCTTCACATGGACTTGATGCAGCTCAATGGTTGTAGAGAAAATCAGAATATCGTCAAGGTAAACGATTACAAAGTTGTCTAAGTATTCACGAAAAATATCGTTCACTAGATGTTGGAATGTAGCTGGGGCATTGCATAGGCCGAATGGAATCACTAGATATTCGAAATGTCGGAATCTAGACCTAAAAGCCGTTTTCCACTTATCCCCTGGGCGTATCTGAACCAAGTTGTAGGCGCCCCTTAGGTCAAGTTTAGAGAAAACTCGTGCAGTTCGGAACCGTTGGAACAGTTCTGGGATGAGGGGAAGCGGATAGCGGTTTTTCATGGTGATCTTGTTGAGTTCCCTGTAGTCCACATAAGGCCTTAAAGTACCATCTTTTTTTTCAACGAAGAAAATCCCTGCTCCAGCCGGAGAGGAGGATGGACGAATGAATCCATTTTCAAGGTTTTCGTTGATGTAGGACCGAAGAGCCTCCAACTCCTTTTCTGATAGAGGAAATATATGACCAAAAGGAATCTCGGAGCCAGGTAAGAGATCAATGGGACAGTCGTATGGTCGGTGAGGAGGCAAACTGTCGGCTCTCTTTTTGTCAAAAATGTCCATGAATTCACGGTAGGCTGCAGGGACGTGCTGAAGATGATCAGGGACTGGCTGGATAGTCAGACAGGAAGCTGTGCAGATGGAACCAGAGGTGAAGCAGTGCTGGGAGCAGTAGGCCGAAGAGAAGGAGATCTTCTTCTCACTCCAATTAATATGGGGGTCGTGAGCTTGCAACCTTGGAAGTCCCAGGATGATAGGGAACATGGGAGAGCAAATGATGTCAAAGCAAAGAAATTCTTGATGTCCTGAATCTGTGATGGTGAGAGTGGGTTTAGTTTCTTGGGTAACAGGCCCGGAACAGGGGGATGATCCATCGGCCAGGTGGATTTGGAGACTTTGTCTTTTATTTTGCAGAGGGATGCGTAAGCTTCGGGCTAGAGATGTATCCAGGAAGCAACTGCAGGCGCCAGAATCAATAATGGCTGGTAGCCGGATCTCCTCGCCTGCCACCTGTAGGGAGACAGGAAGGACAAGGTGAGTTGAACTTGGACCATTAACTTGAAAGTTCATAGCTGTTTGTGGATGGGACTTACTGGGTCTTATAGGACAGTTGCGCAAGAAGTGGCCTGACCCTCCACAGTACAGGCAGAGGTTGGCTTCCCGCCGGCGTTGTTTCTCATCAGGGGTAAGTGGAGCCCGGATCAGGCCCAGTTGCATTGGCTCACTTTCCAAGGTAGAGGAAGAAGGGACTGCAGGAAGAGGATGACCTGTAGGGACCCTGGGTAGCATCCATGTAGGCCGAGGAGATTGAAAACGTTCAGAACGTCGTTCCCGTAGACGTCTATCTAGTTTTATGGCTAGCTGGATCAACTCCTCCAGGGTGGAAGGAGAATCAACGCGTGCTAATTCATCTTTGGGAGTCTCTGAGAGTCCCTGGCGGTACTGGTATTTGAGAGCCGCCTCATCCCATCCAGTGTCCCCAGACCATTTTCTAAATTCGACCGTATAGTCCTCCACCAGTCTCTTTCCCTGGACTAAGGTATGTAAGATGGACTCGGCCGTGGCTGTGCGTTGGGGATCATCATATAATCTTCCCATGGATTCAAAGAAGGTTTCCACAGAGTTTAGTAAAGGGCTTTTCTGTTCCAGGAGGTTGTGAGCCCAGGCTTGGGGTTCTTCGGACAATAAGGAAATAATGAACCCTACTTTTACTGTCTCAGAACTGAAAGTCTTAGGTTGGAGAGACAGGTATAACAAGCAGGCGTTCTTAAATGCTCTAAACGTTTTTCCGATTTCTGGAAAATCGTTCGGGTGTGGGCACCCTAGGTTCTGGGAGAGTCATAACAACCGCAGGAGCTGAGCTGGAGTGATCTTGCGAAGAGCTGGCCCCACTGGGGGATGCAGAGGCTGCATCCCCGGGAGATAAGGTTAGGTGCTGGAGACGACCTTCTAGTTGGAAATAGCCATCTTGTAACCTCTGGACTGCTTGCGTAAGGGCTGTTACCTGCTGGCATAGAGCCTCGAGAGGGGAACCCGCTCTGTCGGCCTCAGACATTGGGCTGGTTTGTACTATCACGGGTACTCACCGAAGCCGAGATGCTGGGAGTGGCTTCCCTTACAGCTAAGCGCACTATACCCCTGGTGATGGTACAGAGGGTATAGGGCACAGAGAGGCATGGGTTGCCAGCAGGCAGGTAGCTCTTGAGAGGAGGACTTCTGTAACGTGGAGATGAGAGCAGTGGTGACTCTGACCCTGGAACTGGAGAAGAAGACCCGGCTGGGGTTCTAACCCGTAAACACAACGGGAGCTGAGTGAGGTGCAGGAGATCAGGCACGGAGAACCCAGTAATGGAGAGTCTGTGGTGCAGGCCGGGAACATATACTGGAAACTGGTAGATAAGGGAGTCCTTTGAACAGGCCGAGGGTCAAACACAGCAGACTGTAAACAGAGAAGTCCTGAAGGCAAGCCAGAGGTAGTGTACTGGAGATGTCAGCAGAGGAGTCCGTTAAACAAGCCGGGGTCATACACGAGAAGGCAGGAGAATCCGGAGACAGGCCGAGGGTCAAACACTGGAAGCAGATGGTGGAGAAGTCCTTTTAACAAGCCGAGGTCAAACACTGGAGAGGAACAAGGTAGGTCAGGCAAATCCGGGTCAAACAGGTAAACACAAGTAGCAGGAATCAGGAACGGAACACTGGAAGCTGAAAGACAAACCGGCAATTAAACAGAGAACAAGTCAGTCCTTATATAGGCGAGAAAGGGGGTGTAACGCTGACGAACGAACGTTCGTACGCCATTACGCCGTTACGCCGTGTAGTGAACCCTTGTGTGCCGCTACTTTGCTAACGCGCATGCGCCGGAGCGCGGCTCCGCCGCGCAAACGCACATGAACCTTCCGATATTGGCAAGCTCTTTTCTTATTGCTTCTCTGACAAATCGCCACAGCATATGAACTGTATTAACATTGAGATATATTTATATATGCCTTTGGTGTATGCAATTTTTCTTCACATGAATTATCATAATTGTATCTATATACTGTATGTTTTTGGTACATATAGTATGCTTCCATTTGCAATAAGTGATGAATGCAGTTCCTGATTTGGAGAGAGAGCACTGACCTATCAGGAATATATGGGGTGTAGATAGCTTTTTTCTGACAGGCCTTATATACTACTCCCTATGTAGGATGTATGAAACTACATGCTGACCCACATATATGTAGTCCAGCCAATTTCTATCATTTTTTTCCTTATAGTTGTGACAACATCAAATTTTTCTTCTTATATAGGATCCTTTATATATGAAAAAAACGTTTGTATAATGTTTCCTGTATATGCTTAGCCATACAGTTTTTCCAGGTAGCGCCGTTCCATCCCTAAATATTTCTTAATATACTTACATGGTAATAGCAGAATGTCCAAATGTCCTCAAATGTGTACAATGTGTATTTATATCTTTGTATTATGACACTTCTTACCTGTCCAGTGGGCTGCCAATAGTGTAACTAAGGAGGGGCTGTTCCAAGTAATACCCTGTATTTAGGCATTCATCTCTCAATGAAGTGAAGAGGGTTACCTGTCCAAGATTTCCACACACCCCATAATGTTAGAAATGGCCCATGAGGGGGGGGGGGGGGGGGGGGGAGGGGGAATATGATAGGTGTACCTTATACTTTGGCGTTGTTAAATTCCCCTTAATAAATTCTGTCTGGAGGTTGCCCCATAATGTTTGTGCCTAATCTGCTTGCCATGTTTCTGATCAAAAATAGTAATGTTTTTTTTTTTTTTTCCTCAACAGTTTCCTTCCACGCCACAGGAATGGCAGACTGTGGCCTCCCACTTTGCCCAGCGGTGGGACTTTCCTAACTGCGGAGGACGTCCACATCGTCCCACCACCCAACTCGGGGTCGTACTATTTCAACTATAAGGGGTTCAATAGTATAGTGATGTTGACGGTGGTGTCGGCTAATTACGACTTCCTGTATGTGGACGTGGGGAAGAATGGCCGGATGTTCGATGGTGGAGTCATCGCCCAGACGGAGTTTTACAGGCGTCTCCAGAATGGCAGCTTGGACTTGCCAGCTCCAGAGGACAATGTGGAAGGACTCCCATTCGTGTTCGTTGCTGATGAAGCGTTTGCGCTGGGGGACCACCTGATGCGGCCATTCCCGATGAGGACCCTCACCCCGGAACAGAGGGTTTTTAATTACCAGCTGGCCAGAGCCCGAAGAGTGTTGGAGAACACATTTGGAATCCTGGCCAGCCGGTTCCGCCTATTTCTGACACCCATCCATATGGCGGAATATAAACTGAACCATATTATACTGGCGTGCTGTATTCTCCATAACTTTTTAAGGAAACATTCGGCCAACTATGCTGGCTCAGTTGGGCCTGAGGCCGAAATGATACATGAAACCACACTGACGGCACTTGAAAGCGGCCGTCCTGGCTTGCCCTCCCTGAGTGCCCGTGATGTCCGGTTACGATACCTGGAGTTCTTTGCGGGTAGGGGGACCATCAATATGCCAGCAAATATGTGAAGCCTTTTTATAATAAAAAAAAAAGAAATTCTTTGTGGACATTTACTGCTTGTGTTTGTTTTAGCTGACCCTGACAGAAATGTGTTGAGTGCAGAAAATGGCGTGATTGTGTAACCTTATACAAAGCACTGTTGGCTGTTATTTACTAAATGCAAGAACACATTTCACTACAAGTGCACTTGCAACTGCACTGAACCTGCACTTGTAGTGAAAAGAGGATTTGCCCTTAGGAAATAACCCCCATTTTTGCAGAAAACAGCAATGACATCACCCCAAAAGTGTTGTAGTGTTGAGACAATAATCCACACATTCTTGATTAACAAACTTTTTTATACCTGCACAATCACATGTGCATTTACCAAAGGTTTTTAAAACAAACCAACATGTTTGTTGTATAACAATTTTTGGGGTGGCATTATCAAAACTCAAAATGTCCATTTACGATAAAACAAGCCTGTGTAAAACCAACAAGAAAGACAAAAAACTTGAACTTACAAAGTTCACATTAGGTAAAAATTGAAGGCAATATCAGACATCAGTATTTAGGAACTGTGTTTGATATTGCGTTCAGATGGGGGGAAATCACCCCTGGAAAAGCCAAATTTGGAAGATGCACACCAATTTACGAATGTCAGCATGTGCTATCTGCCATCACGGGGGATCAAGTGACGTGTTTTGGGGGAGCAAGCCCTTGCTCTCAGCTACTTTATTATTGAGGAAGGTGTTGCACCCCCAAAACGCGTCCATTGATCTCCCGTGATGGCAGATAGCACATGTTGGCACACTGTGTGCATCCTCCAAATTCGGCTTTTCTAAACATTGCAAAAATATTTAAAACATTGGACCACAATACAAAAAGTGATTTTGTGTGGTTTTAAATTCGCCCCAAAACATCAATGATGTTATTATTTTTTTGAATCACATCATTTATTTTTTTCTGGATGTTTTGCAATTCTACATTATACCCCATGATCTCCCCGATCAGGATCTGGGCACTTTCAGATGTGAAAGGATCTCGATCCCTAACATCACGATCACCTAAAAAGAGAGAAAACAAACAAAAACTGGTATCAAAAATATGCCGGCATCCATCTCTTACCTGAGCCTGTGGTCGCAGACACTCACCTGTTGTGGTGCCAATTTCCACCACATCTTCTTCCTCCTCCTGCTCCGCTTGTGTTTGGGGTATTTCACCTTCTTCCAGAGGTGGAGGGTCTCTGGTCTCCTCAGATGAGGGGTGTCCTCCGAGTCTTTTCTCCCCTATGTAAAACAAAAATGGTATAATTAGCACACAGATATTTGATGGCAGAACTATAAATAGGAAACATTGCTTGGAATTGGGGTACAATTGTCTATTTTAGCCGAGTTCAAAGATGTAGCTTTTTTTACTGGCCTTTGTCAACCTGCAATCCTTTACCTGTTTTGTACAAGCTTCACAGATGTAGCCCCCCCTATAGTATACACTGGAGCACCTGTGTGGCCCCCCTAATAAAAATTGTGTTCTTGTGTCCCACACTATAGTGCTCCAGCGTCCAGATGTGAAAACAGCTGCTCAGTGTCCTCTCCTTACACAGAATCTAGTTTGCATTTCATTCTAGTAACAAACCCATCTACACAAACACATTTTTTTCAGACAAGTAGGCCCTAAAAAATGTTGGAAAATGCATAGGGCCTAAACAATGGTGTTTTAGAGGCCGAAATAAAATTGTTTAATACGAACGATTCAAATGGTCCCATGAACATTAAAATTTCCATTTTAAACTGTACAACAATTAAGAAAACAATATGGAGCAGCACGAACGTAATAAAGACAAAAAGAATAGGAACACAGCACAACTACTTACTTTTTTGCAGCACTCTCCGGATCTTTCTGTACTGCTCAGGCTCTCTTAATTTCAGGTCCGACCACCGCTTCCTGAGCTGATCTTTCGAACTTCGTACCCCGAAATTCCGGTGCAGACTTTTGACCACTTTCGCAATGATCTTGGCCTTTCTGATATTGGGGTTGGGGTAAGGCCCATACTTTCCATCATAGTCGGCCTTCTTCAGGATGTCGACCATCTCCAACATCTCCCCAAAGGACATATTTGAGGCCTTAAATCTGCTCCTTCTGGATCGGGACGTGTCCGGATCCAGGCTTTCCTCCTCCTCCTCCTCGTTCCTGTAATTAGCACGCACCTGCTGTGTCACAGCCATGTGCTCTTCCCCCACTGCGCAGAACGAAAAGGGGCGGGGAATAGACTAGAAAGAACGTCAGGGGTGGGCGGAGTTACACGCATGCGCAGTGTGTATAAAGCGTAACACGCGTGCGTATTACGTACGATCTGTGAGCGGAGGAAGGAGCATTGGAGGCGCTGATCGTAAGAACGAAGGTAAGAGACATACTTGTGCCTATACTGCTTCTAGATTGAGGCCTATATTATAACAAGATTAGGAGAGTTTTGTCTGACATTAGGCTTTGTCTTGTGTTGTGTCTTGCAGTGAACATGGATATCTTAGTTAAAGATAATGACTTCATGTCACTATTCATTGATATGTTAAGGGAGCTGCCATGTCTGTGGGAGATTAACCACCCACATTACAAGAACCAAACAAAGAGGAAGGCAGCGCTGGATCAATTGTTGGAAATTGTGAAGCAGGTGATCCCCTCGGCAGACATCACATTTGAAGATCCTAATTGGTGGCCTGAGGAGCACATATGTAAGGGAGCGCCAGAAAGTCCTGGATTCGCAGAGATCCGGAGCAGCAGATGACATCTATGTCCCCAGGATGTGGTACTATGACAGGCTGCATTTTCTGGCAGGCCAGACTGAACCCAGGCCATCCCTCTCCAGTCTTCCTTCCACGCTTCCTTCCCCTCCAGCTGAGGCTTCTGACACCCAACCTGGGCCTTCCAGGCAACAACATGTGGAGGAGCCCAGCTTGAGCCAGGTATAGCATTCTTCTAAATATTTCTGCTTGTCCAATCAATGATGTTAACTAGATGTTAGTTGGAAGTACTAATTTAGGATTGTGATTGATGAAGCAAAAACTAAAACCATGTCCCTTTTTCATACACAGGGAAGGCTCAGCCAGGAGGTGGCCGGGCCGAGCCGGCTGGCTGATCTGCAGGTCCCTCCACCCCCCCTGGAAAGAGAAAGTGGCAGGAGGAGGAGTGCCCTAGAGGAGGCTGCCAGAGGACTCTTTTGGAGGGCTACAGAGGCCCTGGGAGCACCACAGACCGTGGAGGAGGACATTGCTGCCGTCATTGCATATAAAATGCAGAGGATGGAGGAGGGACAACAACTCATGTGTGAGTCGCTCATATTGGAGGCTCTTAATAAAGGTATGAGGGCCCAAATTACATCTCAGACACACCTTTGCGAACTCACAGATGGTCCTCCTCCTCCTCCTGCAGGTCCTCCTCCTCCTCCTCCTTCTCCTCCAGGTCCTCCCAGTCCTCCTCCTCCTCCAGGTCCTACTCCTCCTTCTGCCACATCTCCAACAGAAGAGCCACAGCCCGGAAGAAAGCGTGGAAGGAAGACCAGAAAGTGAGGACCCTGGATCCAGTCTGGTCGGCCAAAAGATGCAGCCTCTTGTGGTACCACAGCCTGGGGACCCAGATGTCATCTGCTGCTTTCCGGATCTCTGCAAATTCCGGACCAGACTATCCTCCCTTACATATGGACTCCTCAGGCCATCAATTTTGATGTTGAAGAATTGATGTCTGCCGTGGGGGTCCCAGGCTTCGCTAATTTCTCCTGTTTATCCAACGTTGCCTCCCTCTTTGTTTGGTTCTGAGCCCTTAATAAATGATTTTTGTTTTGAATTATACTCTCCTATGTGTTTTACTTCAAAAAGGACAGTTTGTTTGTGAGGATTCAGGTACATTTCAAAAATACAATGTGAAACGAACAAGGGACACCAACACCAAACAATCTCCTTGAGATTAAATAATAAAAGATATCAATGGTGTTGTGGTAACTTGACACACAAAACACACACAAAAATAGTCTGGAGTAAAAATAAAAATAAGATTAAACAAAGATCAGCCTTGGAAAAAATACAAACATAAAATCTAAAGTAAAAATGGCTTTAAAGCACAAAAAAAAGTAAAAGAAAAAAAAAAACATTATGTCAGATGTGACAAATAACAATATATTCAGGGAATCCCAAGAAAAAAACAACAAAATAAGTTTGTGAGAAGTATGTGTTAATATGAGCAGCAAAACTACTTAATTCTTGTCACATTATAAAGAAGAAGAGAGTGCGCTGTATTAAACCTTTTTTAACTTTGTACCGTGACGAAAGTGCTGTATCCATTGCGAACGCTCATTTTACCAGACCGAGCTGTTCCGTGTCGAAATTTCTTCTGAGCATGTGCGTCGGAACAGGCCACACACGGTCGGAATTGACGCGATCGGATTTTGTTGTCTGAAAATTTTATCTCCTGCTCTCAAACTTTGTGTGTCGGAAAATCTGATGGAAAATGTCCGATGGAGCCCACACACGGTCGGAATCTCCGATAACATGCTCCGATCGGACATTTTCCATCGGAAAATCCGACCGCGTGTACGGGGCATAAGAAAGAAATACAGCTGTAAGAAATATATATATACATGGTGCCATATACTAACATGAATCATCCTGGCACATGTCCTGTAATCAGAACTACCTGGTAACCCATATACCCCTATGTGTGTACACCTGTTCATCTACATCTGGGTTCACTGGTTATCACTAAGCTGGCAGGGTAACCCAAGGTCCATGTACATAGTATGGTTACTAGAATTGGTGACTAATAATATGACCCTACTTTAATTGGATAAAGGTGGGTCTGGTCAACTGAAGGCCTAAAAGCCGAAACCAAGAGACAGAGCAAAAAACAAAAAACAAGAACGGAAAGTTTTAATTAAACTTTCATTAATTATGGGTACGTGATTGTTTTGTATTATTTCTGCAATCTTGTTCTAAAAAACTTTTTTCTTTCTCACCCCCCTCCATCATTGTGTGTTCGGTGTTTGTAAGTATTCAGGGATTTGCTATATAACAATTTAAGTCTATATACAGGTTCAACCCTTTAAAAATGTTTAAAATGAGAGCAGTCTCATTAGTGTTTATCAGTGCCCATCAATGCAGCCTATTGCAGCCTCATCAGTGCCCATCAATGCAGCCTATCGCAGCCTCATCAGAGCCCATCAATGCAGCAAGGATTACAGGGAGGAATCGGGAGGTTTGCTGGCCGGATCACACAGAGGGGGGATCTCCTGCTGTGACACAGCTTGGAGATGAAAAGCCTGCCTCTGTCAAACAAAATCCCGCCTCCTGAACAGGCTTTGGACCAGTGTGCTGTCTATCCTAGGAGCCGGACCAGGAGGCGGGACTTTGTTTGACAACGGCTGGCGTTTCATCTTCAAGCTGTGTCACACTTAGAGATCCCTGCTCTGTGTGATCCGGCCGCCTCTTCTCCTGACAGTTTCCTGGCTGATTGCTTCTGGCAGAAGCGGTGCAAACTTTTTTCCCAGGGCATCAGAGCGGCCCAGGGGGCAGGGGAGGCAATTGCCCCCTGGGCCGCTCTGATGCCCTATAAAAAAGGCTGCACCGCTTCTGCCAGAAGTGATCAGCCAGGAAACTGTCAGCCCAGTCCACCCCTGCTCTACACTTGCCCTCTGCTAGATTCCACTCACCAAATGCGAGCAGGCAAGTGGAAATTTTGAGGGCTGTCATCGTGTTTTGTTACCATGTGCGTAATTGATCAATCTATGTACTATTATTATTTTTCTCCGATGATGTCATTCACAGCCATTCAGATCTTCTCAACTTTGCAGCAGTTGGGTGAGTAACAAAAAGCTACGTCCATTCATATGTAGGTGCTCCCCTGCCCAAGAGTCCTCAAGATAAAGCCATCATTTGGCATGGAAGCTCAGTGTAGAGATCTCATCAGTCCTTTAACCGTCTAGATAACGTCCACCAAAAACCGACCTACCACCTTTTGGTAGAGTAGGGGAAGACTATAACTCCTGTCATATTGTCTGTGTCCATGTGCCAGATTTTCCCTCACTTCTTGTCTGGTGAAACAGTTGTCAAAATTATCACTGGATATTAATATTTATAAGTAATAACACCAGAGATTATAAAACTCTGGTTGGGCCTCATCTGGAGTTTTCCATCCAGTTCTGGTCACCAGTCCTCAGAAGGGATGTGCTGGAACTGGAGAGAGTCCAAAGAAGGGCAACAAAACTAATAAGGGGACTGAAGGGCCTCAATTACGAGGAACGGCTGCAAACACACTAAATTTTATTCTCGCTGGAGATGAGATGCTTGAGAGGAGACATGATAGCAATCTACAAATATCTCAGTGGGGATCCCAGCATAGGAATTAAACTAATCAGTCCTAGGGAGTGTATAAGGACCCCGGGGCACACATTAAGACTGAGAAGTGGTTTAACCTTAAACTGCGTAGGGGGTTCTTCACTGTTAGGGCTATAAGGATGTGGAATTCTCTCCCACAATTGGTGGTGACTTCGAGGAGTATGGATATTTTTAAAAGACTCTTAGACCCCCATACACACTATAATGCCCCGTACACACGATTGGATTTTCCGACAACAAATGTTGTATGTGAGCTTGTTGGCTGAAAGTCCGACCGTGTGTATGCTCCATCGAACATTTGTTGGCGGACTTTCTGCCAACAAATGTTGTCTAGCAGGTTCTCAAATCTTCCGCCAACAAAATTTTGTTGTCGGAATTATCGATCGTGTGTACACAAGAGTCCGTCGCACAAAAGTTCACGCATGCTCGCAATCAAGCAGAAGGAGCTGCAATGGCTATTGAACTTTTTCTCGGCTTGTCGTACGTCTTGTACGTCATCACGTTCGTAATTGTTGGCCAACATTTGTGTGACCGTGTGTATGCAAGACAAGTTGGAGCCAACAACCTTCGAACAAAAAAATCCACGGTTTTGTTGTTGAAAAGTCTGATTGTGTGTACGGGGCATTAGGTTTTCTGCAGATTTTTGTCTTCAGGTTTACCACAACCATATAATATGAGGTCAAACCTTAAAGCCGCGTACACACGAGCGGAATGTCCGACAGAAAAAGTCAGACGGAAGCTTTTCATCGTATATTCTGATCGTGTGTGGGCCTCATCTGACTTTTTTTTTCTAAAATTCTGACGGACCTAGAAATAGAACATGTTCTAAATATTTCCTACGGAACCAATTCCTATCGGGAAAAATGCTCGTCTGTATGCTCTGAAGCAAGTACGAGACGGAAGCTATTGGCTACTGGCTATTGAACTTCCTTTTTCTAGTCCTGTCCTACGTGCTGTACGTCACCGCGTGCTAGATGGTCGGACTTTGGTTTGACCGTGTGTAGGCAAGACCGCTTGAATGGAATTCCGTCGGAGAAACCCTCGGAGTTTATTTCGACGGCAAAACCGGTCGTGTGTACGCGGCATAAGAGTTTGAATTTGTATGCAATCAGGCAGGCCCATGCACTACATGGTTTTGGTAAATCTGAAGGGAAAAAATCTACAGAAAATTGTATAGTGTGTATCCAGCTTTAGACGTACATCTAAAAGGACACAACATACAGGGATATGGGAAATCATTATAGACACTGATGTACATACACCTTCACAGGTTGAACTGGGTGGACTATTGTCTTTTTTATGTAACTATGTAAGATTGTTGATCCAGGGAATATCTGATTGTCTTCAGGAGATCAGGAATGACTTTTCCCCCCGGCTTGAGCAAACTGAATCGTGCTTTGTAAGGCTTCCTCTGGATCAACTGTAGGTATAGGATTGTGTATATGGAGGTTTTCTATTTATTCATTCCATATATTTTTTCTTTTTATGTTGGTTGAACTGGATGGACTTTTATCAACCTGACTAACTATGTAACTTCAGAAAATGTTTTGGTTGGACATACACTTTAACTTGACACTTAACCCTCTAAACCCTAGCCATAACCCTAACCCAAATCTAACCCAACCTAAACCCTAACATTAAAGCCCAACTTGGGCACAAAACCCATCAACTGCACTCCCCTTCCCCACATTTGGTTTTTATTTGTTTGTTTAGTCTAAATACCTGTTTTCTAGTTAAAGGGGTTGTAAACCTACCTGTTTTTTCACCTTAATGCATCCTATGATGCATTGGGGAATGGCTTGGCTGGCATCCTACACCACATCACTCCTATGCCAATATAGCACTATAAGGACTTGCTCCTCATACATTTACTTAATCTGGAAAGAATCAGCAAACCCATTAATTGGTCTTTGGGTAAATTAATTAACAAATTAGGACCATGGATGATTTGACAACAGCAGCAAATTATATGGACAAACAATTCCATATGACTTGGTTTTACTGGGTCAATTTTTCATGCTACTGCTGAACACCAAATGTTGTTGGAGAGACCCAAAAAGACTGCCTTGTGGGGTTATTTTATTGTATTTAACATAGGTGCTTTGTGTATCCCCTGCAGGGGCCACCATCATTATCCCAACACCTTCCACCTCACTTTCTTACCTCCTTCATCTCTCCTTTCTCCACATCCCCACTGTCACAGACCCAACCAGGACAGGGGGCTTTTGGAGAGGACTAGGGACAAGCCTCCTACCCACTGATTATGGCCCATGGAGAAAGCAGATCATTCTATAATGATGGACAACCACCTAATGGACGCTGAGAGCGTGGTTTTGATTACTTCTTTGTATAAGTGTAATGCCCCGTACACACGGTTGGACATTGATTGGACATTCCGACAACAAAATCCTAGGATTTTTTCCGACGGATGTTGGCTCAAACTTGTCTTGCATACACACGGTCACACAAAGTTGTCGGAAAATCCGATCGTTCTGAACGCGGTGACGTAAAACACGTACGTCGGGACTATAAACGGGGCAGTGGCCAATAGCTTTCATCTCTTTATTTATTCTATACATGCGTGGCACTTTGTCCGTCGGATTTGTGTACACACGATCGGAATTTCCGACAACGGATTTTGTTGTCGGAAAATTTTATATCCTGCTCTCAAACTTTGTGTGTCGGAAAATCCGATGGAAAATGTCCAATGGAGCCCACACACGGTCGGAATTTCCGACAACACGCTCCGATCGGACATTTTTCATCGGAAAATCCGACCGTGTGTACGGGGCATAAGAGTCCACGGCTTACTACGCATGCACCAATGGCGCCTTGCCACGAGAGGAAATCCGAGCCAACTGAGCATGCGCCAAAGACGCCTCAGGGCGCCAACCCGCACCTGCGCAGGAAGACTTGATGGATAAGGGCAGGATAATGCCCGGGACGTGCACACTCCTTTCTCCACATCCCCACTGTCACAGACCCAACCAGGACAGGGGGCTTTTAGAGAGGACTAGGGCCAAGCCTCCTACTCACTAATTATGGCCCACAGAGAAAGCAGATCATTCTATAATCTGGGGTCGAATCCTGCATTCTGCCTCTATGGACACAGAAAGCTGTACTCGGGGAGTGCGCCCGCAAGGTAATCCCTCGGAGAGTTCTTCTCCTAGGGGGTTACCTGTGTGGGGAGGACCCAAGAGAGCCTCCGGGGGACCCCAGAAGACGAGGTTCGGGGCCACTCTGTGCAAAACGAGCTGCACAGTGGAGGTAAAGATGATATGTTTGTTATTTAAAAAAAAAAAAAAAAAACCCTTACAATCACTTTAACTTCTCTTGGGTGATATGTTGGGTCTTCTTCCTTTTTATTTTGCCTCCAGGAGTGTATGGTGTTTGCTCTTGTCCTGAACAGGGCAAGTGTCCTGTGTAAGTGCCATACAGTATGCCCAGTGAGAAAAGGGTATTGTGATGATGATGTGCCTGCAGGGGGTGTGTCCTTGATGCCCAGAGCTCACAGGAAGTGGGTTGAATCATGTTGGACTCCATTAAGCCTGGCAGACCAGTGGCAGCAATAGGAAGGACCAGACTGCCTGTGAGGAACAGCATCAAAGAAAAGGTGAGCATTGCAGTAAACGCTGTTTTTTTTTTATTTTATGCTCTACTTGCCTACATATTTTTTTAAAACTTTTGTGTTAAAGTGGAATTTAGTTTAAACAACTCCCTTAAAGGCCCATGCACATGTAGCTACCTATTACAGAGAAGAATAACATATTTTACAAGCACCAAATGATACATTTGCTGCAAAAATCTCCATTTGTATACTTCAAGCACCCTCTGCACCCGGCACCACCAAAGTATGGGAATCACGCGAAAAGCTGGAGTCACTGCCAGCAAAAAACGTCCAATTTTCACGAAAAATTGCTTGTACAGATGTCGTCTAGTTATAAAAATGTCTCTGAGGGAAACACCACCCCAATGTTAACTTTAATGGATTAAGTTAGATTTACATGAATCATTCTAGTTCCAAAGAAGTTAGTAAAACTATTTCTCCTTTCTTCAATTAGAAGCCCCGAAGGTTAGACCTTACTGCAGCCAGTTCTAAGAGTTTGTCCCCATTGTACAGTATCTAAATAGTCCTATGGTGGCCACACATACATTACATACAAAATATATTTAAAAATAAAAAGGTTCAGTTGGGGAATGACTTGGCTGGCATCCTACACCACATCACTCCTATGGCAATATAACACTATAGGGAATTGCTCCTCATACATTTACTTAATCTGGAAAGAATCAGCAAACCCATTAATTGGTCTTTGGGTAAATAAATTAACAAATTAGGACCATGGATGATTTAATGGCAGCAGCAAATTATATGGACAAACAATTCCATATGACTTGGTTGTACTGGGTCAATTTTTCATGCTACTGCTGAACGCCAAATGTTGTTGGAGACCCAAAAAGACTGCCTTGTGGGGTTATTTTAATGTATTTTACATAGGTGCTTTTTGTATCCCCTGCAGGGGCCACCATCATTATCCCAACACCTTCCACCTCACTTTCTTACCCCCTTCATCTCCCCTTTCTCCATATCCCCACTGTCACAGACCCAACCAGGACAGGGGGCTTTTGGAAAGGACTAGGGGCAAGCCTCCTACCCACTGATTATGGCCCATGGAGAAAGCAGATCATTCTATAATGATGGACAACCACTTAATGGACGCTGTGAGAGTGGTTTTGATTACTTCTTTGAATAAGTGTAAGAGTCCACGGCTTACTACGCATGCACCAATGGCGCCTTTCCGCGAGAGGAAATCCGTGCCAACTGAGCATGCGCCAAAGACGCCTCAGGGCGCCAACCCACACCTGCGAAGAAAACTTGATGGAAAAGCGCAGGAAAATGCCCAGGACGTGCACAGCAAGTGACCTCAGCCTGATGGAAAAAGGTGGGAAAATGCCCAGGAGGCGCGCAGGAAGTGGCGTTAAACTTCCCTATATAAGCCCAGACACTGCCAAATTGCTGGAATATCTTCAGTCCCCCCTTGTTCCTGTGCTAGTGTGTGATCTGTCTGAACCTGTTGTGACCTGGAAACCTGTTTGACTACTCATGATTGCTGCTTGCCTTTGACCTCGGATTTGTACCTTAACCATTCTATTTCTTTGCCCCTTTTGTACTCAGCTGCCAGATTGGAACCGACCCCGGCTTGGATCTTGACCATTCTTTTTCTGATTAACCCTTTAATGCTTTGTTGCCCAACTGGACTTGACCTCGGCTCGTATCCCGGACTAAGGCTTTCACAGTGCTTCACACCCTTGGCACCCGTGCCACTCTGTCCCAAACAAGTCTCTGTCTCCATCTCCAAAGGCTTTAAGGACCCGAGGTGCAAAGGAGGCCTCCCCACTACTTCGGGTTTACATCAGATACGTGGCCCTTGTGACAATAAGGTCAATAAAGCTTCCCTTCTGGAGTGGTTGGAAAGAGGAAATATTAATTTTCTACAGGTTAATGGTCAGAGGGAATATGGTGGCCCTCCTGCAGACTGGGTTGGAGAGGCTCCTTCAAATGGGACAGAAATATTTATCAACAAGAAATCTATGAAGATAAATGAATTCCACCTTTTCAGACAACCGGGACATTGTTTGTTGTCTGATGACTTGTCTAGTGGAAAAAATACACAAGTTTCTGTCTCTCCCATTGTGTTCCCATTGATAATTAGGTTCATTAAGTCACCTATAGTTTCAGTCAGTCTGCTCATCTCTTGAACAGGTGATTAAAATTGTGACCACCGTACTTTGCTATTGAACCATTGTGGGGTGTTATATGTTTATGTTGATTAGCTTACGGGTTATTTAAAACACTGTCAGTTGTTAGTTGCTAGAGGTGGATTAGCATAGTTTATGTTGGTTGTCAGTTACTGATTGAATTATTTTTTGAAAAGTTTGAACGTACCTGTGTCTCATGTTACTGTATGCGCAGTTTACCCCGCCCTGTGTCATTATGCAAAGAAGGGTGGCTTGCCCCCTGAGTGTATATCTCTTTGTGCCTGTGTTTCAATAAACAGTCTTATGTTTTTCACTGCCCTACGCTGTGGTGAAAAACCCTCTCGACTGGTGACTAGGTGGGCTGCGGGATCTGGTATCATTCTGTTATCGGGCAAGGGAAGCTTATATGATGGACATACAGGACTCCTCTTGAGTACCGGGGACCGTCACACCCACTACCCCTTCCCATCTCTCTTCTCCTCTTTTTACTGAGCTCTATCTGCTTACCTGTCCTTGTCTTCCTTTCACATGGTAAGTATTCTTCGCCCGTTTCACAAAACAACCCACCAAGTCAATAAACTTGGCCAACCTAGCTGGCCCCACTCTTGTAGTATGCAAATACTGTAACTCAGAGTAGAAATTTTTCTGGAGTAAATCCAACCAGGTCTGTTCGAGAGACCCCAGCTAGCTTAATTGTATTTGTGGCTGTATCTCTATAAAATATCTCTTCTCTTATTATGTATACCTTGTCTATTTAATGATCCTTAAAGTGATAGTAAAGTCTCAATTTTTTTTTACTATAAAAATAACAAACATGCCATACTTACCTGCTCTGTTGCAGTGGATTTGGACAGAGCAGCCCAGATCCTCCTCTTCTCGGGTCCTTCTTTTGTGATCCTTGCCTCACGCTCCTGTTCAGTGCCCCCCACAGTGAGCAGCTTGCTATGGGGTCACCCGAGCCGAGTCACAGCTCCCGGTGTCCATTCCAACATGGAGCTCCAAACCGGCCCCGTCCCCTCTCTCTGATTGACTAGCTTACTTTAACAGCAGCAGGAGCCAATGGTGCCACTGCTGTGTCTCAGCCAATCAGGAAGGAGAATCTCGGATGGCCGAGGGACTTGTGGACATCGCTGAACAGAGAGGGACCTCAAGTCAGTATTAGGGGGGGTTGGGGGGGGTTGTTTAGCCTAATGCATAGAATGCACATTCTGCCTTTACAACCCCTTTAAAATATTTTGACAAAGAGTTTGTTGGACAGAGGGATTTGGTGTTAAATACCACTAAACCTGGAAATCAAAGGCACCTACATCCCAAAAGAGAATATTTTTTAGAAATAATGATAAAGGGACTTTAAAGGTGCCATAACACACAAGTCATAAAAACATTTGTTTATTGTGCTTAATCATTAAAAAAATATAAAAATACTCTTAAGCTTTAAAAACAAGCAAGGAATATTGGATACAGATTCTTAAGTTGTTGATAAAATGCTCTTTGCTCAACATGTTTCGCCAATCGGCTTCTTCAGGAGTATTGCATATATTGTCACAACATCGATATCCAAAAATTGATAAAGCAGCATTCACAAGGAGTCACTGAGGTCCATAGACCAAGGGGAATTGAACCCGCAGGTATTAGTAAGCCATAGGGGGAACAAATGGAAGCCAAAGAATCTTTCCAAAAACGTAAATTGTTCCAGATTGTGTTATTATACTCGATAAACTGCAGAGGAAAACCCAGGGAGAGGTTTCCAAAACGAAGCCAAATGTCTTTCCAAAGGCTATCTTTTAATATTCCAAATAGTATCACCATCCCAGATAGCAAAGATAACTTGCCACAAATGTGTGGCAGTGTTGAATTGTTGAATTGTAAGTAACTTGCTGAACATTTTCATTCACTGGCAAGTTGCACACTTGCAGAGCACTTGAAGCACAAGTCCTAGATGACACTTCTCCAATTTGCAGAAAATTTGTGTGGCAAGTCTCTAGCAAGAGCGAAGTTGCAGTGGTGAGTCTACAGCAAGAGCTCTGCAAGTTTACAGCATGAAAACTCAGTCACAGTGACCCCCTGTGGTGGGATGACTGTTGCACAACATAACTGAACCAGAACTTGCACCAGACGTGCAAAAATGTTTGCAAAGAAAGTTGATCTGGAGTCATGCAATGTGGACTTGCTGCAACTGTGCAACAAACTTGTGAAGCCCGGCAAGCCTAGCAATTTCTTAGCAAGTCATTTTCAAACTTGCAGCTCAATTGCTTGCTATCTGGGATGTTCCATGGGCAGCAAGAAAACCCAGAGAAAGGGCAATGTTCATCCCAGGGTTGTTCAGTGACCCCAGTGGATGCTCCTCGGCTCCCGCAGTTGCTGTTATTGTTGTCTACTCCCTTTACTGTATTTTTATATCAATGCTGGAAAATGAAAATAAGGAATTAAAAGAATACACTATAACATTGTAAACATGTGTATGTTATTTCTATATTATGCTTATAATTGTCAGGGCTGGGCTCAGCCCTTCCTTCTCTGAGCTGGTCGCTCAGCTGTCGGCTAATTGCCAGCTCCCATCTCTCTCCACAGTTACTCAGCTGTTGATGATATCCTGCTCGTCAGTCCTGCCTGCTTAAGCCGCCCAGTCCAGAGGAGCTCTGCCTTCGCCTTGATCAACATCCCAGAGACGATCTCCTGAGTTCCTGTTTAAAGACTTCCTTTGCTGACATCCCTTCTGGCTCCAGATCCTGCTTGCTGTTTCACTATGTTGATCCCTGACTTCTGGCTTGGCTGACTATCCATTCCGGTTACTGAACTTTGGCTATGTTTTGACTAGGTTTGTTCTTTTTACTTTTATTATTAAACAAGTGTGATTTAACTGTACTTCTCTCTCGGTCTGATTTCATGGTTTCTAACAATAATATGCTTATGGAAGTCATGAAATGATACAGTATGCAATACTCTATAAAGACATAGAAAAGAACAGCTAATGCAGACCTGCCACAAGCAGACTAGAGATAGATTGTCTGGTCTGTAATATGTCTTACAGAATTGTTTATAAACTGATCGATTATTAGATTTATTACAAAGTATCATCTACAAAAGCCTAGATGTTTGGTCTTGTGATTTCTGCCAAAGAAGAAGAGTTTACCCCGGCTGATACCCCATTTCAACAAAGACCACATGACCCAATAACTATTATTATTATTGTTATCGTTGATTATAATTCAGGAATACAGTAGTGATATACAAAAAAGTTGTTCAAATAGGAGATTCTCACAGAGAGACAACAGAATTAAAAAAAACAAATGTTAAAGCCCCAACCAAGAAAGACTGATCCCAGCTGTCCCTGATCTGCTGAGGGGCAGAGCATATTCCATAAGAAATCTACTGAATGTTGTTCCCCAAAGAGAGTGGTCCAATGTGGAGCCAACAATTGGAAAACCATGTAGTTGCACAGTATGATACCCAGGGTTCATAAAACAAAGAGAAGAAAGAGTAAAAAAAAATAGGAAGGAGAGAAAGCTTGAAGACAATGTAGAGGATGTTCCCATGGCCTTATTAGTCTGTTGACAAATATAAATTTGGGCAAACAGTTCGAGCCAATCGGCAATCACGACGCCTGCTCCATCACCGGGCCATGCAGTCGGTGACGTCACCAGGTGGCCCACCCCTTACCTATTAAAGAAGAACTGTCAAACAGCAGAGCAGGCATTCGACGGTTAGCCTTTGTCACAGGCGGAGCGTTTTTTTTTCTTTCTTTATTTGTGTCCGCTGGTGGCAGTGCCATGATTGATGATGGATCTACATCAGGGGTACATTGTTTTTTTGTTTTCTTTTAAATAAAGGAATTGTCAAAAACTGCCTCCCCACCCCAAAGCACCCCCTCATGTTGAGGGCATGTAGCCTGGTATGGTTCAGGAGGGAGGCGCTCACTCGCCCCCCCCCCCCCTTTTCTGACTTGCTGGGCTGCATACTCAGATAAGGGTCTGTTATTGATTTTGGGGGGGGAACCCATGCTTTTTTTTTTTACATTTTGGTGTGGTGTTCTCCTTAAAATCAATACCAGACTCAAAGCGTTTAGTATGGATTGGGGGGGGGACTCCCACATCATTTTTTTAATTGGCGGTAATGGTATTGTATTGCCAGCAATTTAAATTTTTTTTTTTCTTTAGAAATGTCATTTTTGCTGCAGCAGGTTCTATACATGGTACAGATGCGCCGCTTCACAGGCAGACTAAGGGGACCCCCACGCACTATATTTAAAGGAATTTTTAATTTTTATTGTTTCTCTTCAAATCACTGCTCCTATAAAAAAAAATGTTGCATTGATACATGTCCCCCAGGGCAATACCTGGACCTTATACACTTTTTATGGCCAATAACTTGCATATAAGCCTTTAAAATGGGGGCTTTTGACTTTTCAAATTTGGGTCCCATAGACTTCAATGGGTTTTCGGAGTTTGTGTCTGAACTTTTGAGATGTTTGAGAGTTCTGGCACAAGCCGAACCGGGGATTCTTCGGCCCAACTCTATTGACAAATATCAGATCCAAAGATACCGTGTCCTAACTAGTTTAGTCATGGATGTTGCGGAGGGTGCATGTGAGCTTGTCAGTGATCATAATCCACTTTAGTTTTCGTTTGACAAAGTCGAGTGTCACGTTAGCTTGCTTCCCACATCTTGCGATAGCAATTTAAACTTCAGTTTTCAGGTGGAGGCAGGATAGGCTTCCCTGAAGAATTGAGCTTTGAGGGATCATCTAAAGGTTGACTGAGTAGGAGACAGCTGGAGAGAATGGAGTAGGAAGTTACAAAAGATGGGAGAGACTCTGGAGAAGTCCTGGAGATAAGCATGGGAGGAGGTGATGTGGGAGCTGTAGACCAAGGAGGCCTTGGGAGGAGTGGAGAGGACGGTTTGGGTGATATTTTGAGACAAGGTTGGTGGTGTAGCTTGGAGTAGAGTTGTGGACGGCTTTGTATGTTGCTGTTAGTATTTTGTATTGTATTCCTGGGTAAGCAGAGGCCAGCGAAGGGATTGGCAGAGTAGAGTAATGTGGATAATTCTGTCAGCAGCATTCATGATAGACTGAAGGGGGATATTCTGTGTAGAGGTAGGCCAATGAGGATGGAGTTACAGTAGTCGAGGTGAAAGAAGGTCGGGAATGTGTAGCTTGGTGGTGTCATTGTTTAACTGCTTAAGGACCAGCCGCCGTCATTATACTGCAGCAAGTTGGCTCTCCTGCGCGAATCAGAGCAATAGAGGGCGCGCGTGACGTCGAAACCATTGCTTATGGGTGGCGGCCACGATGTCCGCTGTCCACCGGCCATCACTCCACAGAGAGCCAGAACAGGGATCTGTCAGTGTAAACACAAATCCCCATTCTGTCAGGGGAGTAGAGAGAGATCTGCTGTTCCTAGTGATTAGGAACAGCGATCTCTCTCCTCCTCCAGTCAGTCCCCCCCTCCAGTTATAAACACCTCCCAGCAAACACATTTAACCCCTTGATCACCCCCTAGGGTTAACCCCTTCCCTGCCAGTGACATTTACGCAGTAATCAGTGCATTTTTATAGCACTGATCGTTGTATAAGTGTCAGTAGTCCCAAAGAAGTGTCAAAAGTGTCCGATCTTTCCCGCCGCAATGTCGCAGTCCCGCTAAAAATCGCAGATCACCACTATTATTAGTAAAAAAGAGAAAAAAAACAATAAAAAAAATTGTAGACGCTATAACTTTTGCACAGACCAATCAATTTACGCTTTTTGCGATTTTTTTTTTTTTTAACAAAAAATATGTAGAAGAATACATATTGGCCTAAACTGAGGAAGAAATTAGCTTTTTTTTAATTAATTTTTTTGGATATTTATTATAGCAAAAAGTAAAAAACATAGTTTTTTTTTTTCAAAATTGTCATTTTATTTTTGTTTATTGTGCAAAAAATAAAAACCGCAGAGGTGATCAAATACCACCAAAAGAAAGCTCTATTTGTGGGGAAAAAAAGGACGTCAATTTTGTTTGGGTACAGCGTTGCATGATCCACGCGATTGTCAGTTAAAGCGGCGCAGTGCCGTATCACAAAAAATGGCCCGGTCATTAAGGGGGCAAATCCTTCCGGTCCTTAAGTGGTTAAGAAGGGAAACAATTCTGGAAATGCTACAAAGATGAAGGCAGCAAGATTTGGGCAGTGATTGGATGTGGGGCTGAGATAAGAGGTGCTAGTCCAGGATTACAACCTACAACCTTGAGGGGAAGGAAGAATAGTTGTGTTGTGGATGTTGATATTGACTTCTGACGGGGTGGCACAGGGACAAGGAAATGTTCTGAGTTCAGTTTTTGAAAGATTGTGTCTGAGGAAGTGGTTTTTGACATTCATACTGACCTGTCAGTGAGTCATGTGCGAGGAGACTAAACGTGTGAGTTAAAGAGTAGAGAAATAGATTTGGGTGTAATCAGCATTGAGATGGTATTGGAAGTCATGCAAGATTATCAACTGACCAAAGAAAGAGGTATACAGTAGACGGAGAATAGAAGGGGTCAGAGGATAGAGCCTTGGGGGATACTTTCCGAGAGATGAAGAGGAGAGGAGGAAATACAGAAGAGTTGTAGGTAACAGAGAGAAAGTACTTAGGTAAGAGGAGAACCGGAGAGAGCAACGTCTTGGAGGCCACTCGGGTGGTGAGCAGTCACCACTAGCAGAAGCCTAGAATTGCAAATATTGATACTGATATTGATTTTCTTTGCTGCAGTTAAGTAACATTTACAGATCTGGTCCCTTCCCCAGCCTATGACTGGACAATGAAGGAGAAGCAGCAGAATGTTGAGCTCATCTCTCTTTCGCTTTTCTTTCTCTTCCTATAATCCTGTTACTTAGTATATGAGCATACAGTATCTCATAAAAGTGAGTACACCCCTCATATTGTTGTAAATCTTTTCTTCTATCTTTTCATGTGACAACACTGAAGAAATGACACTTGTCTACAATGTAAAGTAGTGAGTGTACAGCTTGTATAACAGTGTAAATTTGCTGCCCCCTCAAAATAACTCAACACACAGCCATTAATGTCTAAACCGCTGGCAACAAAAGTCAGTACACCCCTAAGTGAAAATGTCCAAATTGGGCCCAAAGTGTCAATATTTTGTGTGGCCACCATTATTTTCCAGCACTGCCTTAACCCTCTTGGGCATGGAGGTCACCAGAGCTTCACAGGTTGTCACTGGAGTCCTCTTCCCCTCCTCCATGACGACATCACGGAGCTGGTGGATGTTAGAGACCTTGCGCTCCTACCGTTTGAGGATGTCCCACAGATGCTCAATAGGGTTTAGGTCTGGAGACATGCTTGGCCAGTCCATCACCTCTACCCTCAGCTTCTTTAGCAAGGCAGTGGTGGTCTTGGAGGTGTGTTTGGGGTGGTTATCATGTTGGAATACTGCCCTGCGGTCCAGTCTCCGAAGGGAGGGGATCATGCTCTGCTTCAGTATGTCATAGTACATGTTGGCATTCATGGTTCCCTCAATGATCTGTAGCCCCCCAGTGCCGGCAGCACTCATGCAGCCCCAGACCATGACACTCCCACCACCATGCTTGACTGTAGACAAGACACACTTGTCTTTGTACTCCTCACCTGGTTGCCCCCACACACGCTTCTCACCATCTGAACCAAATAAGTTTATCTTGGTCTCATCAGACCACAGGACATGGTTCCAGTAATCCATGTCCTTAGTCTGCTTGTCTTCAGCAAACTGTTTGCGGGCTTTCATGTGCATCATCTTTAGAAGAGGCTTCCTTCTGGGATGACAGCCATGCAGACCAATTTGATGCAGTGTGCGGTGTATGGTCTGAGCACTGACAGGCTGACCCCCCACCCCTACAACCTCTGCAGCAATGCTGGCAACACTCATACGTCTATTTCCCAAAGACAACCTCTGGATATGATGCTGAGCACGTGACCTCAACTTCTTTGGTGGACCATGGCGAGGCCTGTTCTGAGTGGAACCTGTCCTGTTATACCACTATATGGTCTTGGCCACCGTGCTGCAGCTCAGTTTCAGGGTCTTGGCAATCTTCTTATAGCCTAGGCCATCTTTATGTAGAGCAACAATTCTTTTTTTCAGATCCTCAGAGAGTTCTTTGCCATGAGGTGCCATGTTGAACTTCCAGTGACCAGTATGAGAGAGTGAGAGCGATAACACCAAATTTAACACACCTGCTCCCCATTCACACCTGAGACCTTGTAACACTAACGAGTCACATGACACCGGGGAGGGAAAATGGCTAATTGGGCCCAATTTGGACATTTTCACTTAGGGGTGTACTGACTTTTGTTGCCAGCGGTTTAGACATTAATGGCTGTGTGTTGAGTTATTTTGAGGGGACAGCAAATTTACACTGTTATACAAGCTGTACACTCACTACTTTACATTGTAGCAAAGTGTCATTTCTTCAGTGTTGTCACATGAAAAGATAGCAGAAAAGATTTACAAAAATGTGAGGGGTGTACTCACTTTTGTGAGATACTCGTCATCCAGTGTTGAAGGTTCCAGAACTGTGGTTCCCCCCTTGTTCCTGCTGAAAAGAGCCCTGCCCCTTATAAAACATACTGAGATACTATATATAGTACCAATGAAAGAAAAGCTATAAGGTGAAGACATACATGGGGACATGACATACAGAAGACTCCTTAGGTGAGATGGTTTGAAACCTATAATACTAACAGGGAGTTTAAGGCTAATAGGCAGTGCCTTTACAATGGACAATGGTTTTGATTACATTTTGTCCATTTTTTGTTCTTTATTACTAGTGAGGACTAGCTGAATTATGTGTGGATTATGTCTGTGACCATTCTAGACACGTCTGGATAATATCCTGTAACTGACCACAATAAGAACCTACACCAATCCAGTATCTCTCACACTTTTTGGGATGAAAGGTAAATTTTTGGGACCAATAAACTAGTGCAGTCACCACATCAAAATGCTGGTAAGTTGCAATATATTACATATTCTTGAGTTTAGACTTAAGTTTTAGGACTATTCGATGATATAATCCTTAACCTTTATGTAAAGACATTTTTTTTTAAAGTTTTGGATAGAGTAGGGGAGGGTTAAGACTCCTGTCAAGTTGTTTTGCTGTCTGTTTCTAGTTTAAGGAGATTTCCATTTAATTACTGTCTCAGAGTCACAGCAAGAAGTAAGAGTAGATGTCTTCAACATGAGAGGATATCCACTGAACCTGAACAGGTTTCTCCAGTATAAGATTTCCCCTCACCTCCCGTTCCTATGATTTTTCCTATGGTTTTCCAATCAAAATTATTGCCCTATCACCAATATTGAGTGAGAATCTCCCCAGGGGGTACAGAGACAGCAACTACAATTTGCCAGAGGTTCTAACCTTTCCACATTCTATCTGAAACCAAGGTACAATGTTTGGGCTTTACCTATACTTTCAAACTGTTTCATTGCTTGTACATGTATATTTGCCGAAACATTTTTATGGCCTTTGGAGGAAACAATCAACCAGGAAAACCCAACCTGACCAATCAAATCTCCCTAGATGGAATGACCAGGGAAGATTTGTCAAGTTCGGGAAGTGCCCCGACACCTGTAATCACTTTCCACTGGACTGTAGCTGATTGAATTACAGGGTCTTAAAAAAAGTATTCATACCCCTTGAAATTTTCCACGTTTTGTCATGGTACTACCAAAAATTTGAATGTATTTTATTGGGATTTTATGTGACCAACACAAAGTGGCATCTAATTGTGAAGTGGAAGGAAAATGATAAATGATACAAATAAATATGTGAAAAGTGTGGGGGGGCGTTTGTATTCAGCCCCCTTTACTCTGATACCCCTAACTAAAATCTAGAGGAACCAATTGCCTTCAGAAGTCACCTAATTAGTAAATAGAGCCCACCTGTGTGTCATTTAATCTCATTATAAATACAGCTGTTCTGTGAAGCCTCTCAGAGGTTTGTTAGAGAACCTTAGTAAACAAACAGCATCATGAAGGCCAAGGAACACACCAGACAGGTCAGGGATAAAGTTGTGGAGAAGTATAAAGCAGGGTTAGGTTATAAAAAAAATCTCCCAAGCTTTGAACATCTCACGGAGCTCTGTTCAATCCATCATCGGAAAATGGAAAGAGTATGGCACAACTGCAAACCTACCAAGACATGGCTGTCCACCTAAACTGTCCGGCCGGGCAAGGAGAGCATTCATCAGAGAAGAGCCAAGAGGTCCATGGTAACTCTGGAGGAGCTGCAGAGATCCACAGCTCAGGTGGGAGAATCTGTCCACAGGACAACTATTATCGTGTTCTCCACAAATCTGCCCTTTATGGAAGAGTGACAAGAAGAAAGACATTGGTGAAAGAAAGTCATAAGAAGTCCTGTTTGTAGTTTGTGAGAAGCCATGTGGAGGACACAGCAAACATGTGGAAGAAGGTGCTCTGGTCAGCTGAGACAAAAATGGAACTCTTTTGCCTAAAAGCAAAACGCTATGCGTGGTGGAAAACTAACACTGCACATCATCCTGAACACACCATCCCCACCGTGAAACATGGTGGTGGCAGCATCATGTTGTGGGGATACTTTTCTTCAGCAGGGACAGGGAAGCTGGTCAGAGTTGATGGGAAGATGGATGGAGCCAAATACAGGACAATCTTAGAAGAAAACCTGTTATGTCGCGTACACACGAGCTGACTTTCCGGCAGACTTGGACCGGACTCCGTCGGACAATTCGATCGTGTGTGGGCTCCAGCTGACTTTTTTTTCCCAAAAGTCCGACGGACCTAGAAATAAAACATATTTCGAATTTGTCCGATGGACTCGAGTCCGGTCGAAAAATCCGGTCGTCTGTATGCTAGTCCGACGGACAAAAACCGACGCTAGGGCAGCTATTGGCTACTGGCTATCAACTTCCTTATTTTAGTCCGGTCGTATGTCATCCCGTACGAATCCCTCGGACTTTGGTTGATCGTGTGCAGGCAAGTCCGTTCGTTCGAAAGTCCAGTGGAAAGTCCATCGGAAAGACCGTCGGACCAGTCCGGTCAAAAAGTCCGCCCGTGTGTACGCGGCATTAGAGTCTGCAAAAGACTTGAGACTGGGGCGGAGGTTCATCTTCCAGCAGGACAACGACCCGAAACATCCAGCCAGAGCTACAATGGAATGGTTTAGATCAAAGCATATTCATGTGTTAGAATGGCCCAGTCACAGTCCAGACCTAAATCACATTGAGAATCTGTGGCAAGACTTGAAAATTGCTGTTCACAGACGCTCTCCATCCAATCTGACAGAGCTTGAGATATTTTGCAAAGAAAAATGGGCAAAAATGTCCCTCTCTAGATGTGCAAAGCTGGTACAGACATCCCCAAAAAGACTTGTAGAGAAAGGGGGTTCTACAAAGTATTGACTCCGGGGGGCGCCATACAAATGCCCCCCCCCCCCACACACACACACACTTTTCACATATTTATTTGTAAAAAATCTGGAAAACCATTTATCATTTTCCTTTCACTTCATAATTATGTGCCACTTTGTGTTGGTCAATCACATAAAACCCCCCAAAAAATACATTTACGTTTTTGGTTGTAACATGACAAAATGTGGAAAATTTCAAGGGATATGAATACTTTTTCAAGGCACTGAAATTGCTCATATAAACATATTTAGCGGGCACCTACTTTTAGGTAGGTGACCTTTCTTGTTAGCTTTCTATGACAGTTAAATTTAGACCGGCTGATGCTATTACAGCAGGCCTGTTTTGTTGATTTCCATATTTGAGTGACAGGTAGTTTATGTGTTGGTCTCTCGGCCAATCATTAATTTGCTTGGTAATCCCGGGACTCTCATATAAAAGTGAAGTCACATGGTGCGAGAGGGAGTTCGAGTCCAGTCCTGCTCTGAGAAGCGAGAGAGCCAGCCTGGTTACCGGAGGGGAAGTTGGAGGTTTTTCCCCTCCGGGGAGCCAACGGAGCTTTACCTTAGCGAGAAGGGTGGAGATCTGGTCCTCATGGAGGAACAGAGGACATCTTACAGTGTGTAGTCGTGGATGTCGTAGGCCACCACTGCGGGGAGAGAAGCGGGCCACTAAAAGGTGGAGAAACTGAGAATCATTGCGGATGAAGTAGCAACAAAATGGAAGGAAACTGGGCGATCGATCGTTTATGAGTGGCACATGGACTATTGATCACGTGAGTGAAAGCCCAAGGGAAGGGTACTACCAGAGACTGAGGGTTGTTGGTGCACAAGTCAGTGAGATGGGCAGTAATGGCCTATGACTTTGAGTTCAGCATTGTCCCGGGATTCCAATCGGTCAAGCGGGAGGAGTTATCCAGAGTGGCTCTTTATCAACTTATTCTCTATCAAATCTATCAAATCTACTTCCATCGTCCCTGATCAAAGAGATTGTTTAAAATGATTTCCTGACTATCCGCAATTGTTCATAGATTTTCCTGTAAGAATCATTGAAAGACGACAATGTAACAAAAGAGCATCTCAAAGGAAGTCCTTCTCCCATCCCAGTTTATGTTGATGAATAAAGCATTAAGAAAAAATATTAAGGACTGTGACTTTTAAATCTATGGGCTGCGAGGGTTGAGTAGAAAACGTGAATTATGGATACAGCCAATATTCAGCCCCTCCTTCAGGGGTAAGCGCTACATGTGGGGGCATCGTCCGGGATATCTGTTTCACGTTTGCCGCTGACCATCTCCCATAGCAAAGAAAACCTGCATTTCAGTGATTGTTTCCAAGATAGCCTGCAGTATAACAGTACCTGCCGCCAGGGGTCGCTGGGGAGGACTTTGAAAATATACAGCTACAGTTCCTCGCGTGCTGAACCAACAAGTGGGGGGTGAAGCCACGCCCCAGAGGAAAAAGTTTCAGTGTTCAGTGTGCCACGCTAGAGCAAGATGGTGGAAGGTGTTGAGGACACGTTTGCTATGCAGCTGCTATCTGATGTGCAGGACCGGGTTCTGGTTGACACCGGTGTTCGGTTGGAGCTAACCGGAGGACTGGCGTTGGGAGTGATTGACGGAGTAGAGAAACTCTGTATGCTATGTCCTGGATGTTGGAGGCCTACAGTTGGAGTCACCGCCTGGGCTCAGTGCGGACATTGCGGTATCCATTTAACAAGATTGGGACCCGTCCAACAGGAGGTCAAATATTATTTTGTTAAAACGGGACTTTGTCTGCCGCAAGAATGGGTGATTCGGAAGGCCGGAGAGGGTCGTGTATCACCTGCAGCGGCAGTGGAGGAACTCCCGTCTGATTCGGCTGAATCGGAGCCACCAGAAGATCAGGTAGGATCTACTGAGGAAGCCTGTGACTTGGCTGGGGATCCGGGGACTGTTGAAGTTGTTGCCCAGTCTTCGGAGGGAACCCCTTTAATTTGCCCGTCTGGAAGGACCCTAAATTACAGGAGGGGGATCCCTCGGGTGAGCCGGACAGGGTAAGCGAAGATCGGGTTGTAGATTGGGGATCACCACAGATCTTGCAGAAATACGGATCGATGAGCAATCTATTTGAATGGTCATCCCCTGAAGAGTTTGTTTCAAGTGAGGAGGAATGTTTTATTGAAAGTTCAACTTCAGTGGAGGCTTCCACAGGAGTGTCCTGTACAGTTGAAGTTTCAGTACCTCCATTTAATGTGACAAACACCATGGTTCCTAGCAGACCAGCTACGTTTCAGAAATGGGTCAGTAGAGCTACTGACGCGTGTGTTTTGCCTGGCAGAGGAAAGGCCAAAGACTTGCCTAGACTCTCTAGATTTCAGAGAGAGGTTCAGCGAAAGGTGGCTCAAGAATGGGATTTTGATTATCCCCATGTCCCGGAACAAGTTATGGACATTGTGGAAAATTCCCGGGAACCATGGGAGGATAAACTTGTGTGGGACTATCTTCATGTTCCTAAGCCAAAAAGGACACCTGGCAGTGAGGTTTGGGTTCGGTTCAAAGATATTCATCGGGAGTGGAAGCTTGGAAGAGTGATCCACAAAGACAGAGTATTGGTGGTAAAAGCTGGACAAAATACCCGCAGTTACTCTATCTCGGCGAGAGGAGATAGTCGAAAGAGGTTGCCTGACCCGAGATATTATTTGTGAACAGGATTGTATTCACAGGTGTATGTCTTCTACCCAGACTGACTGCAGGATGGCAGATGGGTTAGGGTGGGTTTTCCCCAATTAAACAGTTGAGCAGGAGACTCACATTCATGGTGCCTAACAAGGACAAAGTTAGGGACACTAGGGTGCGCTGTCTCTGCTTAAATCCCTCTGTAGCACAAGTACTTCTTCAAGGACTCTTGTTTAAGAGCCAAGCAGAAAGTTTATTTTTGCCAACGGGCAAACGGATTTTTTTGTCGAGCATGTCTATTGGGATGCGCTTTGCAGGAGTATTGCTGGACTCCTTTTGAGGGAGTGACTATCCCAATGGGAACACACATAGTTACATAGTTACATAGTAGGTGAGGTTGAAAAAAGACACAAGTCCATCAAGTCCAACCTATGTGTGTGATTATGTGTCAGTATTACATTACATATCCCTGTATATTGCGGTCATTCAGGTGATTATCTAATAGTTTCTTGAAGCTATCAATGCTCCCCGCTGAGACCACCGCCTGTGGAAGGGAATTTCACATCCTTGCCGCTCTTACAGTAAAGAACCCTCTACGTAGTTTAAGGTTAAACCTCTTTTCTTCTAATTGTAATGAGTGGCCACGAGTCTTATTAAACTCTCTTCTGCGAAAAAGTTTTATCCCTATTGTGGGGTCACCAGTACAGTATTTGTAAATTGAAATCATATCCCCTCTCAAGCGTCTCTTCTCCAGAGAGAATAAGTTCAGTGCTCGCAACCTTTCCTCATAACTAAGATCCTCCAGACCCTTTATTAGCTTTGTTGCCCTTCTTTGTACTCGCTCCATTTCCAGTACGTCCCTCCTGAGGACTGGTGCCCAGAACTGGACAGCATACTCCAGGTGCGGCCGGACCAGAGTCTTGTAGAGTGGGAGAATTATCGTTTTATCTCTGCATTTGATCCCCCTTTTAATACATGCCAATATTCTGTTTGCTTTATTAGCAGCAGCTTGGCATTGCATGCCTATGCTGAGCCTATCATCTACTAGGACCCCCAGGTCCTTTTCCATCCTAGATTCCCCCAGAGGTTCTCCCCCCAGTGTATAGATTGCATTCTTATTTTTGCCACCCAAATGCATTATTTTACATTTTTCTACATTGAACCTCATTTGACGTGTAGTCGCCCACCCCATTAATTTGTTCAGGTCTTTTTGCAAGATTTCCACATCCTGCGGAGAAGTTATTGCCCTGCTTAACTTAGTATCGTCTGCAAATACAGAGATTGAACTGTTTATCCCATCCTCCAGGTCGTTTATGAACAAATTAAATAGGATTGGTCCCAGCACAGAACCCTGGGGAACCCCACTACCCACCCCTGACCATTCTGAGTACTCCCCATTTATCACCACCCTCTGAACACGCCCTTGTAGCCAGTTTTCAATCCATGTACTCACCCTATGGTCCATGCCAACGCACCTTATTTTGTACAGTAAACGTTTATGGGGAACTGTGTCAAATGCTTTTGCAAAATCCAGATACACCACGTCTACGGGCCTTCCTTTATCTAGATGGCAACTCACCTCCGCATAGAAGGTTAATAGATTGGTTTGGCAAGAACGATTCTTCATGAATCCATGCTGATTACTGCTAATGATATCATTCTTATTACTAAAATCTTGTATATAGTCCCTTATCATCCCCTCCAAGAGTTTACATACTATTGATGTTAGGCTAACTGGTCTGTAATTCCCAGGGATGTTTTTTGGGCCCTTTTTAAATATTGGTGCTACATTGGCTTTTCTCCAATCAGCTGGTACCATTCCAGTCAATAGACTGTCTGTAAAAATTAGGAACAACGGTCTGGCAATCACCTGACTGAGTTCCCTAAGTACCCTTGGATGCAAGCCATCTGGTCCCGGTGATTTATTAATGTTAAGTTTCTCAAGTCTAATTTTAATTCCGTCCTCTGTTAACCATGGAGGTGCTTCCTGTGATGTGACATGAGGATAAACACTGCAGTTTTGGTTACTGAAGCCCCCCGATTCACTCGTGAAGACTGAGGAGAAGAATAAATTCAATACCTTCGCCATCTCCCCATCCTTTGTAACCAGATGTCCTTCCTCATTCTTTATGGGGCCAATATGGTCTGTCCTCCCTTTTTTACTGTTTACATACTTAAAGAATTTCTTGGGATTTTTTTTGCTCTCCTCCACTATGTGTCTTTCATGTTCTATCTTAGCCATCCTAATTGCACCCTTACATTTCCTGTTGCATTCTTTATAAAGTCTGAATGCTGAGGATGATCCCTCAACCTTGTATTTTTTGAAGGCCTTCTCCTTTGCTTTTATATGCATTTTTACATTGGCGTTAAGCCATCCAGGATTTTTGTTCGCTCTTTTAAATTTATTACCCAATGGGATACATTGGCTAATGCCCTTATTTAATATGCTCTTAAAGCAAACCCATCTCTCCTCCGTATTCTTTGTTCCTAATATTTTATCCCAGTTTATGCCTTTTAGCAAGGTTTGTAGTTTAGGGAAGTTGGCTCTTTTGAAATTCAGTGTCTTTGTGTTCCCTTCATGTTTCCTATTTGTGTGATTTATACTGAAACTAATTGACCTGTGATCGCTGTTACCTAAATTGCCCCGTATTTCCACATCCGTGATCAGGTCTGTATTGTTGGTAATCAGTAGATCCAGTAATGTTTTATTTCTAGTTGGTGCGTCTACCATCTGACCCATAAAATTGTCCTGCAAGACATTAAGGAACTGGCGAGCCTTAAATGAATGCGCGGTTCCCTCCACCCAGTCTATGTCTGCATAATTAAAATCCCCCATTATGATAACACTTCCCATCCTTGCTGCTAATCCAATTTGTGATAGGAGATCCGTCTCCACTTCCTCCCTCAGGTTAGGGGGCCTATAGCATACTCCCAGTATTATTTTCCCCTTAGCTTCATCCCTTTGGAGCTCTACCCATAAAGATTCCACCTCCTCCCTAGCCCCCTCAGTGATGTCAGCTCTCACATTCACTTGTACATTATTCTTGATATATAGGCATACCCCTCCCCCTTTTTTACCCTCTCTATCCTTGCGGTATAGGGTATACCCTTGAATGTTTGCCAGCCAATCATGAGAGCTGTTGAACAAGGTCTCTGAAATTCCCACAAAATCCAAATCCTCCTTGTACAACAGTATCTCTAGTTCACCCATCTTGTCCGCCATGCTCCTGGCATTGGTGAACATGCCACATAGTTTAGACCGGTCGCATATTGTCCTCGTATTGGGCGTTTCAAGATTGCAACTAGGACTTGCTACTATACTCACCTTGTGTTTTTGTGCTTTGGTTAACCTACCACTAATGCCCCCAATACTACCCTCTGGAATATCTTCCGCACTGGCTATCACTGTCTCTGGACCCTCCCCCCCATCGCCTAGTTTAAAAACCCCTCTAACTTTTTGGCCATCTTCATTCCCAGCAGATCTGCACCCTCCTCATTTAGGTGCAGTCCGTCCCTTCTATAGTACCGGTTACCGACTGAGAAGTCGGCCCAGTCCTCCAGGAACCCAAACCCCTCCTTACTACACCAGCTCTTCAGCCACTTGTTTACTTCCCTAATCTCCCTCTGCCTTTCTGGTGTGGCTCGATGTACCGGTAGTATTCCTGAGAACACTACCTTGGAGGTCCTTTTCCTCAATTTAGCTCCTAAGTCCCTAAAATCGTTCTTTAGGACACTCCATCTGCCTCTGACTTTGTCATTGGTGCCAACGTGCACCATGACAGCCGGGTCTTCCCCAGCCCCTCCCAGTAATCTGTCCACAAGATCCGTGATGTGCCGAACCCGAGCGCCCGGTAGACAACATACTGTTCGGCGCTTCAGGTCTTGGTTACAGATTGCCCTCTCTGTCCTTCTAAGAATTGAGTCCCCTACCACCAGAATCTGTCTTTCCTTTCCCTTTGCTGCCCCCCCACTCTCACTGGAGGAGTTCTTCCCCTGGCAGCTAGGAGAGTCCCTCATCTTCAGCAGTGCTGGTCCCTGAATGGTTTCACCAATGTCACTCAATGGAGCGTACTTATTGGGATGCTCCAGTCCTGGATCGGCCTCTCTGGCACTTCCCCCTCTACCCCTCCTGACTGTCACCCATCTACTCTTTGCTAGTGCCTGCACCTCTTTGTCTCCACCCGCCTCTGTGCTGGCCCCTGCCGGCACCTGCCGTGTACGTTCCTGGCTCACCTTTAGTATGGAGGGACTTCTCAGTGCTGACAGTTGCTTCCCCAGATTCAGAACCTGGGCTTCCAGGGAAACAATGTGCTTACATTTTGCACAGCAGTATTCGCCCTCGATTGGATGATCAAGGAACGCATACATGCGGCAAGATGTACAAAGAGTCGCCTCTCCACACCCGCCGGGCATCGTACCTATTAAATTTAGTGAGGATTTGGGGATTTTACCCTGTCCAAATTACCTAACAGCGAGCTTCCTGGCACTAATACTCAAGACAATACACAGGTACACGACAATACACAGGTACACAACAAGACAATACACAGGTACTCACAGACCTACGTGCACTCGCAATACACAAGTACACAAGACACCAGTACTAATGATCCACACACACTACTCAGACAACACTCAGATACTCACACTACACAGGTACTATGACCCCTGTTATAACCTCCTGTTTTAAACTCTGGTTTTTAACTCCCACTTATTCCAGCTTCACTTACACCAAGCTCCACAGCTTCAGACTGAGCAAGCTCAGACTGAGTCCTACAACCAGTTAAATAGGCACCTGTGAGCAATTAACCACACCCCTTAATTGATAGACTGATGAAACCAGGAAAAAAAAAAAAAAGCTATTTAAAAAGTGACAGCAAAAGGCAAATTAAAAACTAAAAGGAAAAGCCCCAAAAATGCAACCCAGCAAACAGAGAGCAAACAGCAAACAGACAGCAAACAGCAACAGACAGCAAACAGACAGCAAACAGCAAACAGACAGCAAACAGACAGCAAACAGCAAACAGACAGCAAACAGACAGCAAACAGACAGCAAACAGCAACAGACAGCAAACAGCAAACAAACAGCAAGACTTGTATACTCTAACTCTGGTTTTAACTCCCACTTATTCCAGCTTCACTTACACCAAGCTCCACAGCTTCAGACTGAGCACGCTCAGACTGAGTCCTACAACCAGTTAAATAGGCACCTGTGAGCAATTAACCACACCCCTTAATTGATAGACTGATGAAACCAGGAAAAAAAAAAAAGCTATTTAAAAAGTGACAGCAAAAGGCAAATTAAAAACTAAAAGGAAAAGCCCCAAAAATGCAACCCAGCAAACAGCAAACAGACAGCAAACAGCAACAGACAGCAAACAGCAAACAGACAGCAAACAGCAACAGACAGCAAACAAACAGCAAGACTTGTATACTCTAACTCTGGTTTTAACTCTATTTACACTATTTAATTCATCTCTTGAGTAGGCAGCATTTCTTGCAGCTGCTGGGCCTGGAGCCGGAGCTGGTCCTCCATTGATAGTATTACCTCGACCTCTTGCTCGACCTCTGCCACCCTGGCCACATGCCATAAAGAAATGTGTATTTGTTCAATTATCCGGTAGAGGATTATAACCCCCCCTGCATGGTAATGTTTGTGTAGAAGTTAGAATTATTGTGTGTTTTCCTTTATGTATATTGGAGATGTGACGGCTGTCAGAAGAAGGCCTGTGGCAATCAGAGTATTCCTCCCACGGGAGCAGTGCTTTGGTTCCGCTTGTATTGAATGTTAGATGTAGGGATCTACAGTCAGGCCATGTAAATACTTTTGTGCTGATATTGTTGGCAGGGGTAAAGAATTGTGCTGGGTTGGGGATTTCAGAGGGGGGGGGGTTGTACTATGAGGGGAATGGCGGGGGTAAAGATTTGTGCTGGGTTGGGGATTTCAGCAGGAGGCGGGGGGGGGTTGTACTATGAGGGGAATGGGGGGGTAAAGATTTGTGCTGGGTTGGGGATTTCAGCAGGAGGGGGGGAAGTTGTACTATGAGGGGAATGGCGGGGGTAAAGAATTGTGCTGGGTTGGGGATTTCAGCGGGGGGGGTTGTACTATGAGGGGAATGGCGGGGGTAAAGATTTGTGCTGGGTTGGGGATTTCAGCGGGGGGGGGGTTGTACTATGAGGGAAATGGCGGGGGTAAAGATTTGTGCTGGGTTGGGGATTTCAGCAGGAGGGGGGGAAGTTGTACTATGAGGGGAATGGCGGGGGTAAAGAATTGTGCTGGGTTGGGGATTTCAGCAGGGGGGGGGTTGTACTATGAGGGGAATGGTGGGGGTAAAGAATTGTGCTGGGTTGGGGATTTCAGCAGGGGGGGGGTTGTACTATGAGGGGAATGGTGGGGGTAAAGAATTGTGCTGGGTTGGGGATTTCAGCGGGGGGGGGGTTGTACTATGAGGGGAATGGCGGGGGTAAAGATTTGTGCTGGGTTGGGGATTTCAGCGGGGGTGGGGGTTGTACTGTGAGGGGAATGGTGGGGGTAAAGCAGGGAGGGGGGGGGATTGTACTGGAAGAAGGGGAGCGTTTTTGAGGGGGGGGAATTTTGGCTTACCGAGGGAATTTATGCTAGGGGATAAGTGTGCAGATTAGTGCTGAATTTTTTGAGGAGGGGGGGATTTTTGCTGACAATGCTCATAATTTTGGGGGCGGAGGGGGTGCCATGAGCACTACATGACCTTGTCCCGGCACTGTCAGTCCTATTTGTAATATCAATGCCAAAATATCACCATTTCTGTCAAGGGAAGCCAACTCTGGAGCACAACTGTATAATGTGTTTATCAGACACACAATTTTCTTTCCTTTTAATCACTTTGCATAGATCTTTGACAAAACCCCTCAAACACGTCCGGAGTAATCGTCTCCATAATAATATCTTCTCTTCACGTGAAGTAAGACGAGTCATTTTCTTTTTTTAACTTGACAAAATGTGCAACTTCCCTTCTGTAGAATTTGTCACATTTGTGTTTTTTTTTTCTTTGCACAGTTTGCTTTGTTCACAGCGGCTGAACGCTTCATTCGCATTGTCGGAGCCAATCTACGAGTCCTTCCAGGAACGATATCTGCATGGAGTTTGTATGTTCTGTTTGGGTTTACTCTGCTTTCCTTCCACCGTTCAAAACATGATAGTAAAGTGAAAAATGAAAATTGTTACGACATTCCGATCCTCTGGTATCAGTTCCTTCTAAGACTTGTATTGACTCATAAGGTTTATTTATAAAAAAAATTAAAAAATTTGCTGAGGTAGATAGATAGATAGATAGATAGATAGATAGATAGATAGATAGATAGATAGATTATGTAGCACCCTCTAGTGTGCAACAAGCTTAGAGAAGCTTCTGGAAGTTAGTGGGCAGAGGCCAGGAGGTCCTGATCTGCATACTTGAGGAAATCTAGCCAATCCTAAGGCAGAAGGCCCTGGCAGGGAGGCCGGATCCGTCCTTAAATATGGTGTAGCCTTGCCAGCAGGGGAGTCGGGTGAAAGTTGGAGTGAGAAAACTGTGCTGTGTGGCCTGGGAGGGGCTCCTGGGGTTTGAGGGGGCTTCGCCTCCAGGCAGGAAGCTGAAAGAGGAAGCTGTATGGTGTAGCCTGGGAGGGGCTCCTGGGTTGAGGGGGGCTCTGCCTCCAGGCTGGTAGCTGAGAAAGGAAAAAGTACCGAGGGATCTCCTCTATCCCATGGTCTCGGGTTGGGAGGTGGCTTGAGGAGAAGGACCTGTACAGTAGGAGGCCTGAACAGCCCCCTCTTCTGGGCAGCAGAGTTTCCAGGACAGTGTGAGTACTCCTATATTTCCCCCGAGGAACGGGACAACCCTAGTTGAAAGAAATAACGTCCTATGATGAAACGCGTAAGGCGTTTGATAACGTCCTATGACGAAACGCGTAAGGCGGAGTCACGCTCACACGTCACACCCGGAAGTCGTGGTTGGAACGCAAGCTGGGACGCACGCCGTTTTTGGCTTCCTGGTTTCGCTTTCGAACAGCCGGGCTGTACTGGGTTAGCTGCTAACTGCTATGATCTGTATGCAACGTCTTTAAATAAATTCGAACCTACTTCACTATGGAAGTCCCCTGTTTCTTCTTCTGTATGGAGGAAAATACATTGGTATGATGTTAAGGCACGGAGGAGTCCATCTCTGAAAAAAGTCAGCTGGAAACCCCAAATCGAGCTATTGGGATACACCCACGGACAACCGGAGGCAACCAGGACACCCAAAGGAATATCCACTCCAGACACCCACTCTATGCCCGCTACCCCTGCAGGGGTGACTGCTTCTGGTGAGTGGGGATTAAATTGGGGGGAGCACCTGGAGTCACCAATTTATTTGTTTCTGATGAACACAGAAGTCACCGTTGATACATTCACTTGCTATTTTTCTAAAGTTTGGACTGCACAAAGACTGTGATCCTTTATTTCTGACAAATTGGATTGTTTCACAGAGTATTGTCACATACCGTATTTATCGGCGTATAACACGCACTTTTTTCCCCTTAAAATCAGGGGAAAGTCGCAGGTACATGTTATACGCCGATCCCCTGCGATCCGGAGCTGTTACAACTTCAAAATCGCGGACCGCGATTTGAAAATGGCGCCGCCGGCGCCGAAATACACAGAGCCGGTCCTCGGCTCTTTCCGGCGGCTCTCGTTCACTTTCGGCTCCACTCGTAGTCCCGAGCGGAGCTATCCGAACCTACTCGGCTAGGTTCGGATAGCTCCGCTCGGGACTACGAGTGGAACCGAAAGTGAACGCGAGCCGCCAGAAAGAGCCGAGGACCGGCTCTGTGTATTTCGGCGCCGGCGGCGCCATTTTCAAATCGCGGTCTGCGATTTTTGAAGCCCAGGATGGCAGGGACAGGGATCGAAGGCTGCACTGGGGCAAGGCTGCACTGGGGAAGGCTGCACTGGGGAAGGCTGCACTGGGCAAGGCTGCACTGACATGGCTGCACTGACATGGCTGCACTGACAAGGCTGCACTGGGGAAGGCTGCACTGAGAAGGCTGCAATGATGGGCATTTAAATGTAAGTTTTTTTCCCTTCAACTTCCCTCCTAAAAGTTTTTTTTTCCTTAAAATTCCCTCCTAAATTGGGGTGCGTGTTATACGCCGATAAATACGGTATATAAATTTGCACATGCAGTCCTGATATATCTATATACTGGTATATGAACTCAAGTAGTTCCTTGTACATACGGCCCTGATATATATATATTTTTTTCATACTGTGGTCACATGTACCTTATGTATGGTATAAGTTTTTTTTGATTATATATGTGGTTTAGGTGTTGGCACTTCACAAACTCCCCACCCTGAATAGTAGTCCTTGTACTGTATGTATATATTGAGACTCGTTTGAGTTTGCACTGCTGGTGACACCTGTTCTTAATGGGATCCTGTCCCTTGATGCAACATATTACCACATACTAAGGGTGCCTGCCCTGAGGGGCATATTCTCACAGTTTTGACACTGTATGCTAAGGAAAATACCACTTAGTATTATCATTATTTTTTTTTTTTTTAATTTTATTTTTATTTTTATGCACATTTATGGAACTATTTTTGGTTTGGTAGACACACTGGGATAGCAATATCCTCGTTCACTCTATGGTATAGTTAGACACACATAGGGTAGCGCCGTTTCCCCATTTACTATATTCAATACCCAAATAGTCCCATCAGGAACTAATTAGGGGAGGCTGCAAACCCTTTCATTCCTAAGCGCGGATTTATTACATATACTAGTTGAAAGAAAGCCCCTCCTCCAATCCTGAAGACTCCTGGGATGTATGACATCATTTTGGCCTAGGCCAGAAACCAGGAAGTAACTGGAGAAATGTAGGGAAAAAAGAAAAAGTTTAAGACAAGTAAAGATGATCCCCTTCCTATCTACAGTATTCACTAATACTAGCAGAGTAAGGATTACAAATAGTCAATGCTGACTGAGAGTTTAGTTCTGCTTTAGTGTGGCCACATTATTAACCACTTGACCTCCAGAAGGTCCCCCCCCGACCCAGCTTTTGCCTTGCTGAACCGCTGTCCACCTGACCTGACAAAGGTCCAATCGAAACTAGCAATGTACAGTGCCTTGCAAAAGTATTCACCCCCCCTTGGCATTTTTCGTATTTTGTTGCCTCACAACCTGGAATTACCATGGATTGTTTGAGGATTTGCATCATTTAATTTACAGAACACGCCCACAACTTTGAAGATGTTTTTTTTTTTTTTTTTTTATTGTGAAGCAAACAAAAAATAGGACAAAATAACAGAAAAAAGTCAATGTGCATAACTATTCACCCCCCTAAAGTCAATACTTTGTAGAGCCACCTATCACAGCTCCAAGTCACTTTGGATAAGTCTCTATGATTTTGCCACATCTTATCACTGGGATTTTTGCCCATTCCTCCTTGCAAAACTGCTCCAGCTCCTTCAAGTTGGATGGTTTTGCGCTTGTGAACAGCAATCTTTAAGTCTGACCACAGATTTTCTATTGGATTGAGGTCTGGGCTTTGACTAGGCCATTCCAACACATTTTACATGTTTCCCCTTAAACCACTCAAGTGTTGCTTTAGCAGTGTGTTTGGGGTCATTGTCCTGCTGGAAGGTGAACCTCCGTCCTAGCCTCAAATCACACACAGAGTTGTACAGGTTTTGCTCAAGAATATCCCTGTATTTAGCACCATCCATCTTTCCCTCAACTCTGACCAGTTTCCCAGTCCCGACTGCTGAAAAACATCCCCACAGCATGATGCTGCCACCACCATGTTTCACTGTGGGGATGGTGTTCTTTGGGTGATGTGTTGGGTTTGCACCAGACATAGCGTTTTCTTTGATGGCCAAAAAAGTTCAATTTTAGTCTCATCAGACCAGAGCACCTTCCTCCATACATGGGAGTCTCCCACATGCCTTTTCACAAACTCAAAACCTGCCATTTTGTTTTTTGATGAAAGTAATGTCTTTCTTCTGGCCACTCTGCCATAAAGCCCAACTCTATGGAGCGTATGGCTTATTGTGGTCCTATGTACAGATACTCCAGTCTCTGCTGTGGAACTCTGCAGCTCCTCCAGGGTTACCTTAGGTCTCTGTGCTCCTCTCTGATTAATGCCCTCCTTGCCCGGTCCGTGAGTTTTGGTGTGCGGCCGTCTCTTGGCAGGTTTGCCGTTGTGCCATGTTCTTTCCATTTGGTTATGATAGATTTGATGGGGCTCATAGGGATCATAAAAGATTTGGATATTATTTTATAACCTAACCCTGACTTGTACTTCTCAACAACATTGTCCCTTACTTGTCTGGAGAGTTCCTTGGTCTTCATGGCAGTGTTTGGTTAGTGGTGCCTCTTGCTTAGGTGTTGCCGCCTCTGGGGCCTTTCACAAAGGTGTGTCTATGTAATGACAGGTCATGTGACACTTCGATTGCACACAGGTGGACATCATTTCGCGAGGGCCTGGAAATCCCCATCTCTCTGCTCGGTAGAGACTAAACAATAGGGTCACCCAAGCTATGATCCACAGTAAGATCGAGGCGACCATCCTAGATAAGATCCCACGACACCTGAAAATATGGCAACCATGGGTGGATCATTTCCTCAATCCACGTTTCGATCCCAAGCTCCTGGAACCTTAAGGTTGGGAGACCAATCTCCTACTTTGGTCAATCCCTTACCCTGTTACAGAACAGACGGCCTCTCCCTCCTCCCCTGTCATCTCACCCCTCTTTGCTGTTTCTCTTATACTCCTCCTTCTCTTTCTCTTTTTCTTTCTTCTCATCTTTTTCTGTAGATATCTTTTATCTCCCTCTTCAGACGTTATATGAAGAAATGTGGTCGGGGCCTCCTGGGTAGGGTTGCCACCTTTCCAGGATTCACCCGGACAGTTCGGGTTTTGAATCATGTGTCCGGGTTTCAGACCACCTGAAACCCGGACATCTTATTCAGACTGGACTATGGCTTCCCAGCAGGGTTGCTGGTTGCAGTTGTCTAAGCCGACTGTGTCTGTTACACTCTATTTCACACTGTCCAAAGCCAGCACTAACATCCCCCCCCCCCCCAATCACATACAGACGGTAGAGGAGAGAGGGCTTGATCTGCTTCTATTCCTCCCGCCCCTCCCCCTCTATGTCTACCCACACTCCAATCCAATAAGAAAAGGTAAGTGGGGGAGGGACATTTGAAGCCCAGCAGACGCAGATACATCTGGATGGGAGGTGCTGACTGTCAAGGGGTGAATGAGCTCACCATCCAATCCATCCCTGTCTGTGACTGAAGTCCCCCCCCCCTTCTCTCTCCTGCCTCTGAGTGAGTACACAAAGGTAAATCAGGGTTCTCGGAGCACCCCTTACATCAGAGTTCCCCTTTACACCAGAGGCCTCAGTGTTCCCCCTTACATCAGAGTGCTCTCCCTACATCAGAGTTCTCAATGTTCCCCCTTAAATCAGAGTTCCCAGAGCATCTCTTATGTCACAGTCCCCAGAGTTCTGGGTTACATCAGTCTGCAGAGTCCCCCCTTACAGTGTAATGCCCCCTATACACGATCGGACTTCCCGCCAACAAAACTGTGTATTTTTGTTCGAAGGATGTTGGCTCAAACTTGTCTTGTATACACACGGTCACACAAATGTTGGCCAACAATTCCGAACGTGAGAACGCGGTGACGTACAAGACGAACGACGAGCCGAGAAAAATGAAGTTCAATAGCCAGTGCGGCTCTACTGCTTGATTCCGAGCGTGCGTGGAATTTTGTGCGACGGACTTGTGTGCACACGATGGGACTTTCCGACAACAAAGTTTTGTTGGCGGAAAATTTGAGAACCTGCTCTCAAACATTTGTGGGCGGAAAGTCCCGACAGCAAATGTCTGATGGAGCGTACACACGGTGGGACTTTCCGACAACACGCTCACATCCAACATTTCCCGTCAGAAAGTCCGACCGACCGCGTGGACGCGGCATTAGGGAACGCTGCAAGTTCAGATGTAAGAGCAAACTCTGCGGATTCAGATGTAAGAGGGGAACTCTGTGGACTCTGATGTAAGAGGGGAACTCTTGTGATTACCTTCATATGATTATAAATGTTATTTAACCACCTCAATACCGGGCAGGTGGGCACTTACACCCCCTTCCTGCCCAGGCCATTTTTCAGCTTTCAGCGCTGTCACTCTTGGAATGACAATTGCGCGGTCATGCTACACTGTAACCATGTGAAATTGTTATCATTTTCTTCACACAAGTAGAGCTTTCTTTTGGTGGTATTTAATCACTGCTGGGTTTTTTATTTTTTCCTAAAGAAAAAAAAAAAAAGAACAAAAAAAGTTTTTCTTAGTTTCTGTCAGTAAATTTTGTAAATAAGTCATTTTTCTCCTTTGCTGATGGGCACTGATGAGGTGGCACTTATGGGCACTGATGAGGAGGCACGAATATGTTGCACTTATGGGTACTGATAGGTGGCACTGATAGGCGGCACTGATGGGTAGCACTGGTGGGCACAGATAGGCAGCACTGGTGGGCACAGATAGGCAACACTGGTGGGCACGGATAGGCGGCAATGATGGGCAAAAAAAGAAGACTGAATATTTTGAAAAAAAAAAGTTTTTGTAAATAAGTAATTTTTCTCCTTCACTGATGTGCGTTGATGAGGCGGCAATGATGGGCACTAATAAGGCGGCACTTATGGGCACTGATTAGGTGGCACCAATAAGGAGGCACGAATATGCCACACTTATGGGCACTGATACGTGGCACTGATATGTGGCACGGATGAAAACTGATAGGCGGCACTGATGGGTGGCACTGGTGGGCACTGGGCACAGATAGGCGGCACTGGTGGGCACAGATAGGCGGCACTGGTGGGCATGGATAGGCGGCACTAATGAGCACTGATAGGTGGCACCGATGGATGGCACTGGGCACAGATAGGCGGCACTGGTGGCCACAGATAGGCGGCAAGTAATTTTTTCTCCTTCACTGATGTGCGTTGATGAGGCGGCACTGATGGGCACTAATAAGGCGGCACTTATGGACACTGATTAGGTGGCACCGACAAGGAGGCACGAATATACCACACTTATGGGCACTGATATGTGGCACAGATGAAAACTGATAGGCGGCACTGATGGGTGGCACTGGTGGGCACTGGGCACAGATAGGCGGCACTGGTGGGCACAGATAGGCGGCACTAGTGGGCACAGATAGGCAGCACTGGTGGACACAGATAGGCAGCACTGGTGGACACAGATAGGCAGCACTGGTGGGCACAGATAGGCGGCACTAGTGGGCACAGATAGGCAGCACCGGGGGGCACAGATAGGCAGCACTGGTGGGCATGGATAGGCGGCAATGATGGGCGGCACTGATGGTCATTGGTTAGCAGCAGTGATGAGCATTGATGGGCAGCGCTGATAGCCAGCACTGACTGGCATCACTAATGGCCACTGATTGCTGGCACTTGTGGGCAAAGATTGGTGGCAATTGTGGGCACTGGTTGGCACTGATTGCTGCCAGTGGTGGGCAATCATTGCTGGCACTGGTGGGCACTTCATTGTAATCAGGGCACTGATGATTAGTGCCCTGATTACATGCCCAACTGTCCCCTGTGAGGAGATGCCGATGATCGGCTCTCCTCTCCTCACACTCTGTCCCCCAAAAAAAAAAAAAATAGACGAGGGTTTACAACCCCTTCAATGACTTGGTGCATTATAAAAATCAAACCACAACCTATGAAATCTTTGTTGGCTTTTAATGTGGACCTCGGGACAAATCTTTGTGATCGGCGGACAGAGAGCTTCCCTATGTGAGAAAGATTTTTTACTGTAGTTATTAAAAGTAAAACAGGAAGGAAGTTGGTTGAAGTTTCAGCAAAGTGATAATGAGTCAGTGACAGTCGCCCTCTGAATCTCCGATACGGTGCTTGTCCTGGAGATCTCCTCTACAGTCACCACCACCACCGCCGGGACAGAGAGGTAAGACCTAAGGGGCCAAGATAAGCTGATATCTGGATTGATGGTTTGATAAGCTGATATCTGGATTGATGGTTGGATAAGCTGATATCTGGATTGATGGTTTGATAAGCTGATATCTGGATTGATGATTGGATAAGCTGATATCTGGATTGATGGTTTGATAAGCTGATATCTGGATTGATGGTTGGATAAGCTGATATCTGGATTGATGGTTGGATAAGCTGATATCTGGATTGATGGTTGGATAAGCTGATATCTGGATTGATGGTTGAATAAGCTGATATCTGGATTGATGGTTGAACATCGGCTGGTAGAAGTATGTTGTGGTCTTCTAAATCTCTGCCTGACCTCAGTGGTGGGGGGTCTCCTCAGAACTAGCCAGCTGTACATGTCCACCAAGTAGGCCAGGGGTCTTCAAACTACGGCCCTCCAGTTGTTCAGAAACTACCATTCCCATCATCCCTAGTCATGTCTGTGAATGTCAGAGTTTTAGAATGCCTCATGGGATGTGTAGTTCCACAACAGCTGGAGGGCCGTAGTTTGAGGATCCCTGAAGTAGAGTCTTCCTTCTCCTGCTGCAATGTAAAAGTCCAATAGAGAAAGAGAAACCTTCTTTGTAAAAGAAAAAGGTGGACTGGGCTAGGAATTTGAGGTGCAGAGATCTCCTAGTACCAGATATACAGAAGAGGACCTTAAGCTGCTGACATGTACGCTTATTGTCAAGAGTATTGGGACGCCTGCCTTTACACGCACATGAACTTTAATGACATCCCAATCTTAGTCCGTAGGGTTCAATATTGAGTTGGCCCACCCTTTGCAGCTATAACAGCTTCAACTCCTCTGGGAAGGCCGTCCACAAGGTTTAGGAGGGTGTCTATGGGAATGTTTGATCACTCTTCCCAGAAGAGCGTTTGTGAGGTCAGGGCACTGATGTTGGGCGAGAAGGCCTGGCTCACAGTCTCCGCTCTAATTCTTCCCAAAGGTGTTCTATCGAGGTGGAGGTCAGGACTCTGTGCAGGCCAGTCAAGTTCCTACACCCCAAACTTGCTCATCCATGTCATTATGGACCTTGCTTTGTGCACTGGTCCAAACCATTTGATGGAGGGGGGAGGGGGGATTATGGTGTGTGGGGGGGGTGTTTTTCAGGAATTGGGTTTGGCCCCCTTAGTTCCAGTGAAGAGAACTACAAGACTCTGGTCCGGCCGCACCTGGAGTATGCTGTCCAGTTCTGGGCACCAGTCTTCAGGAGGGATGTACTGGAAATGGAGCGAGTACAAAGAAGGGCAACAAAGCTAATAAAGGGTCTGGAGGATCTTAGTTATGAGGAAAGGTTGTGAGCTCTGAACTTATTCTCTCTGGAGAAGAGACGCTTGAGAGGGGATATGATTCAATATACAAATACCGGACTGGTGACCCCACAATAGGGATAAAACTTTTTCGCAGAAGAGAGTTTAACAAGACTCGTGGCCACTCATTACAATTAGAAGAAAAGAGGTTTAACCTTAAACTACGTAGAGGGTTCTTTACTGTAAGAGCGGCAAGGATGTGGAATTCCCTTCCACAGGCGGTGGTCTCAGCGGGGAGCATTGATAGCTTCAAGAAACTATTAGATAAGCACCTGAATGACCGCAATATACAGGGATATACAATGTAATACTGACATATAATCACACACATTGGTTGGACTTGATGGACTTGTGTCTTTTTTCAACCTCACCTACTATGTAACTATGTAACTCTTAAGGTGTCATCATACCAAGACATTTTGGCCAATTTCATGCTCCCAACTTTGTGGGAACAGTTTGGGGACGGCCCCTTCTGTCCTGGTATGCTGATGCCTTAAGAGTTCCCTTCACTGGAACTAAGGGGCCAAGCACAACCCCTGAAAAACAACCCCCACACCACAATCCCCCCCTCCCCCCCACACCATAATCCCCCCTCCACCAAATGATTTGGTCCAGTGCACAAAGCAAGGTCCATAAAGACATGGAGGAGCGAGTTTGGGGTTTTTTTTTGTTTTTTTTCTAAATAAATGAAAAATGATTGAAAATTTTGAGAAAAAAACTAGTTTTTCTTTGTTTCTGTTATAAAATTTTGCAAATAAAGAATTATTTTTTCATGAATTTAGGACAAAATGTGTTCTGCTACATTTCTTTGGTAAAAATAACCCAAATCAGTGAACATTATTTAGTCTGTAGGAAAGTCATAGAGTCCACAAACTATGGGATATATTTCTGAAAAAAAATCGATCGATCCCGATGTACTGACGGCCGATCTCATTTCTTGAGGCCCTAAAACATCAGGACAGTACAAATACCCCCCAAATCACCTCCCAGTACAAATACCCCCCCCCCCCCATCACCCCTTTTTTTGAAAAGTAGGCAGTCTGAAGTATTCAGTAAGAGACATGGCAAGTTTTTTGAAGTTGTTATATTTTGTCATCATTTTTGGGAAAATTAAGAAATTAAATTTTTTTTTTACATATTGTCACCAGTGCAGTACAGTGTCATCCTATAACCAGTGATAATTATTGTCTTGGGACTAAAACAGCATTTTAGTTTTAGTCCCATTTTAGTCTTCTGCAATTGTTTTCGTTTTAGTCGTATTTAGTTGACTAAATCTCCAGTACGTTTTAGTCGACTAAAATCGCAAGTACATTGCAGTAATTGCAATTTAGTTTTAAACATAGTCTTTTGACTAAAATGGCATTTTAGTTTTAGTCTCATTTTAGTCATCTCAATTGTTTTAGTTTTAGTCGTATTTTAGTCGACTAAAATAGTATTCGTTTAGTCGACTAAAATGTTTTAGTCGTTTTAGTCGACTAAATTAACACTGCCTATAACTGATGTGGCGGTGATCAGGGACACAGTCAGTGTCCCTGAGCACCGCCACATTAGTTATAGGATGACAATATGAAAAAAAAAATAATAATAATAATAATAATTTTTTTTTTTTTAATTGTATTTTGTTTCTTTTTTTTTACAACTTTTTTTTAACACACTTTGACCAGAGCAATATAATGTTACCATAGTAACATTGTAATATTCTGGGGAAGCACCACCACATCAGTTATAGGATGACAATATGAAAAAAATAATAATAATAATAATTTTTTTTTTAATATTTTTTTTCTTTTTTTATTGTATTTTGTTTCTTTTTTTTTACAATTTTTTTTTCACACTTTGACCAGAGCAATATAATGTTACCATAGTAATACTGTAATATTATGGGGAAGCACTGCCACATCAGTTATAGGATGACAATATGAAAAAATAATAATAATAATAACAATTGTTTTTTTTTTTTAATATATATTTTTTCTTTTTTGTTGTATTTTTTTTTTCTTTTTTTTTTTTACAATTTTTTTTTAACACACTTTGACCAGAGCAATATAATGTTACCATAGTAATATTGTAATATTCTGGAGAAGCTCCACCACATCAGTTATAGGATGACAATATGAAAAATAATAATAATAATAATAATAATAATTGTTTTTTTAAAAAAGAATATATTTTTTTCTTTTTTGTTGTATTTTTTTTCTTTTTCTTTTTTTTTTTTTTTTTACTAATTTTTTTTACAATTTTTTTTAACACACTTTGACCAAAGCAATATAATGTTACCATAGTAACATTGTACTACTCTGTTGAAGTGATTTTTTTTTTGATTTTTTTTTACACATTATTTTTGCTTATAGCAATACATTTAATTGCTATAAGCAAGCATTTTCCTGAATGAAACTGATTAATTCAGTCTGTTTTGTTGTGATTAGCTGTGATTGTCCACAGCCGATCGCATTCCACAGATGGGCCAGCTGTGATTGACCCAGCCTGTACCATGTGATCACTGTGACCAATCACAGTTAGCAACACAATTGTAGACAATAGATGGCTTGAAAGAAAGCCATTGTTTCCAACTGTGATGTGACCTGCTGTGATTGGTTACAGCAGTCACGTGGTACCAGCAGCTGGCCGGTACAGTGATCGGTCACCGGACACAACCAGTGACAAAACGCGCCGGACACGGTACTAGGGGAATCATATGACGTCCACCCGGATCTATGAGAGGCCGATCTAGGCATTGTTCCCCCATAGGCTGGGTGGAAAACGCTTAAATGAATCCAAAGTTACAAAATAAATTCTGAAAATGAATCATTCTAATATAACAATTAAGACAAAACAAAATGGCATAATATCGCCCAATCAGCTCATTCCATTTCTCTTTGTGGGTTGGACTAGCAGGGCTGACTTACACTGCATAACTAATCTCCTGAAATAAGGAATTAACATGTTAAAACAAATATAGCCGATCTTCCGGAATATAAAAAGGATAACAGAACTTCCAAAAACACAAATCGATTCGAAACAACGAATATACAAAACGAATCATTCTAAGATAACGATCGAAAGAAACAAAATGATTTACTTATTGAATGAAACTAAACAAGTATTTCCATTGTGTACATATCTATCTAAAAGCTACATTTTGACCCTTCAATATGATATGAATAGGATTAGGCTCGGTTCACACGGGGGCGACTTGTCAGGCGACCTAGCCGCCTGACAAGTCGCCTCCCGTTCTGTACAATGGAACCGTTCTAATCGGAGCGACGCAAGTCGCTCCGACTTAGGAGAAAGGTTCCTGTACTACTTTGGGGGCGACTTGCATAGACTTCTATACAGAAGTCGTCCTGCAAGTCGCCCCGGCAGTCGTGTGCAGGTCGCCTCGGTGAGGCGACCTGCAAGTCGTGCCGCGTCTAGTGTGAACCGGCACTTACATTGAAAGGCTATCGAACAACCGCAATATCATTTCCCCAGAAATCTGTCATTTGGGGTTTCCTGTTATGAAGACAGATGAGCAGCTCTGAAAAAAGGGAACCTGTATTATTTTTAGACTTGCAGAATAGGGGAGCGGTCAGAGAGCAGAGTGTGCACCCGGGGAACAAGGTCCTCTACAGCAGCCTTCTCCATCTATTTACCACCCCTGGAGACCTTAGAATAATTCTCAAGTCTCAGGAACCCTGCTAAACCAATTTATTTGGAAGAATGTTCCTTACATTGGTGATCAGTGAGAAGAATGTTCCTTACATTGGTGATCAGTGAGAAGAATGTTCCTTACATTGGTGATCAGTGAGAAGAATGTTCCTTACATTGGTGATCAGTGAGAAGAATGTCCCTTACATTGGTGATCAGTGAGAAGAATGTTCCTTACATTGGTGATCAGTGAGAAGAATGTTCCTTACATTGGTGATCAGTGAGAAGAATGTTCCTTACATTGGTGATCAGTGAGAAGAATGTTCCTTACATTGGTGATCAGTGAGAAGAATGCTCCTTACATTGGTGATCAGTGAGAAGAATGCTCCTTACATTGGTGATCAGTGAGAAGAATGTTCCTTACATTGGTGATCAGTGAGAAGAATGCTCCTTACATTGGTGATCAGTGAGAAGAATGTTCCTTACATTGGTGATCAGTGAGAAGAATGTTCCTTACATTGGTGATCAGTGAGAAGAATGTTCCTTACATTGGTGATCAGTGAGAAGAATGTCCCTTACATTGGTGATCAGTGAGAAGAATGTTCCTTACATTGGTGGTCAGTGAGAAGAATGTTCCTTACATTGGTGATCAGTGGGAAGAATGTTCCTTACATTGGTGATCAGTGAGAAGAATGTTCCTTACATTGGTGATCAGTGAGAAGAATGTTCCTTACATTGGTGATCAGTGAGAAGAATGTTCCTTACATTGGTGATCGGTGAGAAGAATGTTCCTTACATTGGTGGTCAGTGAGAAGAATGTTCCTTACATTGGTGATCGGTGAGAAGAATGTTCCTTACATTGGTGATCAGTGAGAAGAATGTTCCTTACATTGGTGATCAGTGAGAAGAATGTCCCTTACATTGGTGATCAGTGAGAAGAATGTTCCTTACATTGGTGATCAGTGAGAAGAATGTTCCTTACATTGGTGATCAGTGAGAAGAATGTTCCTTACATTGGTGATCAGTGGGAAGAATGTCTCTTACATTGGTGAGGAGTAGGGATGAGCCGAACACCCCCCGGTTCGGTTCGCACCAGAACCTGCGAACGGACCGAAAGTTCGCACGAACGTTAGAACCCCATTGACGTCTATGGGACTCGAACGTTCGAAATCAAAAGTGCTCATTTTAAAGGCTAATTTGCATGGTATTGTCCTAAAAAGGGTTTGGGGACCCGGGTCCTACCCCAGGGGACATGTATCAATGCAAAAAAAACTTTTAAAAACGGCCGTTTTTTCGGGAGCAGTGATTTTAATGATGCTTAAAGTAAAAAAAAAAAAAGTGAAATATTCCTTTAAATATCGTACCTGGGGGGTGTCTATAGTATGCCTGTAAAGTGACGCGTGTTTCCCGTGTTTAGAACAGTCCCTGCACCAAATGTCATTTTTAAAGGAAAAAATCTCATTTAAAACTGCTTGCGGGTTTAATGTAATGTCGGGTCCTGGCAATATGGATGAAAATCAGTGAGACAAACGGCATGGGTACCCCCCAGTCCATTACCAGGCCCTTTGGGTCTTGTATGGATATTAAGGGGAACTCCGCACCCAAATTAAAATAAGGAAAGGTGTGGGGCCACCAGGCCCTATATACTCTGAACAGCAGTATACAGGCTGTAGGTTTGTTGTTAAGTAGAATCTCTTTGTAATTTAGAACGAGTACATTTTTAACGTGTTTAGCTCCAGCCAAAAAATCTTTTTTAAGCTTTTTGGAAAACATAGGGAAGGGTTATCACCCCTGTGACATTTGTTTTGCTGTCTTTCCTCCTCTTCAGAAGATTTCACCTCACTTTTTGTCCCAATGGATTGGAAAGCATCAGTGGAAAGGAGAAATGTTTTTCCCATATTAACTCTTACAGGAGAGAATTTCCCTTCCTAGGGGTAGCTTTATTCTCACTTCCTGTTGTCTCCTTCCGTTTGCAAGTAGGAGTCGTTTGTAAGTTAGTTGTTTGAAAGTAGGGTCCTGCCCTATATACTCAGCAGAAATTTGGGCCTTAGGTGTTGCTGTGGCCACAACACTGTAAGCCCTCACAGGGCTCTGCTGTGAAATATTAGATCAAGAATTGTAATTACATGCCCCTGTTGAACAGGAGCTGAAAAATTAGGCCTTAGGCACTGGTGCTGGTGCCACAACACTGCAACCCCTCACAGACACTCTAGTTGGAATGCAGGAACGAGCCCTGCTGCAAAGTATTGCATCAAAAATTGTAATTACACGCCCCTGTTAAATAAGGGCTGAAAAATTGGGCCTTAGGCACTGGTGCTGGTGCCACAACACTGCAACCCCTCACAGACACTCTAGTTGGAATGCAGGAACGAGCCCTGCTGCAAAGTATTACATCTAAAATCGTAATTACACGCCCCTGTTAAACAGGGGCTGAAAAATTGTGCCTTAGGCAGTCTTTGAAGGGATCTGAGATTTCAAAAAAAATTATTCGGTTACATCAGCATCAGGTGCTTGGTAGCTGGTGGTGATCCAAGACTCATTCATTTTTATGAAGGTCAGTCGATCGACCGAGTCAGTGGACAGACGCACCCTGTGATCGGTTACCACGCCTCCAGCAGCACTGAATGTGCGTTCCAAAAGAACGCTGGATGCAGGACAGGCCAGTAGCTCAATTGCATACTGTGCAAGCTCTGGCCAGTGATCCATCCTCAAGACCCAGTAACCCAGAGGATTTTCGGTGGGAAAGGTGTCCAAGTCTGATCTTGCCCCTAGGTATTCCTGCACCATGTAAAACAGACGCTGGCGATGGTTGCTGGAACCAATCATACCTTGGGGCTGCGGACCAAAAAATTGTCTGAACGCATCGGTCAGACGGCCACCTTCTCCACCGCTCCTTCTTTGACTGACCGAAGCCTCAGCAACACGTTGTCCAGAAACAGGAGTTTGTAACCTCCCAGTCTCTTGGAACGCGTTGCACAGACCTTTCTGCAAGGCCTCCCGAAGATGTTTCATCCTCTGCTCCCTCTGCGATGGCAAGATAAGGTCCGCAACCTTACCCTTGTAACGTGGATCAAGGAGGGTTGCCAGCCAGTATTGGTCCTTCTCCTTGATACCACGAATACGAGGATCCTTACGCAGGCTTTGCAGGATCAGGGAGGCCATGCAGCGTAGGTTTGCTGAGGCATTCGGTCCGGAGTCCTCTGGGTCACTAAGGACGACATGGTCCGCAGCCACCTCCTCCCAGCCACGTACAAGTCCATGTGTTTCTTGGGACTGATCCCTTAAAGACTGCTGCTGATGCTGAGTGCCAGGCTCCACCTCCATACTGACACAATCTTCCTCCTCCTCCTCCTCCTCTTCCTCCTCGTCCTCTTCCTGTGTGATCGGCGGGCACGCAGGAACACTGTCTGGATAAAGGGGGCCTTGAGAGCTAAGGAAGTCCTCCTCTTCCTGCCTCTGTTCTGCCTCAAGTGCCCTGTCCATTATTCCACGCAGCGTGTGCTCCAACAGGTGGACAAGGGGGACAGTGTCACTGATGCATGCACTGTCACTGCTCACCATCCTCGTGGCCTCCTCAAATGGTGACAGGACAGTGCATGCATCCCTGATCATGGCCCACTGGCGTGGGGAAAAAAAACCAAGCTCCCCTGACCCTGTCCTGGTGCCATAGTCGCACAGGTACTCATTGATGGCCCTCTGCTGCGTGTGCAGCCGCTGCAGCATGGCCAACGTTGAGTTCCACCTGGTGGGCATGTCACAGATTAGGCGGTTCTTGGGCAGGTTAAACTCCTTTTGGAGGTCCGTCAGCCGAGCACTGGCATTATATGACCGGCGGAAATGCACACAGACTTTCCTGGCCTGCCTCAGGACATCCTGTAAGCCCGGGTACCTGCCCAAGAACCGCTGCACCACCAAGTTAAGGACGTGAGCCAAACAGGGCACATGGGTCATTTGTCCCTGTCGGAGGGCGGAGAGGAGGTTGGTGCCATTGTCGCAAACCACCATTCCTGCCTTAAGTTGGCGTGGCGTCAACCACCTCTGAACCTGCCCCTGCAGAGCTGACAGAACCTCTGCCCCAGTGTGGCTCCTGTCCCCCAAGCACACCAGCTCAAGCACCGCATGGCATCTTTTGGCCTGCGTACTTGCGTAGCCCCTTGAACGACTACGGAGCACCGCTGGTTCCGAGGAAGAGGCCATGGAGGAAGAAGAAGAGGAGGGGGTGGAGGAGAGAGGTGTGTCACAATCATTAGCATTTTGGAGGCGTGGTGGCGGAACAACCTCCAACACTACTGCACCTTGTCCTGCATCCTTCCCAGCTGCCAGCAGAGTCACCCAATGCGCCGTGAAACTTAGGTAACGTCCCTGTCCATGCCTGCTGGACCATGAGTCAGCGGTAATATGCACCTTACCGCTGACCGCCCTGTCCAGCGAGGCATGGACATTGCCTTCCACATGCTGGTAGAGAGCCGGAATCGCCTTCCGTGAGAAAAAGTGGCGTTTGGGTACCTGCCACTGAGGAACTGCACATTCCACAAACTCACAGAAGGGGGCAGAGTCTACCAACTGAAAAGGCAGCAGTTGAAGTGCTAGCAATTTTGCCAAGCTAGCATTCAACCGCTGGGCATGTGGATGGCTGGGAGCAAACTTCTTTCGGCGGTGCAGCAGCTGGGGCAGGGAAATTTGCCTGGTACAATCTGACGTCGGTGTACCAAAATCAGATTGCCCACAAGTACGTGGCTGTGACACACCTAATTCTACACCTTCATTCCTCTCAGTGCAGGTCTCAGAGAGGACTGAAGGTCTAGTGGGGTTGGAAATCTCAGCTGATGAGGAGCAAGCAGAGGTCCTCTTTGTTCTTTGGTGTGGGTCTTTTAGATACGCTTGCCAACGAACTGCATGGCAGGTCAACATATGTCTGGTCAAGCATGTGGTACCCAAGTGGGAGATGTTTTGGCCACGCGAGATACGCTTGAGACATATGTTGCAAATAGCAGCGGTGCGATCTGATGCACTCGTCTCAAAAAAGGCCCACACCAAAGAACTTTTTGAATAACGCGCAGAGACTGCAGCGCCCTGCACATGTGGAGCTTTGGGGTGTGATGCAGTCAATGTGCTGCCCTTAGGCTGGCCCCTGGAGGGCATCCTGCCTCGTTGGTGATGTGCCGCCTCCTCCTCCTCCTCTTCTCTCCTATCAGGCACCCACGTTGAGTCAGTGACCTCATCATCCCCTCCCTCCTCATCACTGGAGCAAACCTGGCAGTATGCTGCAGCAGGGGGAGCATGACTGCCAGATTGCTGTCCTTCTTGGGCACCCCCTCTGTCCGTGCTCGTGTTACTGCCTTCATCGAGCTCAGTATCATCATCAGAGCCTTCCAAACGCTGGGCATCCTCCTGGAGCATGTACCCAACACTGTGGTCAAACAGTTTGAGGGACTCCTCAGGAGGACATGGTGGGGCTAGGGAAGGAGTCACTGATGACATTGAGCCGAGGGAAGAGGCCGCTGCTTTGCCAGACAAAGTACCCTGGGCATGGGTGAGAGAGGATGAGGAGGATGAGGACGGCTTGGTCATCCACTCGACCAAGTCTTCCGCATGTTGCGACTCAACATGGCCAGCTGCCGAAAAAAAGGCCAAGCGTGTCCCATGGCCACGTGCTGATGAGGATGCACCGTCTCCACGACCAGCACTAGACACAGAGCCTGCTTGCCCTCTCTTATTGGCTTGTGACTGTCTGCCTCTCCTTCTTGGCCTTCCAGACATACTAATGGCCTGTAGCTGCACTAAGCTGGGATATATATATATGTACTGATACTGCAACTAGCAAAATCAACTGCCTGCCTGTAGTATGAGAACACCACCAACCTTCTACAGGTAGCTTTAGCTGAACACTGTGAGGTGGACGCACCCCACTAACTTGTAGGTTTAGCAGAACACTGTGAGCAAGACGCACTGCACTAACTGTAAATAGTCTAGCTGCCTGACTGTGGTACTAATAGGATCAAAAGAACACCAGCAATTTTATTTAAAATACTGTAACAAGACAAGCCTGCCTGTCAGTAAGAAGATAACAGGAACGGATCTAGCTGAACACTGTGAGCAGGACGCACCCCACTAGCTTGTAGGTTTAGCTGAACACTGTGAGGTGGACGCACCCCACTAACTTGTAGGTTTAGCAGAACACTGTGAGCAGGACGCACCCCACTAGCTTGTAGGTTTAGCTGAACACTGTGAGCAGGACGCACCCCACTAGCTTGTAGGTTTAGCTGAACACTGTGAGGTAGACGCACCCCACTAACTTGTAGGTTTTGCTGAACACTGTGAGCAGCACGCACCCCACTAACTTGTAGGTTTAGCAGAACACTGTGAGCAGGACGCACTGCACTAACTGTAAATAGTCTAGCTGCCTGACTGTGGTACTAATAGGATCAAAAGAACACCAGCAATTTTCTTCAGGTAGCTGTATTTACTGTAACAAGACAAGCCTGCCTGTCAGTAAGAAGATAACAGAAACGGATCTAGCTGAACACTGTGAGCAGGACGCACCACACTAGCTTGTAGGTTTAGCTGAACACCGTGAGGTGGACGCACCCCACTAACTTGTAGGTTTAGCTGAACACTGTGAGCAGGACGCACCCCACTAACTTGTAGGTTTAGCAGAACACTGTGAGCAGGACGCACTGCACTAACTGTAAATAGTCTAGCTGCCTGACTGTGGTACTAATAGGATCAAAAGAACACCAGCAATTTTCTTCAGGTAGCTGTATTTACTGTAACAAGACAAGCCTGCCTGTCAGTAGGAAGATAACAGAAATGGATCTAGCTGAACACTGTGAGCAGGACGCACCCCACTAGCTTGTAGGTTTAGCAGAACACTGTGATCAGGACGCACCCCACTAACTTGTAGGTTTAGCTGAACACTGTGAGCAGGACGCACTGCACTAACTGTAAATAGTCTAGCTGCCTGACTGTGGTACTAATAGGATCAAAAGAACATAAGTAATTTTCTTTAAAATACTGTAACAAGACAAGCCTGCCTGTCAGTAAGAAGATAACAGGAACGGATCTAGCTGAACACTGTGAGCAGGACGCACCCCACTAGCTTGTAGGTTTAGCTGAACACTGTGAGGTGGACGCACCCCACTAACTTGTAGGTTTTGCTGAACACTGTGAGCAGCACGCACCCCACTAACTTGTAGGTTTAGCTGAACACTGTGAGCAGGACGCACTGCACTAACTGTAAATAGTCTAGCTGCCTGACTGTGGTACTAATAGGATCAAAAGAACACCAGTAATTTTCTTCAGGTAGCTGTATTTACTGTAACAAGACAAGCCTGCCTGTCAGTAAGAAGATAACAGAAACGGATCTAGCTGAACACTGTGAGCAGGACGCACCACACTAGCTTGTAGGTTTAGCTGAACACTGTGAGCAGGATGCACCACACTAGCTTGTAGGTTTAGCTGAACACTGTGAGGTGGACGCACCCCACTAACTTGTAGGTTTAGCTGAACACTGTGAGCAGGACGCACCCCACTTACTTTTAGGTTTAGCAGAACACTGTGAGCAGGACGCACTGCACTAACTGTAAATAGTCTAGCTGCCTGACTGTGGCACTAATAGGATCAAAAGAACACCAGTAATTTTCTTCAAAATACTGTAACAAGACAAGCCTGCCTGTCAGTAGGAATATAACAGGAACGGATCTAGCTGAACACTGTGAGCAGGACGCACTGCACTAAATGTAAATAGTCTAGAAGATAACAGGAACGGATCTAGCTAAACTGAATACAGTGTATATATATATATATATATATGCAACACCTGGGATGCATATATATACACAATACACTTTAAGTGCAGCTAACTGACTGACTGTCCTGCCTAATCTAGCTAACTCAAATAAAATGACACTGTCTCTCTCTCTCTCTCTCTCTAAGCACACCGGAACACACTGCACAGGGCCGCCGTGCAGGCGGCCTTATATAGTGTGGGGCGTGTACTAAATCCCCTGAGCCATAATTGACCAAAGCCTCCTTGGCTTTGGCCAATTACGGCTCTCTGTTCAGGCGGCGCTGTGATTGGCCAAGCATGCGGGTCATAGTGCATGCTTGGCCAATCATCAGCAAGAAATGCACTGCGATGCCGCAGTGAATTATGGGCCGTGATGCGCCACACGAATTTGGCGCGAACGGCCCATATCGTTCACAATTCGGCGAACGATCGAACAGCCGATGTTCGAGTCGAACATGGGTTCGACTCGAACACGAAGCTCATCCCTAATGATCAGTGAGAAGAATGTTCCTTACATTGGTGGTCAGTGGGTAGAATGTCCCTTACATTGGTGATCAGTGAGAAGAATGTCCCTTACATTGGTGATCAGTGAGAAGAATGTTCCTTACATTGGTGATCAGTAAGAAGAATGTTCCTTACATTGGTGATCAGTGAGAAGAATGTCCCTTACATTGGTGATCAGTGAGAAGAATGTTCCTTACATTGGTGATCAGTGGGAAGAATGTTCCTTACATTGGTGGTCAGTGGGTAGAATGTCCCTTACATTGGTGGTCAGTGGGAAGAATGTTCCTTACATTGGTGATCAGTGGGTAGAATGTCCCTTACATTGGTGGTCAGTACAGTGAGATGTACAGTATCTCTTACACCCAAAACGCAAGTCCAGCTCCAGCTCTTGTTTAGCTTAATTGCCCCAGTCATAGTTATAAATAAGCTATGTCTGCACTATTCATTACCACCACTAGATGTTCAGGTTGAATTGCACCCAAAGAACCAAAAGAACCTGGAAGACTGAGGATATATCCTATGAGTACAGAGCATCATGGACCCACCCATTGTGTAGAAATGTCACTACAGTACCCTGCAAAGATCGGCTTCACCACCTGCCATAGAAGCTACTATAAACCATCTATTTTTACAGTGTCCCTTTGCCTTGATTTTTCAATACAAATGGCCCAACTCTAGGCTCTGCTTCCCACCTCCAAGTGCTAACTCCTCCACCCTGGGTGCAAATACAGAATCTGTTGTTTTTGAATACTTACCTACTTTTATATATACCTTTTTCCCATGCCTCCAGGTGGTCATGTAACATGTAGTGTCCTCTTCTTCTTTCCATTCTTCTTTCAGTGATGGGTGGTCCTGGAATATGCAAAGTGAGGCACTGACAAAACGGCATCAGTGCCCCTCTCTTTATACTGTCAATGAAGGGCACCATGTTGGTGCCCACTCAGGGGGCAGGCCTATGGTGCCATGCATTCACAGTAACAGCTCACTTTTCTGGGCTGAGTAAGCCTGGGCGTGATTCAACTCATAAGATGAAAAAGGAAGTGGTGGTGAAGACAGTGCCGGGACAAGGTCATGTAGAGCCCAGGGCGAACATGCCCAATTGTGCCTCCCCCCCTCAAGATGTATGGGCATTATGCGTTAACTAAAATCTGCATGCTTGCCCCCTAAGCATAAATTCCACTTCCTCTCAGCACAAATCCCTCCGCCACTACTGAAATTCCCTCCTTCCCAGGTAAAATCTTTGCCAAGCTGAAAACCTCTCTCCCCATATGCTCCAGCACAAATCCCCCCCAAAAAAATTCCCCCCTCCTAGCACAAATCTACCCCTCAAATATCTTCTCTGAACACAATTCCCCCCCCCACACTCCAAATTCCCCCAGCACTTAATCACTGTTTGTAGTGTGAAACGCGTCAGCTTCCCCGCACTTCCTGCTGTGGCATGTATTTTTGTTGATTTGTATTTAATAAAGGCGAAAATTATTTTGAGTGCGGCTGTCCAGGACTTTTCTCATAACTTCATGATACCACATTGCCCAGGGCAGCCGTCCCTCTTGCCCCTCCTGACCACCCCTTGTCCCGGCCTTGGGACAACCACTGCATGGGACAGATCCGTATTGAAAGTGAACATTGCAGCCAGGGCAGTATTATTTATATTTTAATCCTTTTAAGGGGATATGATTTCAATATACAAATATCATACTGGTGACCCAACAATAGGAATAAAACGTTTTCGCATACGAGAGTTTAAAGTGGTGTTCCGGACGAAATGATACTTTTTAAATAAAAATACCCCTATAATACACAAGCTTCATGTATTCTAGTAAAGTTAGTCTGTAAACGAAGGTCTGTTTTGTTAGTTTATAGCAGTAGTTTGTTATTTTATAAACTTACAGCAGGCCGTGGCCATCTTAAGTGTGGGCATTTGAAGCCAGACTGTATTTCTTCCTGGATCTCATCCTTACAGATCTCGCACATGCTCAGTGCAGCACAAGCAGTGTAATAGTTTTCAGGTCAGGTTTCCATAGCAACAGCAGTTTTAGAGGAAGTTGCCACCTCTTCCCAGAAGGCATTGCAAACAGGAAATGATGCGATGGGCCGCGGCCAGGGAGGAGGAAGTGAAAAATGAATACAGCAGATATACAGTAGGTGCTGAGAAAAAAAAAATAAAAAAATATCCAATTTGTTTACAGTGCAGTTTAGTGAGGGATGCTGAAGAGTTGTAAAAGTGGGTGGAACTCCACTTTAACAAGACTCGCGGCCACTCATTAAAATTAGAAGAAAAGAGGTTTAACCTTAAACTATGTAGAGGGTTCTTTACTGTAAGAGCGGCAAGGATGTGGAATTCCCTTCCACAGGCGGTGGTCTCAGCGGGGAGCATTGATAGCTTCAAGAAACTATTAGATAATCACCTGAATGACCACAACATACAGGGATATACAATGTAATACTGACACATAATCACACACATAGGTTGGACTTGATGGACTTGTGTCTTTTTTCAACCTCACCTACTATGTAACTATGTAACCTCCAGAAGGCCCTGGAGTAGGACTTTATGAGTGAAGACTATGACTAGGATGCACTCAGTTTCTCAGTTGGTGATTTATGACTAAAATAGGGACTGTTTGCTTTTCCCCACAGAAATCAGTTTCAAACTTTATTTTTAATCTCTGCAGGATATCGAGATGACAAATGTGACCGAGGACTTAGCGCCTGCCACACATCAAATCAACCCTCCAGTGTTCTCCATCCTTGTCATGGTGCTCACCTTTCTTGTGGGAGTTCCCGGGAACTTGATGGTAATTTGGATCACCACTTGGAATATGAAATGGACGGTGAACACCATCTGGTTTTGGAACCTTGCTTTGGCCGATGTCACCTGCTGTCTTTTTCTTCCGTTGTCCATTGCTCAGTTCTTCTACGAGGACTGGCTGTACGGCCCCGCTCTCTGCAAAGTTGTACCTGTCATCGTCCATCTTACTATGTTTGCCAGTGTCTTCACCCTGGTGGCCATTAGCATTGACCGGTGCCTTCTGGTTGTCCAACCTGTGTGGGCTCAAAATAAGCGCAGCTTACGAATGGCGTGGGTCTTATGCGGGGTTATTTGGATGTTGTCCTTCTTGATGTGTCTACCTGCTCTCCTGCACCGAAAAATGTTCTCACATGATAACAGTACTTATTGTGATTATGATATTAATGAGCAATCACACTTGAATGTTGACATAGATGAGGATTTTGACTATGATCCATCCTTTTCAAACTATTCCTCATTGAATTACGGTACAGAAGAGGACCTCTTCATAGACAGCCAACTTCAGCGTTTGCTAGTTAAAATAACTTACTCACGCATGATTTTTGGTTTTCTGATCCCTCTCTTAATTGTTTCCACCAGCTACATCCTACTGGCTTTTAAGATTAAAAACACCCGACTTTTCAAGATCAGCAGGAAAACCACCAAGGTGGCTCTTGGCATTGTGGTTGCATTTTTTGTCACATGGGCCCCCTACCACATAGTAGGTGTGCTCGAGCTATACTTTCATGATCAGTTTTTGAAAAGACTGGATGAACTATCAGTGGCCTTGGCCTACTTCAACAGCTGTATCAACCCGATACTCTACGTCTTCATGGGGAAAGATATGAAGGGCAGGGTGCAACAGTCTGTTCGCAGGGTCATGCAAAATGCCCTCAGCGAAGAGCTCTCTAGAAGTACTGAGCGCACCAGGAGCAAACTCACAACGGAAGACAGCCGGGCTCTCTGAGCTCAATGACCAATGAATATATTAACCCCATTAGCTGCTTTTCCATTTGTAGCGCTCACCCCCCCCCGTAGGGGCAGCTGGTTTGCCTCAGGTTCCTTTCCCAAAATGCTGCAACAACAGCCAGGCACACAGCAACATCCACTCTTCTGGCTCAATGAACAGTCTAGGGGTTGCCTTTTTTTTATTTATATCTGGATAACTTGGGTAGGGTGTAGGGAGCTGTGGGATACTCCACAAACACAGAACAGCAATCAGAGGACACTCTTCACTTTATCGCTACGGCTTAGGACAGTCCTTCTAGCAACAGCCCCGGGATAATGGACAGCACTGGGGCAACATCAGAAATGTTCCAGGCAAGCACTAGTTTGGATGCACAAGGGATGTCAACTGCAACAGTCCTTAGGTCCAGGGCCAGGACAAGGGGTGGGTAGGAGGGGCTGCTGCCCTGGGCTCTGTGGTATCATGTGAGGTGGGGGGGTGCCACAAAGAGATTGGGGGGGGGGGAATTTGTGTTGGAAGGGGGAATTCGGTGGGGCGGCAGGGGGTAAGTATTGTTATTTGGGGGGGGTGCTAAGAGTCATGATTTATGGGGATTTATGTTGGGAGGGGGGAAGAAGATTTGTGCTAGGAGAGGTTATTTGGGGGGAATTTGTGCTGGGAGGGGGGATGTGGAGTGGGGGGGGGAGAAGATGTGTACTAAGGGGGGGGGATTTTAGGGGTAGAGGATTTGTACTGGGGGGGATATGAGCTGGGGAGTTTGGAGGATGGGGGGGGGGAGATTTGTGCAGAGAAAGGGTATTTCACCAGTGGGGGCAGATTTGTACTGGGGGGAGAGGGGAAAATTATGCTTAGGGGTTAAGCATGCAAATTAGTGCTCAGCGTTTTTGTAAAGGGGATTTTTGCTTATACATAATACACATACATTTTGGGTGGGGGGGGGGGCGCAGTTTGGCATATTCCCCCTGTGCTCTAGATGACCTTGTCCCAGCACTGTTTAGGTCTGTACTCACAATGTCCCTGGATATTTGGGTGCCTCCTTCCACTATAAGCTAGACATTTCTTCAGTAAACCCTCCAGACTGAATCTTCAGTGAAATCTCTTTTCTTGGCTTCAGAGATTCTTAGCAGAACAGACCCCCACCCCCCCACCCCCATCCCAGCTCTTCCACAGCTGGGACCGCGATGAACATATGTAGAATTTTAGTAGCTGGGGCTGTCTAGAAGGCTGGGAGAAGAACAGGTCTGCCTCAGGCTCCAAACTATTTATGCACTCTCCCAGCCGCCTTCTGGGCACCCCCCCCCAAGGATTGGCTGAGCCGACATAAATATTTCATTGCTAATTTGCCTCCTCCCAACCAACTATGTGCTGGAATTCTTTAGAAGACAGGAGAAAGCAATCAAACCTGCAGCCTGCAGAGCAGAGAACAACCCAAAGCAATCACAATCTGCTCCATGAATTACAGAGGAGCCAAAAAGAGCTAAATGTACCTAGCTTTTCCTTGCAACCTATCAAAATCTAAAAACACCTCTTGCAAACCCTGTGCAGACTGATGTTGGTGCAGAAGCTGGAGGAAGTACAGATCATTGTATTATTTTTAGCACAGCTACACATAGGAAAGTCATTATGAAATCGTAATCTGACCATCTTTGAAGTTTGTGGCGTTGAATGAGGTTCAGTTATAACGGCCATATGGATTTCACCATGAAAACCTGGCATTTTCTTGGTCTTGCCAATATTTTTTTTTTTCCAGAACTTTGCCTGACCTCCTCAGAACCACCTAAGAAACCTGCAGATACCCTGTTTCCCCGAAAATAAGACCTAGTGTGATTGTCGGTGATGGCTGCAATATAAGCCCTACCCCCAAAATAAGCCCTAGTTAAAGTCCTTGTAGGTCTTATTTTCAGGGTAGGGCTTATTTTTGGGGGAAACAGGGTAGGGCTTATTTAAGGGGTAGGGCTTATATTGCAGCCATCACCGACAATCACACTAGGTCTTATTTTTGGGGAAACAGGGTAGGACACGTTCCCATTTCAATAACCAGTGCAGACACCACCATTATATAACCGCCATAAAATTGTAATCGGGCCTGCAGGGGGCGAAGGCTTAAAGAAAGATTGCCGATGACCACATGTAGTAGATCTTAATGTGACCACACGGCTGCTGTTAGAAACCACGGGGCCCCATACAGCTAAACTGACAGCCCCCCCAAAAAAGAGCACAGTTCTCTATAAATCAGTTATGAATGAACACAGTGAACGATTGGTACAAATCACTCCTTGTGTTCATTCAGGAAAGGAAGGGGCCGGTAAATGTGACATCCTGAAGCATCATATTGTGTGCTTGCAGCTGCCCATGGCATTGCTCCCAACTTTTTGAGATGGGAATGAGGGACATCTATTAGCAATAGTATGTAGGCATAGGACACACACCCCTGCCACGCCCCCTTAAAGGAAAAAAATTATTAATGAAACCCACCCAAGCACCCAAGTGCCTTTTTTTTACCACTGCTATTCCTTCATACTGGCTTTTGGAATTTACAAATGCAGCAATTTAGAAATGGGATGAAAGGTTTAGCGCTGGGAAACACTTTTCGAAAGATAAAAAGTGCATTTTATATAAAACTATATGGATCAGACCAAAATGAGGGACAAAGGAGGAGGAAAGAGGGACAGAGGGACTTTGCTCCAAATTTTGGGACATTCCCTCCAAATCTGGGACAGTTGGGAACTATGTGGTGGGAAGGAGAGGAGGGAGGTCGGTGTACTGTGGGTGTGGGGGCACACGGGGGGAAATGTATGGTGCACAGGGAGGGTGATAGGTGTGGCGGGGGGGAACCAATTACTGGAACTGATACCCTGTATGGCTTTTTCTGCAGCAGCTGAAAGCCGGTAGGAGAGAGAGGAGAAGAAGCCAGCTTTCAGCTGCTGCAGAGGGAGCCATACAGGGGAGCGGTTCCAGTAATTATCCTTTGATTCACCCAGCTCCCTAGGCCCCACCCCCTGCTGACCTGGCCCCCTACAGGAGGACTGGTGGTACCCCCTTATCCACGGCCCTGTGTGATCGTGTTGGTTTCTGGATGACATGAACTTTAGCTGGGAAATGCTCACCCATACAAAGTAAAGGCAGATGGGATTGTCTACCTAAACTTTCCAAATCAAAGGACAGCAGCATAAGCTGACAGGAAGGCTCCATAATGACATAACAACAAAGAAGATCTATGCCAGGGGCAACTTCATGGGACCAAAGAAGAAACTTCACCTGAGGATGATGCTAGAGTCTGATTCCTTGCAGTCACGTGCAAGAAAGTAGAGTAAGCCTGGTACCTTGGTTGCCCACGGAGATCATGAAGCTATTAAGAAACTTTAAGCATATTCCTATTGTATAGATAGGTAGTGCTTGTGCATGCTTGTTGTATATTTATATCTGTCAGTCTTGTACTGTATTCCTATAATTGTAATAGTTTGTATGTACAACATTTTGTTGAGTAAAAGCACATTAATACACTTCAGAGGTGTTATTTCTTTCTTGAGTTTACTGCAAAAAAACCTTAAAGTAGAACTATGGGCAAAACTTTTTTTTTCATTTTGGATAGGGCAAGGGAGGGTTATAACCCCTGATGAATTTTTTTTCGCCATCTGTGTGTTTTTCGCCATTGGGGAGATTTCCCTTCACTTCCTGTCCCATAGCCAACCAGGAAGTGAGAGGAAATCTCTGCTATTTGAGGGAATTCCTTGGGGCCCCCCAGGTCACTAAAACTAGATCTGGGGACAACTCCACACAGCAAGGCTCCCGGCACAGAGAGCGGGCTCCAACTGAGAGCCCTGGGTCTTGTACTAATGATCGGGACCGGGGACTGTCGGTTCCAGGTCACCTGATCACTGTGATAGCCTCTGGTTGGCTATAACAATGATCAGTCACTGTGAGCCCACCCCTGTATTTACTTCCTCTTTGGAATGAAGAGAAAGATACATTGTATCTTCCTCTTCTTCCAGGAGAGGAAATGTAAACAAACCTAAGTGTGTAAAAAATAAAATTAAAAATAAAGAAAAAAAAAAAAGAAAAAAATAACAAGATCAAGGTTTGCCAGGGTTAGTGTTAGGGTCAAGGTTGGGGTCAAACATCACGGTCAGTATATTTTGGGTAGAATTAATTTTTTTTTTAACCACTTAGGGACCGGAAGGATTTACCCCTTAATTGACCAGGCCATTTTTTGCAATACGGCACTGAAAATGAATGTCCTTTTTCCCCACAAATAGAGCTTTCTTTTGGAGGTATTTGATAACCTCTGCTGTTTTTATTTTTTGCACTATAAACAAAAACAGACCGACAATTTTGAAAAAAAAAAAACACATATTTTTCCTTTCTGCTATAAAACATATCCGATAAAAAAAAATAAATAAAAAAAACGAATTTTATAGTATTTTATACCCCTTTCCTACGGGAGACCCGGCAACTTTTGGGCGGTTTTGGCTGTGCGGATGCATCACGGGGATTCCACTCCCTATTCACGTTTTAATTCCATCCAGGTTGCCATAGTCAGTCACAGAGGTAGGAACCTCATTTCCATGGGGTGTTACTTACCATGTGTGCAATTGCAGCCATATGTGTATAATAATATATGATATGTTAATTCTTGTTGTACTCATTTTTTTGTTTTTCTGTTTTTTTTTGTGCACATTTAAAGTTGATTGATTATAGATCTTCATATTTAATAAATGAATCTTCACGTTCTTTCCTGAGGAAGCCACATGGCGAAACATGTAGAAAACATGAACGTGGTGAAAATATGAATGTGATTACAGTAAATCATTGTCATTAATAGGATGTTTGCGCACAGCTATGGCTATGATTGTATTGTATGCATCGGTTTTATGATATTTTTCATTGAATAAAATTTTGTATATATTTTTACATACACCCTCGAGTGATTTCTATGTTGTAATGCACCCATAAAGTCCCATATCTCCGAAATTTCTCTTCTGTTTCTAAGGGATGTTGGTGCCATACTTCTTGTAGATTTTGATGCTGGTCTCTGTCCATATATTTGACCATATTTTACTAACACATGTCAAAGTTGCTAAATTGTGCTTAGGGTTTAACATTTGTTTTACCCTTAGCGGGGGAGGCCTGTCCATTGTGGGCGCACGGGTGCCGCCTTCCCTATCCACCACCGCCGCCATCCCTAACCATGCGCCCAGCACCTTTCAGGACGCCGGGCGCATGAGTTCCTATGATGGAGGTGTGTTTTTTGAAGCACCTAATAGGCTTCAAAATAGGGTGGGCTCGGGTCGCAGAGCATTGCGTCTGGAGCCCACCCAGGTGTGTTGCTACAGCGAATGAATATTTGCTGTTGCAACATTGATCCTCCTCCTGGCCAATCGGGAAGCGGGTCTGATACCCATCACTGAAAAGGCAGGCAATCCTTCTGGATGCCTAGGAGGAGGTTAGGAGACACACGAGGGAAGCGAAGAGGAGAAGACACAAGAGCCGCTGCCTGATGCCCGCCACAGCCTGATGTCCGCCGATGCCTGATCCCTGCCTCTGCCCCATGTGCCCACCGATGCCCGATCCCGCTGCTGCCCCATGTGCCCGCCAATGCCTGATCCTGCCTCTGCCCGATGTCCACCGATGCCCAAACCCCGCTGCTGCCCGATGTACTCGCTGATGCCCAAACCCCGCTGCTGCCCGATGTACTCGCCGATGCCCAAACCCCGCTGCTGCCCGATGTACTCGCTGATGCCCAAACCCCGCTGCTGCCCGATGTACTCGCTGATGCCCAAACCCCGCTGCTGCCTGATGTACTCGCCGATGCCCAAACCCCGCTGCTGCCCAATGTACTCGCAGGTGCCCAAACTCCGCTGCTGCCCGATGTACTCGCCGGTGCCCAAACCCCGCTGCTGCCCGATGAACTTGCCGATGCCCAAACCCCGCTGCTGCCCGATGTACTTGCCGATGCCCAAACCCCGCTGCTGCCCGATGTACTCGCCGATGCCCAAACCCCGCTGCTGCCCAATGTACTTGCCGATGCCCAAACCCCGCTGCTGCCCGATGTACTCGCCGATGCCCAAACCCCGCTGCTGCCCGATGTACTTGCCAATGCCCAAACCCCGCTGCTGCCCGATGTACTTGCCGATGCCCAAACCCCGCTGCTGCCTGATGTACTTGCCGAAGCCCAAACCCCGCTGCTGCCCAATGTACTCGCCGATGCCCAAACCCCGCTGCTGCCCTATGTACTTGCCGATGCCCAAACCCCGCAGCTGCCCGATGTACTCACTGATGCCCAAAACCCCGCTACTGCCTGATGTGCCTGCCGATGCCTGATCCCCGCCAATGCCCGCTGCAGCCTGATGTCTGCCGATGCCTGATCCCCGCCACTGATCCAGGTGCCCGCTGCCTAGATGGCTTAAGTGCCGGTGGTCTGGCAGACTGTGAGGGGAGGGGGTGGGGGGGGTTTGAGGTGCCACTGGGGGGGGTGGTTGTTTGTCGTCCCCCCAAACAAAAAAACACCAGCCGCCACTGACCCTTAGGCATGAAGGGGTTAAGGTACTTGACAAATAAAATAAAGAAAATAAATGGCAATAATAGTATAATGTGTTGGGTAGAAGAAGGAGAAATCGAACAAAAGAAGGAGGGAAAGGAAGAAAGTAGATAAAATAAAAATGGATTTCTTAAAAAAAAGATGCGTTCGAGGGAATCTACTGTACCTTATAAATCCTCACCAACGCATTTATTATGTTTCAATTGTACGGAAGTGAGCGACCACAAGACCTGTGGTTTGGAGGTGTCACAATTGAAGTGACTTATTTCACAAATACCTGAAATCCGGCTGTGCCTTCCATGAACTCCGACTGCCGAAAGGGAAGTTTAGACTGTCGGGGAAAACTTAATGACCATGACCGACGCATTGCAGTATGAGATAAAAGATGCTGCCGTTTACAAATGAAGAATGAGGAAGGAAGTTTTGCTGAAAAATAATTGAAGAAACCACGTTACATAGTATTACATAGTAGGTGAGGTAGAAAAAAGACACAAGTCCATCAAGTCCAACCTATGTGTGTGATTATGTGTCAGTATTGCATTGTATATCCCTGTATGTTGCTGTATGTACCTTTTTTCTTCTAATTTGAATGAGTGGCCACGTGTCTTGTTAAACTCCCTTCCGCAAAAAAGTTTTCTCCCTATTGTGGGGTCACCAGTACAGTATTTGTATATTGTGGGGTCACCAGTACAGTATTTGTATATTGTGGGGTCACCAGTTCGGTATTTGTAAATTGAAATCATATCCCCTCTCAAGCGTCTCTTCTCCAGAGAGAATAAGTTCAGTGCTCACAACCTTTCCTCATAACTAAGATCCTCCAGACCCTTTATTAGCTTTGTTGCCCTTCTTTGTACTCGCTCCATTTCCAGTACATCCTTCCTGAGGACTGGTGCCCAGAACTGGACAGCATACTCCAGGTGCGGCCGGACCAGAGTCTTGTAGAGCGGGAGAATTATCGTTTTATCTCTGGAGTTGATCCCCCTTTTAATGCCAATATTCTGTTTGCTTTATTAGCAGCAGCTTGGCATTGCTGAGCCTATCATCTACTAGGACCCCCAGGTCCTTTTCCATCCTAGATTCCCCCAGAGGTTCTCCCCCCAGTCTATAGATTGCATTCAGAGTTTTGCCACCCAAATGCATTATTTTACATTTTTCTACATTGAACCTCATTTGCCATATAGTCGCCCCTCCCCCATTCATTTGTTCAGATCTTCTTGCAAAGTTTCCACATCCTGCGGAGAAGTTATTGCCCTGCTTAGCTTAGTATCGTCTGCAAATACAGAGATTGAACTGTTTATCCCATCCTCTAGATCGTTTATAAACAAATTAAATAGGATTGGTCCCAGCACAGAACCCTGGGGAACCCCACTACCCACCCCTGACCATTCCGAGTACTCCTCATTTATCACCACCCTCTGAACTCGCCCTTGTAGCCAGTTTTCAATCCATGTACTCACCCTATGGTCCATGCCAAGGCACCTTATTTTGTACAGTAAACGTTTATGGGGAACTGTGTCAAATGCTTTTGCAAAATCCAGATACACCACGTCTACGGGCCTTCCTTTATCTAGATGGCAACTCACCTCCTCATAGAAGGTTAATAGATTGGTTTGGCAAGAACGATTCTTCATGAATCCATGCTGATTACTGCTAATGATATCATTCTTATTACTAAAATCTTGTATATAGTCCCTTATCATCCCCTCCAAGAGTTTACATACTATTGATGTTAGGCTAACTGGTCTGTAATTCCCAGGGATGTATTTTGGGCCCTTTGTAAATATTGGTGCTACATTGGCTTTTCTCCAATCAGCTGGTACCATTCCAGTCAGTAGACTGTCTGTAAAAATTAGGAACAACGGTCTGGCAATCACTTGACTGAGTTCCCTAAGTACCCTCGGGTGCAAGCCATCTGGTCCCGGTGATTTATTAATGTTAAGTTTCTCAAGTCTAATTTTAATTCCGTCCTCTGTTAACCATGTAGGTGCTTCCTGTGTTGTGTCATGAGGATAAACACTGCAGTTTTGGTTACTGAAGCCCCCCGATTCACTCGTGAAGACTGAGGAGAAGAATAAATTCAATACCTTTGCCATCTCCCCATCCTTTGTAACCAGATTTTGAGAATTTACGAATTTTCGAATATTCTAATTTATGAATATTCCGAAAAATTCGTTGAACAGGTTTTAGTTAATTTGGATAATTCCTTCCTCATTCTTTATGGGGCCAGTATGGTCTGTCCTCCCTTTTTTACTGTTTACATACTTAAAGTATTTCTTGGGATTCTTTTTGGTGAGTGGATTAACCACTGCAGCTCCGGAAAGATTTACCCCCTTCCTGACCAGAGCATTTTTTGCGATTCGGCACTGCGTCGCTTTAGCTGACAATTCCGCGGTCGTGCAACGTTGTACCCAAACAAATTTGATGTCCTTTTTTTCCCCACAAATAGAACTTTCTTTTGGTGGTATTTGATCACCCCTGCAGTTTTTATTATTTGCGCTATGAACAAAAAAAAAGCAACAATTTTGAAAAAAAAGCAATATTTTTTACTTTTTGCTATAATAAATATCCCCCCAAAATATCTAAAAAAACAAATTTCTTCCTCAGTTTAGGCCGATACGTATTCTTCTACATATTTTTGGTAAAAAAAATCGCACTAAGCATATATTGATTGGTTTGCGCAACAGTTACAACGTCTACAAAATAGGGGATAGATTTATGGCAGTTTTTTTTTTTTTGTACTAGTAATGGCGGCAATCTGCGATTTTTATCGGGACTGCGACATTGTGGCGGACACATTGGACACTTTTGACACTTTTTTGGGACCATTGACATTTTTGCAGAGCTAAAAATAGCCACTGATTACTGTATACATGTCACTGGCAGGGAAGGGGTTAACACTAGGGGGAGATCAAGGGGTTAAATGTGTTACCTAGGGTTATAGAGTCTACAAAATAGGGGATAGTTTTATGGCATTTTTATTATTATTTTTTTTTATTATTAGTAATGGTGGCGATCTGCGATTTTTATCGTTACTGCGACATTATGGCGGACACATCGGACACTTTTGACACTATTTTGGGACCATTGTCATTTATACAGCGATCGGTGCTATAAAAGTGCATTGATTACTGTGTAAATGACACTGGCAGGGAAGGGGTTAAACACTAGGGGGGGGGGGGATCAAGGGGTTAAGTGTGTCCTAGGGAGGTGTTCTAACTGTGGGGGGGAGGGGCTACCACTGACATGACAGCGATCACGGCTCCCGATGACAGGGAGCGGTGGATCTCTGTCATGTCACTAGGCAGAACAGGGAAATGCCTTGTTTACAAATGCATCTCTCCGTTCCGCCTCTCCACACCGCAATCGCAGGCTGCCGGCCAACATTGGGTTCCCAGTATCATCGGGCACGCTCCTGCGGTGGGCGCGCGCACGCCCGATAGGCAGCAAATTCAAAGGGACGTACAGGTACGCCCATTTGCCTGCCTGTACCATTCTGCCGACGTGCATCTGTGTGCGGCGGTCGGCAAGCGGTTAAGGTGTCTCAGTGCCGGTTCACACAGGGGCGACTTGACAGGCGACCTAGCCGCCTGACAAGTCGCCTCCCGTTCTGTACAATGGAACCGTTCTAATAGGAGCGACGCAAGTCGCTCCGACTTAGAAAAAGGTTCCTGTACTACTTTGGGGGCGACTTGAGGCGACTTGCATAGACTTCTATACAGAAGTCGTTTTGCAAGTCGCCGTGCAAGTCGTGCCGCCCCTGTGTGAACCGGGGCTTATGCCGCGTACACACGAGCGGAATTTCTATCCTACTTGGTCCGGCACACTTTCCGACGGACTTTGTCCGCCAGGTGCGCCGGACTTTAAAACGAACGGACTTGCCCACACACGCCGGGATTTTCCGGCGGGCTAAGTCCGCCCGTCTTTCCGACGGACTTTCGCCGGAGTTCCGGCGGACTTTCAGAATGAACGGACTTGCCCACACACGGACAAGTCCGTTCATTTTGAACGTGACTCAGGTGCGACGGGACTAGAAAAGGATGTCAATCTTGCCGCTTTTATCGGCTAGATTGACACCTTGCGAGCCCCGTCGCGGGGCATACCAGGCCCTTAGGTCTGGTATGGATTATAAAGGGGAACCCCGCTACGCCGAAAAAACGGCGTGGGGCCCCCCCTAAAATCCATACCAGACCCCGATCCGAGCACGCAGCCTGGCCGGTCAGGAAAGGGGGTGGGGACGAGCGAGCGCCCCCCCCCCCCCCTGAACCGTACCAGGCCGCATGCCCTCAACATGGGGGGTGGGTGCTTTGGGGGAGGGGGGCGCCCTGCGCCCCCCCCCCCAAAGCACCTTGTCCCCATGTTGATGAGGACAAGGGCCTCTTCCCGACAACCCTGGCCGTTGGTTGTCGGGGTCTGCGGGCGGGGGCTTATCGGAATCTGGGAGCCCCCTTTAATAAGGGGGCCCCCAGATCCCGGCCCCCCACCCTATGTAAATGAGTATGGGGTACATGGTACCCCTACCCATTTACCTAGGAAAAAATTGTAAGTAATAAAACACACTACACAGGTTTTTAAAATATTTTATTAAACAGCTCCGGGGGGGGATCTTCCTCCGGCTTCGGGGGTCTTCTTCCGGCTTCGGGGGTCCCTCCGCTTCATCTTCTCCCGGCGTCCGGTTGGTTCTTCTCCGCTCTCCGGCCTCTTCTCCCGGTGTCGCAGGTCTTCGGCCGGCCCCTCCGCTCTCTTCATGTAGCTCTATTGCGAGCGGAGGTCCGGACTTCTGGGCTTCTTGGCTTCTTGGCTTCTTGGCTTCTTGGCTTGGCTTGGCTTCTCTTCTCTTCCCCCAGATGTTGACACGACGCTCTCTCCGGCTGGACTGGTTTCTGAGGGCTGCGTTGTGACTTATATAGGCGGAGACCCCGCCCCCATATGATGTCACAGTCCCTGGGCATGCTGGGACTGTGACGTTTTAGGGGGCGTGGTCGACCACGCCCCCCGACCACGCCCCCTAAAACGTCACAGTCCCAGCATGCCCAGGGACTGTGACATCATATGGGGGCGGGGTCTCCGCCTATATAAGTCACAACGCAGCCCTCAGAAACCAGTCCAGCCGGAGAGAGCGTCGTGTCAACATCTGGGGGAAGAGAAGAGAAGCCAAGCCAAGCCAAGAAGCCAAGAAGCCAAGAAGCCCAGAAGTCCGGACCTCCGCTCGCAATAGAGCTACATGAAGAGAGCGGAGGGGCCGGCCGAAGACCTGCGACACCGGGAGAAGAGGCCGGAGAGCGGAGAAGAACCAACCGGACGCCGGGAGAAGATGAAGCGGAGGGACCCCCGAAGCCGGAAGAAGACCCCCGAAGCCGGAGGAAGATCCCCCCCCCGGAGCTGTTTAATAAAATATTTTAAAAACCTGTTGAGGGCATGTTGAGGGCATGCGGCCTGGTACGGTTCAGGAGGGGGGGGGGCGCTCGCTCGTCCCCACCCCCTTTCCTGACCGGCCAGGCTGCGTGCTCGGATCGGGGTCTGGTATGGATTTTAGGGGGACCCCACGCCGTTTTTTCGGCGTAGCGGGGTTCCCCTTTATAGTCCATACCAGACCTAAGGGCCTGGTATGCCCCGCGCTCGCCGCAATAGGAAGATTTGTTTTTCCTATTGCAGCGAGCGCGAGATGCAATACCATCCCCTCGTGTCGTATTTGGTCTGTCGGACCAGCCTACACACGAGCGGGCTTTCCGTCGGACCAGCACACACACGAGCGGACTTTCCGCCCGAAACTGAGTCCGACGGAAAGATTTCAAACATGTTTAAAATCTAGGTCCGGCGGGCTTTTGGGAAGAAGTCCGCCGGAAAAGTCCGCCGCCGCCCACACACGGGCGGATTGTCCGGCACACTCTGGTCCGCCGGACCAAGTATGCCGGAAAGTCCGACCGTGTGTACGCGGCATTAGGCTCCATTCAAGGCTGTATCCTGGCCTAGGCCGACAAGGCCCAGGCCTAGGGCAGCACTTTGCAAGGGGGGGCAGCACGGAAAGAGTTTCCGCCAACTTGTGCTACACTGTTAGTGTAGCGCCAGTCTTTTGGGGCGGACTGGACTGAGAGGCAAATTAGTCTAGCACCCCCCATAAAGCGGCCGCAACGCTTCCGGTATGCGGGCTGCCAGCATTCCGCAAAGGGGGGGGGGGCGCCGCTTCTAATTTTGAAAATTTGTGCTTAAATTAGAACTATAGGCAACACTTTTTTTTTTTCATTTTGTATAGAATAAGGAAGGGTTATAGCCCCTGTCAGTTTATTTTTTACCATACCTGTCCCATTGCAGAGATTTCCCTTCACTTCCTGCCCCATAGCCAAACAGGAAGTGAGAGGAAATCTATGCAAATTAAGGGAATCCATTGCCCACCCCCCCAGGCCCTCAGAACTAGTGTCCCCACTTGAAAATTTCAGGGTGGGTCTTAAACAAGGGGTGTGGCCTTGACAGGAAGGGGTGGGTCATATTTAAATTAGGGGGTCACGAGTTTAGTCAGGCCTAGGGCAGCACAAAACCTAAATACACTTCTGGCTCCATTCACACTTGTGTGACTCCAACGTTGCAAGACTTTGGAGTACAACTTTGGTGCAACTTTAACGCATCCTAAGGTCTCTTAAGGTCTTGTTCCTGAAACTCATTCGAACCAAAGAAGCGGTATGGACAAGCTATGAAACATCTTCAACATTACAGAACAAGTCCGGTTGGATGCAATTAAAGACTAGACCAATCCAATCATATTTTTTATGTTAATCTATAGACTGGGGGGAGAACCTCTGGGGGGATCTAGAATGGAAAAGGACCTGGGGGTCCTAGTAGATGATAGGCTCAGCAATGGCATGCAATGCCAAGCTACTGCTAACAAAACAAACAGAATATTGGCATTAAAAAGGGGATCAACTCCAGAGATAAAACGATAATTCTCCCGCTCTACAAGACTCTGGTCTGGCCGCACCTGGAGTATGCTGTCCAGTTCTGGGCACCAGTCCTCAGGAAGGATGTACTGGAAATGGAACGAGTACAAAGAAGGGCAACAAAGCTAATAAAGGGTCTGGAGGATATTAGTTATGAGGAAAGGTTGTGAGCTCTGAACTTATTCTCTCTGGAGAAGAGACGCTTGAGAGGGGATATGATTTCAATGTACAAATACCGGACTGGTGACCTCAAAATATGGAGAAAACTTTTTTGCAGAAGGGAGTTTAACAAGACTCGTGGCCACTCATTAAAATGAGAAGAAAAGAGGTTTAACCTTAAACTACGTAGAGGGTTCTTTACTGTAAGAGCGGCACGGATGTGGAATTCCCTTCCACAGGCGGTGGTCTCAGCGGGGGGCATTGATAGCTTCAAGAAACTATTAGATAATCACCTGAATGACCGCAATATACAGGGATATACAATGTAATGCTGACATATAATCACACACATAGGTTGGACTTGATGGACTTGTGTCTTTTTTCAACCTCACCTACTATGTAACTATGTAAATGTATGGGTTTTTTTATGTTTTATAGATTTTTTTCTTTAAGAAATACATATTAAATACAGGATGTCTTATAGTCTGTCTTATAGTTGAGGACCATGGGAATCCAGTGCTTCTAGGTTTCTCTAGACTCTAGAAGCACTTTAGCCAAACTGGTGCCAGGAAATAAAAGTTTTGCCTATGCGTAAGGATTCACTTTCCCAGTAAGACTGAATTAGTTCTTTAAATACAACATTTTTTTGGGTTTTTTTTTTTTTGCACTTTCTGGCCTCGTGGCAGAATCCGTTCCTCTTTGTGGTCTAGGTTCCCTATGTTTGGTTTCTTGCAGCTCTAAGGAATGTAGATCCATTACAGTGAGCACCTACCTTTCTTTGGATGGGGAGTTCCATCGGGAGATCGATCCCCTCTTGGTTGGTACTGGTAGTCATGCTGTGGCCATCCCAATATTATTGAATTTATGAGCATCACACTTTAGGACCTGGTTTTAAACTCATCGGTTCCCCTTTAAAGCCTAAATTCAACCATTTTCTACTCTGTATAGAGTGAGGAAGAATTAAAATTGCTGCCATGTTTTCATTTCTAGTCTTGTGGGTTTGTACTACCTTCAGCTTGACGTGTGTTTCCAATGACGCGATGGGGGGTTGATTTAATAAAACTTGGAGAGTCCAGAATCTGGTGCAGCTCTGCATGGCAGCCAATCAGCTTCTAAATTCAGAGCTTGTTTAATGAAGCTTTGACAACAAAACCTGGAAGCTGATTGGCTACCATGCTCAGCTGCACCAGATTTTGTACTCTTCAGTTTTAGTAAATCCCCCCAAAGGGTGAAGAACCCTACACACTCCGGTGCTCCAAAATGTTCACTTTACCATTTTTATTGTGAAAGCATTATTTTACTGGATTCATACCAATATTTTGGGGCCTTTCAAGGTCCCCTATCAACATAGCTCGCTGCATACTTCTATATAATATACAGGGTGCTCCCCATCTGACACAGGATTCACAGAGCACCATGGGTCGTCCAACAAGAGAGAAGGCGCAGAAGAAGCTGCTTGCCTCCATTCTGTCTTTCTGATTAAATACAGTCATTAGAATGCAGCTGAACTTTTTCAGCTTGAGCTGTTGAGCTCTGTAGACAACAGGTATCAGTACAGCCTTATAAGCATAAAAATTCAGAGCACTATAAGGTTTCCACAGAGAGAAAAAAAGGGGAACAATGTCGCTGGAGGGATGTAGATGACTGAGATAAGTTAACCACTTGCCGACCACGATATAGCCGAATGACGGCTACAGCGCGGCCGGGCCAGTTCTGGGAGGGCATGCATATGATGTCCTCTCTTGATTGCGCGTGATTGCTGTGTGACTAGGATACAACTGATCACAGATTGAGGTAAAGGACCAATCACAGCGGCCTTTACCACGTGACCAGCTGTGTCCAATCACAGCTGATCATGATGTAAACACAAGCCAGTTTTTGGCATTCCTTTCCCCAGGGTGACAGCTACACTGATAATCAGTCCTAATAGTGCCCATCAGTGCTTACACCCTAAGCATAAATTCCCCCTCCTCCCAGTACAAATCCGCCCCCTGTTGAAACCCCCCTTCCGGCACAAATCTTTACCCCCCCCCCATCCCCCCTCCCAGCTCTAACCCTCTCTCTCTGCAAATCCCACCTGCACAAATCGACCCCCAAAAAAAAAAAATCCTCCCAGCACAAATCCTCTATCCCTCAAATTTCCCCCCCCCCAGTACACATCTTCTCCCTCCACTAGAAATCCTCCCTCCCATCAAAAAATTTCCACCATCCACCCTCCTAGCACAACCCCCCCGCTAATGTATCCAAATGTAACAAAAAATGTAACAAAAAAATGTAACAAAAAAAATATATTAATATATTCCCCTCCTAGCACAACCCCCCCCCCGCTAATGTATCCAAATGTAACAAAAAATGTAAAAAATGTAACAAAAAAAATATATATAAATATATTCCCCTCCTAGCACAACCCCCCCCCCCCACCCCCACCCCCCGCTAATGTATCCAAATGTAACAAAAAATGTAACAAAAAAAGTAACAAAAAAATGTAACAAAAAAAAATATATAAATATATTCCCCTCCTAGCACAACCCCCCCCCCCCACCCCCCGCTAATGTATCCAAATGTAACAAAAAATGTAACAAAAAAAGTAACAAAAAAAGTAACAAAAAAAATATATTAATATATTCCCCTCCTACCACAACAACCCCCCCCCCCCCCTCTAATGTATCCAAATGTAACAAAAAATATAACAAAAAAATTAATTCCCCTCCTGGCACAAATCCCCCCCCTAAAAAAAAAAATCTCCTCCTGGCACAAATCCCCCCCCCCCTAAAAAAAAAAAAAAAATCCTCTCCTAGTACAAATACCACTAATCTTCCATATTAACATAAATACCCCCTCCAGAAAAAAAAAATCATCTCCTAGCACATATCCACCTCCCACCTATCAACAGGGCAGCCGCCCCTCCTGCCCACCCCCTTGTCCCGGCCCTGGGGAGGAGATTGGTACTCAGAACTAGGGATAGAAAGCACTTTATTTCATAAGGAACAGAACTATAAAATAAAATGTCCTCTTACTTCCTGTTTTGGCGATGAAAATAGGAAGTGAAGGGAAATTTCCCCTATGGGACACACGGCAAAAAAAATTAAAAAAAATATGACAGGTGTAATCACCCCTTTCTTAGGTTGGCCATAGATTATGCAATTTTCTTTCCTTCAACCACAGGTTGAAAGAAAAAAAAAATTGCTAGATTCCCCCATCAACACAGTCAGCGTGGGGGGAATCCCTCCCACTGCGCTATTGTATTCTGAGGTTTTCTAGCCATCACCATACAATGATTACTTCTGTCGGCTATAGCCAGCTGCAGTATTCATACAAAAAAAATAAAGTCAGGCTGGTTGTATCGATTGACTTCAGTAAAACCAGCCTGCCCATAGATGGCATGACCGGCTTTACTCTATCTAAACTGAAAACAATAGTTTTCTCTTTGGTGACACTTTAAGCCAATTATAATTTTACAGTGGGAGGTAAAAAGAACTGAAAAACATGGTAGAAGGTGTATAAAGCGCCACCTGCTGGCTAGTAGTAAAATGCAAATTGTAATATTTCACCTGATAAACAATAAAAAGATTTTCTTTGTAAATTGTATGCTTTAGTGTTCACTATAACAAAATAAATACAGTGTGGGGGGGGGGGGATTTGCTCCCCTGCAGATTGTGTAAGTTTGCCCACTTACAAAGAAATGAAGGGTCTATAATTTCTATCATAGGTGTATTTTATATGATAGAGACAGAATATCAACCAAAAATCCAGAAAAAACACACAATACAAATGTTATAAATGGAGTTCAATGAGTAAAATAGGCATTTGATCCCCAAGCAAAACATGACTTGGTGGAGAAACCCTTGTTGGTGATCACAGAGGTCAGACGTTTCTTGTAGGTGGTGACCAGGTTTGCACACATCTCAGGAGGGATTTTGGTCCACTCTTCTCTACAGATCTTCTCTAAATCCTTAAGGATTCTTGGCTGTCGCTTGGTAACTCGAAGTTTCAGCTCCCTCCATACATTTTCTATAGGATTAAGGTCTGGAGACTGGCTAGGCCACTCCATGTCCTTAATGTGCTTCTTCTTGAGCCACTCCTTTGTTGCCTTGGTGGTATGTTTTGGGTCATTGTCATGCTGGAAGACCCATCCATGACCCATCTTCAGTGTTCTGGCTGAGGGAAGAAGGTTCTCATCCAAGATTTTACAATACATGGCCCCGTCCATTGGCCCCTCAATGCGGCAAAGTCGGTCTGTACCTTTAGCAGAGAAACAGCCCCAAAGCATCATGTTTCCACCTCCGTGTGTGACTGTAGGGATGGTGTTCTTAGGGTCAGCATTTTTCTTCCTCCAAACATGGAGAGTCCCCCTCCTCCAGAAGGCACATGTAGAGGTCCGTCTGAAGTTTGCCAATGAACATCTAAATGATTCAGAGAAGGATTAAGAGATAGTGCTGTGGTCAGATGAGACCAAAATTGACTCACCGTATTTGGAGGAAGAAAAATGCTGACTATGACCCTAAGAACACCATCCCTACAGTCACACATCATCCCTACAGTCACATCATCCCTACAGTCACACACGGAGGTGGAAACATGATGCTTTGGGGCCGTTTCTCTGATAAAGGTCCAGGCCGACTTTGCCGCACTGAGGGTCCAATGGACGGGGCCATGTATTGTAAAATCTTGGATGAAAACCTTCTTCCCTCAGCCAGAACACTGAAGATGGGTCATGGATGGGTCCTCAAGCATGACAATGACCCAAAACATACCGCCAAGGCAACTCAAGAAGAAGAACATGAAGGTCATGGAGTGGCCTAGCCAGTCTCCAGACCTTAATCCTTAAGAAAATGTATGGAGGGAGATGAAACTTCGAGTTGCCAAGAAACCCTTAAGGATTTAGAGAAGATCTGTAAAGAAGAGTGGACCAAAATCCCTCCTGAGATGTGTGCAAACCTGGTCACCACCTACAAGAAACGTCTGACCTCTGTGATCGCCAACAAGGGTTTCTCCACCAACTACTAAGTCATGTTTTGCTTGAGGATCAAATACTTATTTTACTCACTGAACTGCAACTCCATTTATAACATTTGTATCCTGTTTTTTTTCTGGATTTTTGGTTGATGTTCTGTCTCTATCATATAAAATACACCTATGATAAAAATTATAGACCCTTCATTTCTTTGTAAGTGGGCAAAACTTATACAATCTGCAGGGGACCAAATCATTATTTTCCCCGCTGTATATATCCACTACACGTTGCCTTTATTCGGATTTCAAAGCAATAAATAAACATGGAGAAGAGCGTAGAACTAGAATCCGGCCATGAGTTAGAGATTGAAAAAACTAAAGTAAGGCCTTATCAGATAACCTTGTGACCGGGGCTGGAGATGGAGCGCTCCTCTATATGAAAACTAACACTGCGGTCAATGAACGTAAATGAGGAAGGAAGTTGGGAAAAATAATGTTACAGTGTAACTATGAGCAAAATAAAAATCTAATCTATAATATAATCTGCAGTATTTAGTGCACGTAAACCCCACCAAGGATCTTCTAATTTATCATGAATATGGATGTCTTGTTTAAAACTTCAAGCCCAACCAATAGCTCCTAATTGGCGGATGAAAGAACCGAGTCTAGCGCCTCCCCAGCCCAATCTCCCTCTCACAGTGCACCTAGGCGCTAGACTTGGTTCTTTCATCCGCCAATTAGGAGCTATTGGTTGGGCTTGAAGTTTTAACCTTGACCGCTCTACCCAAGGAGGAATGGCCTCCTAAATGGAGAACTCCATGGGAAATCAACAAAAAGTGAACCAGACAGTCGCCTTAAGAGTCCATAATCATTTATTGTTGATAAAAATGTGACAAAAGGAAGATAAAAGCTGTCCAAAGCATTTCAGGGGGTTAACAATTCCCTCTCACAGTGCACCCCCTCCCCAACCAAATGACCCCCTCCCAGTGCCCCCCTCCCCAACCAAATGACCCCCTCCCAGCCCACTCACCCTCTCACAGTGCACCCCTCCCCAACCAAATGACCCCCTCCCAGTGCTCCCCTCCCCAACCAAATGACCCACTCCCAGTGCACCCCTCCTCAACCAAATGACCCCCTCCCAGTGCACCCCTCCCCATCCCACTCACCCTCACACAGTGCACCCCTCCCCATCCCACTCACCCTCACACAGTGCACCCCTCCCAACCAACTCACCCTCTCACAGTGCACCCCTCCCTAGCCAACTCACCCTCTCACAGTGCACCCCCTCCCATCCCACTCACCCTCTCACAGTGCACCCCTCCCTAGCTAACTCACTCTCACACAGTGCGCCCCTCCCAGCCCACTCACCCTCTCATAGTGCACCCCTCTCTAGCTAACTCACTCTCACACAGTGCGCCCCTCCCAGCCCACTCACCCTCTCATAGTGCACCCCTCCCAGCCCACTCACCCTCTCACAGTGCACCCCTCCCTAGCTAACTCACTCTCACACAGTGCGCCCCTCCCTAGCTAACTCACCCTCACACAGTGCGCCCCTCCCCAACCAACTCACCCTCACACAGTGCGCCCCTCCCTAACCAACTCACCCTCACACAGTGCACCCCTCCCAGCCCACTCACCCTCTCATAGTGCGCCCCTCCCAGCCCACTCACCCTCTTACAGTGCACCCCCCCTCCCAACCAACTCACCCTCTCACAGTGCACCCCTCCCTAGCTAACTCACTCTCACACAGTGTGCCCCTCCCCAACCAACTCACCCTTACACAGTGCGCCCCTCCCTAGCCAACTCACCCTCTCACAGTGCACCCCTCCCATCCCACTCACCCTCTTACAGTGCACCCCTCCCTAGCTAACTCACTCTCACACAGTGCGCCCCTCCCAGCCAACTCACCCTCTCATAGTGCACCCCTCCCTAGCTAACTCACTCTCACACAGTGCGCCCCTCCCAGCCCACTCACCCTCTCATAGTGCACCCCTCCCAGCCCACTCACCCTCTCATAGTGCACCCCTCCCAGCCCACTCACCCTCTCACAGTGCACCCCTCCCTAGCTAACTCACTCTCACACAGTGCGCCCCTCCCCAACCAACTCACCCTCACACAGTGCGCCCCTCCCTAACCAACTCACCCTCACACAGTGCACCCCTCCCAGCCCACTCACCCTCTCACAGTGCACCCCCCCTCCCAACCAACTCACCCTCTGACAGTGCGCCCCTCCCTAGCTAACTCACTCTCACACAGTGCGCCCCTCCCCAACCAACTCACCCTCACACAGTGCGCCCCTCCCTAGCCAACTCACCTTCACACAGTGCGCCCCTCCCCAACCAACTCACCCTCTCACAGTGCACCCCCCCCCAACCAACTCACCCTCTCACAGTGCACCCCCCCTCCCAACCAACTCACCCTCTCACAGTGCACCCCCTCCCAACCAACTCATCCTCTCACAGTGCACCCCCCTCCCAACCAACTCACCCTCTCACAGTGTCCGCCCTCCCAACCAACTCACCCTCTCACAGTGCGCCCCTCCCTAGCTAACTCACCCTCACACAGTGCACCCCTCTCCAGCCAACTCACCCTCTCACAGTGCACCCCTCCCTAACCAACTCACCCCTCCCAGTGCACCTCTCCCGAGGCAACTCGCCCTCTCACAGTGCACTCTCACCCCCCCTCCCAGCCAACTTACCATATCGCAGTGCATCCTTTCCCAGCCAACTCACCCTCTCACAGTGCTCCCCTCCCAGCCAACTTACCCTCTCAGGGTACACCCCCCCCAGCCAACTCACCCTTTCACAGTGCACCCCTCCCCAACCAACTCACCCTCTTACAATGCACCCCTTCCAAACCAACTAGCCCTCTCACAGTGCACAACTACCCAACTAACTCACCTTCTCACAGTGCACCCCTCTCCAGCCAACTCACCCTCTCACAGTGCATCCCACCAAGCCCACTCACAGTGCACCCCTCCCCAGCCCACTCACCCTTTCACAGTGCACCCCTCTCCAACCAACTCACCTTCTTACAATGCACCCCTTCCCAACCAACTAGCCCTCTCACAGTGCACACCTACCCAACTAACTCACCTTCTCACAGTGCACCCCTCCCCAACCAACTCACCCTCTCACAGTGCACCCCTCCAAGCCCACTCACAGTGCACCCCTCCCAGCCCACTCACCCTCTCACAGTTAACCCCCCCAACCATCTCACCATCTCACAGTGCGCCCCTCCCCAGCTAACTCACCCTCACACAGTGCACCCCTACCCAACCAACTCACACAGTGCGCCCCTCCCCAGCCAACCACCCTCTTACAGTGCACCCCTTCCTTCCCACTCACCCTCTCCCAGTGCACCCCTCCCCAGCCAACTCATCCTTACACAGTGCACCCCCTCCCAGCCCACTCACAGTGCACCCCTCCCCATCCCACTCACCCTCTCACAGTGCACCCCCCTCCCAAACCAACTCACCCTCTCACAGTGCGCCCCTCCCAACCAACTCACCCGCACACAGTGCGCCCCTCCCTAGCCAACTCACCCTCTCACAGTGCACCCCTCCCCAACAAATACTCACCCTCTCACAGTGCACCCCTCCCCAACCAACTCACCCTCTCACAGTGCGCCCCTCCCCAGCTAATTCCCCCTCACACAGTGCACCCCTCCCCAACCAACTCACCCGCACACAGTGCGCCCCTCCCTAGCCAACTCACCCTCTCACAGTGCACCCCTCCCCAACAAATACTCACCCTCTCACAGTGCACCCCTCCCCAACCAACTCACCCTCACACAGTGCGCCCCTCCCTTCCCACTCTCTCCCAGTGCACTACTCCCCAGCCAACTTGCCTCCCCCATTCACAGTTCATCTCTCCCCAGTCACCACACAACGTTCTTACAGTGCATCCCCCTAGACATCGATCCCACTCCACCATCAAAGCCACCTCCTCCGGTCCACAAGTTTCTCCTCTGCTGCCTTTCTCCACCTCTCCATGCATACTGTTCTCTACTTTAACAATTAGCTCTACTTTACTAATGTACCCGGCTCTATTCTTTAAATTTTTTTTTATATGAAAGAGACTTTGCAGGACTTTAGTTCCTCTTTATGAATACACAAGCCTCTCGTATTTAGACAATATCTACTTATCCCAGATATCAGCCTTACATTACAGAGAGCTCTTTATCTATCAATCTGCTTTGTTAGGGATCCGGGAACGAGATCTCTCTGTGTTGCCCATCAGGAACAAGACTCAGACTTTCCTCTCTGCCTTTACCGTATTTAAAGATGACGAATATCAGTGGTGACCCTGAGCGTACTGTCCATATACAACCACCAGTGTTCACCATCTTGGTCATGGTGGTCACCCTCCTTGTAGAAAAATTCTGGTATTTTGGGTCACCAACATGAAGATGAGATTGACGATGAACACCATTTGGTTTTGGGACCTTGTTGTGGCCGACATCACCTGCTGCCTCTCTCTCTCCCATTGTCCATCGGTCAGTGCTTCTACGATGAATGGTTGTTCCGGTCCCCTGCAAAGTTCTACCTGCCATGCTACCGCTAGGGTTGCCACATCATCCCTTTAATCCAGGGCACACATTAATTACACAGGTTCTGTGGCTGATTAAGGTGGTAATTAAACTCACTTGGTGTCTTATCTGCATTAAATCAGAACCTGCGTAATTAATATGTGTCCTGGATTAAAGGGATGATGTGGCAACCCTACGTGGTGCAACACAACATGTTCTCCAAACTCCGGTGCCTCCACCTTGGTGGCTATTAGCCAAACCACCCGCCGGTATCTATGCCACTTCCGGCGCCATCCCCCCCCCGCTGTCTTCTAGAAGACACACAGGTCCCAGAAGACAACATGGACCAGGGGGATCGCGCAGTGCGAGTCGCACATGCGTAGTAGGGAACAAGGAAGTGAAGCCGCAAGGCTTCACTTCCTGATTCCCTTACCTAAGATGGCGACGCCTCCACCCGAGAGCCAAGGGACAAATCGGCTTCGGGTGCCGACATCGCGGGCGCCTTGGACAGGTAAGTGTCCTTATTTTAAAAGTCAGCAGCTGCAGTATTTGTGGCCGCTGGCGATTCCTTAAATATCGTATGCTGGGACCACAAATTATTTACTGCATGCATATTTTTTTTCCTTTTGTAAACTTACTTCAACCACTTAAGGACCAAGCCTCTTTTTGACTTTTGTTGTTTACAAGTTAAAATCAGTTTTTTTTTTTTTTTTTTTTGCTAGAAAATTCTTTAGAACCCCCAAACATTATATATATTTTTTCAGACACCCTAGAGAATAAAAATGGCAGTTGCTGCAATACTTTATGTCACACTGTATTTGCGCAGCGGTCTTATAAGCGCATTTTTTTTGTCAAAAAATACAAAATACAACAGCAAAGTTAGCCCAATTTTTAAAATATATTGTGAAAGATAATGTTACGCCGAGTAAATTGATACCCAACATGTCACGCTTCAAAATTGCGCCCGCTCGTGCAACGGCGACAAACTTTGACCCTTTAAAAATCTCCATAGGCGACATTTAAAAATGTCTACAGGTTACCAGTTTTGAGTTACAGAGGAGGTCTAGGGCTAGAATTATTGCTCTCGCTCCAACAATCGCGGCGATACCTCACATGTGTGGTTTGAACACCGTTTTTATATGTGGGAGTGAGTTACGTATGCGTTCGCTTCTGTGCGCGAGCTTGGCGAGACGGGGTGCTTTAATTTTTTTTTTTTTTTTTATTATTTTACTTTTTATTTTTTTACACTGTCCTTTAAAAAAAAAATGTGGGTCACTTTTATTCCTGTTACAAGGAATGTAAACATCCCTTGTAATAGAAAAAAAAGCATGACAGGACCTCTTAAATATGAGATCTGGGGGGGTCAAAAAGACCTCAAATCTCATATTTACACTAAAATACATATAAAAAAAAAAAATGAAATGTCTTTTTTTACCCAAAAAAAAAAAAATTCCCCTTTAAAGTGGTGTCCCGGTCGAAATTATACTTTTTAAAATAAAAATACCCCTATAATACACAAGCTTAATGTATTCTAGTAAAGTTAGTCTGTAAACTAAGGTCTGTTTTGTTAGTTTATAGCAGTAGTTTGTTATTTTATAAACTTCCAGCAGGCCGTGGCCATCTTAAGTGTGGGCATCTGAAGCCAGACTGCTTTTCTTCCTGGATCTCATCCTTGCAGATCTCGCACATGCTCCAGTGCAGCACAAGCAGTGTAATAGGTTTCAGGTCAGTTTTCCATAGCAACGGCAGTGTCAGAGGAGGTTGCCGCCCCTTCCAGAAGGCATTGCAAACAGGAAATGATGCGATGGGCCGCGGCCAGGGAGGAGGAAGTGAAAAATTTCCTTTACAGTGCACAGTTTAGTGAGGAATGGTGAAGAGTTGTAAAAGTGGTGGAACTATACTTTAAGACCATTGGGGCGGGAGTGATATCTGACATCTCGCTCCCGTTATTCAATGTTATGGGGGCTGAGTGGAGGGGCCATCTTCCCTCATTCGGCTCCAGGCCTGTCAGGGGAGAGGACGTGACTCTGCCGCTACCGACGGCTCCGGTAAGCAGCGGAGATGACTGAAGCGTGGCGGGAGGGTGGGGGGGTGTGGGGTGTCCCGCCCCCCCCGATAAAAGTGATCTCGCGGCGAATCCACCGCAGAGACCACTTTTATCCCAAAGAGGACTGCCCACCGGGGTTGTGGCCGCTGTCTGCTGCCATAATAACGGTATTTAGCGTCAAAAGACCGGCGTACGGCTACGGCGATTTGCGGCAAGTGGTTACGTCTCGGTTCACACCTTTGCGTTTTTTTAGTGCGTTTTGCAGATATGCATTACAGTCCATTGAACCGGGTTCCTATAATAGGCGCTCACTATTTATGTGTTTTTCAGCCGGTACGTTTTGGAAAGGGTGGGGGGGCTTTATTCCCCCCTCCGTGCAGCAGGTTGCGTTTTGCGTGTAAAAGACTTCAATGGACCCGCAGCAAAAAAATGCTAGTGTTGCGTTTTTGATGCTGTTTTTTAAGTGCGTTTGCAAAATGCTGGGCTGCTGCCGCCACGGAGGGGAAGGGGGGTGGAGTTGGTGGCACCAGGTGACATCGCCGGGTGACTCCGCCCCTTTAGCTATTTTAGAAATGTCAGAGGGCGGAGCACGCAGTTGATGGGAGTCTTCCACACGAGGTGCGGTGGGGCGTCGTGATTGAGAATGGATCTACATCGGGGGGTCATGGTTTTTAATTTTTTAGCAAAGGATTTGTCAAAAAACTCGTGCTGTGTCTTTACTCAATTTTTTGGCGAATGGGTAGGGTATGTGGGGGGGTTCTGATAAACCCCCCTCCCCCGCCCGCAGACCCCCACAACCACCGCCCAGGGTTGTCAGGAAGAGGCCTTTGTGCTTTGGGGGGCGGGGTTTAAGGGCATGTGGCCGGTTTTAATTTTTGGCGTGGGGTCCCCCTCAAAATCCATACCAGACCAAAGAGGATGGATTGGGGGAGGAACCCCGTGCCGTTTTTTTTTTTTTTTGCCAGCAACTCTTGTTTTTACATTCAGCTGTCAGTGGAGAAGCCCGCTGACAGCTCACTCATTGGGGAAGCCCGCTGACAGCTCACTCATTGGGGAAGCCTGCTGACAGCTGATGACTCATTGGGGAAGCCCGCTGACAGCTCACTCATTAGGGAAGCCTGCTGACAGCTGATGACTCATTGGGGAAGCCCGCTGACAGCTCACTCATTGGGGAAGCCCGCTGACAGCTCACTCATTGGAGAAGCCCGCTGACAGCTCACTCATTGGGGAAGCCTGCTGACAGCTCACTCATTGGGGAAGCCTGCTGACAGCTGACTCATTGGGGAAGCCCGCTGACAGCTCACTCATTGGGGAAGCCCGCTGACAGCTCACTCATTGGGGAAGCCCGCTGACAGCTCACTCATTGGGGAAGCCCGCTGACAGCTGACTCATTGGGGAAGCCCGCTGACAGCTCACTCATTGGGGAAGCCCGCTGACAGCTGATGACTCATTGGTTGTAAAGGATAGCGGCGGCTGGATTCCTGGCCCGCTCCATAACTACCAGCTATACGCCGCGTGTTAAAGAAAAAGCGAGAGACATCTATTAGCAAAAGTATGTAGACATAGGACACACCCCCTGCCACGCCCTCTTAAAGGAGAAATAAACCAGAAAAATTATTAGTTAAACCCATCAGTGCTTTCTCTTATCACTAATATTCCTTTACATTGGCTTTCGAAATTTACAAATGCAAGTGGACCCCCCTCCCCCCACCCTTCCCCATCTTGGCACATTCCCCCAGCTTTGAAGAAATAACGGCTACTATATACTGCCCACTGCACCACCCTGTGTACTGCCCACTGCACCAACCTGTGTACTGCCCAGTGCACCATACTATATGCAGCCCACTGCGGAACCCTGTGTACTGCCCACTGCGCCACCCTGTGTACTGCCCACTGCACCACTCTGTGTACTGCCCACTGCACCACCCTGTGTACTACCCACTGCACCACTCTGTGTACTGCCCACTGCACCACCCTGTGTACTGCCCACTGCGCCACCCTGTGTACTGCCCACTGCACCACTCTGTGTACTGCCCACTGCACCACCCTGTGTACTGCCCACTGTGCCACCCTGTGTACTACCCACTGCACCACTCTGTGTACTGCCCACTGCACCACCCTGTGTACTGCCCACTGCACCACTCTGTGTACTACCCACTGCGCCACCCTGTGTACTACCCACTGCAACCACCCTGTGTACTGCCCACTGCGCCATACTATATACTACCCACTGCACCACCCTGTGTACTACCCTGTGTACTACTGCACCATACTATATACTACCCACTGCACCACCCTGTGTTCTGCACACTGCACCACCCTGTGTACTAACCACTGCACCATACTATATACTACCCACTGCACCACCCTGTGTCCTGCACACTGCACCACCCTGTGTACTAACCACTGCACCATACTATATACTACCCACTGCACCACCCTGTGTACTACCCACTGCGCCATCCTGTGTACTGCCCACTGCACCACCCTGTGTACTACCCACTGTGCCACCCTGTGTACTACCCACTGCGCCACCCTGTGTACTACCCACTGCGCCACCCTGTGTACTGCCCACTGCACCACCCTGTGTACTGCCCACTGTGCCACCCTGTGTACTACCCACTGCGCCACCCTGTGTACTGCCCACTGCACCACTCTGTGTACTACCCACTGCGCCACCCTGTGTACTACCCACTGCACTACCCTGTGTACTACCCACTGCGCCACCCTGTGTACTACCCACTGCACTACCCTGTGTACTACCCACTGCACCACCCTGTGTACTGCCCACTGCACCATACTATATACTACCCACTGCACCACCCTGTGTACTACCCACTGCACCACCCTGTGTACTGCCCACTGCACCATACTATATACTACCCACTGCACCACCCTGTGTACTACCCACTGCGCCATCCTGTGTACTGCCCACTGCACCACCCTGTGTACTACCCACTGTGCCACCCTGTGTACTACCCACTGCGCCACCCTGTGTACTGCCCACTGCACCACCCTGTGTACTGCCCACTGTGCCACCCTGTGTACTACCCACTGCGCCACCCTGTGTACTGCCCACTGCACCACCCTGTGTACTACCCACTGCACCACTCTGTGTACTACCCACTGCGCCACCCTGTGTACTGCCCACTGCACTACCCTGTGTACTACCCACTGCACCACCCTGTGTACTACCCACTGCACTACCCTGTGTACTACCCACTGCGCCACCCTGTGTACTGCCCACTGCACTACCCTGTGTTCTGCCCACTGCACCACCCTGTGTACTACCCACTGCACCACCCTGTGTACTGCCCACTGCACTACCCTGTGTTCTGCCCACTGCACCACCCTGTGTACTGCCCACTGCACCACTTTGTGTACTACCCACTGCACCACCCTGTGTACTGCCCACTGCACCACCTCTCCGAGGCTCCCCGTATATAGAGAGTCTCTTATCCCGGGATCGGTGTGTCTGTTCTGTCATCCCGAACTACAAGTCCCAGTACAGAGGGAGGAGGGGGCGGGGAGGAATGTATGGAGGGGGCGGGGTGTACGGAGGTAGGCGGGGCGGGGTGTACGGAGGAGGCGGGATGTACGGAGGGGGTGGGACGGAGTGTAAGAAGGGGGCGGGGTGTACGGAGGAGGCGGGGCGGAGGTCAGACAACGGTTCGTGATGATGCCCAGCCCCGCCCCCTGGAGACAGCTCTGGTCGTTAGGGGGCGGAGCGATGAGTTGTTAGGGGGATGCGGAGGTCATGTGACGGCGGGGCAGGAAGTGGTTGGTCCGGAGAGGTGAGAGGAGACCCGAACCGGGAGATTCAAGATGAGGTGAGAGAGAGGAGACACTAGGGGCATAGAGGAAGATGGAACCCTAGGGGGCGGAGAGAGAGAGAGGAGACCCTGGGGTGGGGGGGAGAAGAGACTTTGGGGTTGGGGACCCTGTGGTGGGGTGGGTAAGGAGGGGTGGGAGAGGAGACTTTGGGGTGGGGGTAGGGAGGGGGAGAGGAGACTTTGGGGTGGGGGTAGGGAGGGGGAGAGGAGACTTTGGGGTGAGGGTAGGGAGGGGGAGAGGAGACTTTGGGGTGGGGGTAGGGAGGGGGAGAGGAGACTTTGGGGTGGGGGTAGGGAGGGGGAGAGGAGACTTTGGGGTGAGGGTAGGGAGGGGGAGAGGAGACTTTGGGGTGAGGGTAGGGAGGGGGAGAGGAGACTTTGGGGTGAGGGTAGGGAGGGGGAGAGGAGACTTTGGGGTGACGGTAGGGAGGGGGAGAGGAGACTTTGGGGTGGGAGGGGAGAGGAGACTTTGGGGTGGGGGTAGGGAGGGGGAGAGGAGACTTTGGGGTGGGGGTAGGGAGGGGGAGAGGAGACTTTGGGGTGACGGTAGGGAGGGGGAGAGGAGACTTTGGGGTGGGAGGGGAGAGGAGACTTTGGGGTGGGGGTAGGGAGGGGGAGAGGAGACTTTGGGGTGGGGGTAGGGAGGGGGAGAGGAGACTTTGGGGTGGGGGTAGGGAGGGGGAGAGGAGACTTTGGGGTGAGGGTAGGGAGGGGGAGAGGAGACTTTGGGGTGAGGGTAGGGAGGGGGAGAGGAGACTTTGGGGTGAGGGTAGGGAGGGGGAGAGGAGACTTTGGGGTGGGGGTAGGGAGGGGGAGAGGAGACTTTGGGGTGGGGGTAGGGAGGGGGAGAGGAGACTTTGGGGTGAGGGTAGGGAGGGGGAGAGGAGACTTTGGGGTGGGGGGTAGGGAGGGGGAGAGGAGACTTTGGGGTGGGGGTAGGGAGGGGGAGAGGAGACTTTGGGGTGACGGTAGGGAGGGGGAGAGGAGACTTTGGGGTGACGGTAGGGAGGGGGAGAGGAGACTTTGGGGTGACGGTAGGGAGGGGGAGAGGAGACTTTGGGGTGAGGGTAGGGAGGGGGAGAGGAGACTTTGGGGTGACGGTAGGGAGGGGGAGAGGAGACTTTGGGGTGAGGGTAGGGAGGGGGAGAGGAGACTTTGGGGTGACGGTAGGGAGGGGGAGAGGAGACTTTGGGGTGAGGGTAGGGAGGGGGAGAGGAGACTTTGGGGTGACGGTAGGGAGGGGGAGAGGAGACTTTGGGGTGAGGGTAGGGAGGGGGAGAGGAGACTTTGGGGTGACGGTAGGGAGGGGGAGAGGAGACTTTGGGGTGAGGGTAGGGAGGGGGAGAAGAGACTTTGGGGTAGGGAGGGGGGGGGACTTTGGGGTGGGTGGGAGGGGGAGAAGAGACCTGGGGGGTGATGAGAGAAGGGATAACCTGGGGTGGGAGGGGAGAGGAGACTTTGGGGTGGGAGGAGAGGAGATCTCTCTAGCTGTGACCTCTTTGTAAATATTTGGGACATGAGAAGGAAATCCTCCCGATGATGTCACACCTCATTGTTTACATAATAGTAAGTCATGTGATCAGCAGGTTGGGGGAGGAGTTAGCGGTCACATGACTGTCCAATAATAATTCTGTGTCCTGTATTATTGGGGGTTTGTTACATTAATCAATACTTCTAGGAAAATAACAAATCATTGTAGCGATAAATGATGGAAGAAGAGGTAATCCATCGTCTGCTTTCCTTTCCCACCTGACTTGTATGTGGGGGACTTCAGGACCCGAATACCACCTATGAGGCCTGCTTGTCTCTGGGCAGACGATGTTGATCTCGGTGTTCTCAGCGCAAAGTCCGAGTTGTCAGGACACGCTCTCCATCTGGGGTAAAAATCGGTAGCCAGCGGGACCAGCTTCCAATCTGCCTGCATCCTAACAACAAAGGATGCCTTCAGCCTATCTATGGAGAATATTAGACTGCAATAGGTACATGTGTCCCAGCAAAGGACAAACTAAGTGGGCAATCCCTGCCGGCATCCTAACGAACGATTGGCTGCATTAACAACCGCGCTCTGCAATGTATGTAAATGGGACTCAATGACACACTTTTTATACATATTTATTGTACAGATATATCATAAAATATTAAATCATTTTATGTAAATTGTTTATACAGTATATAGAAGGCCCCATGTTTGGTGTAGATCGGGGAGATCTCTGTCAGGTACAGATTGCCGGTTGTGATAGAATAATTTGCATGTCGCTCAGTAAAAGTAGGCGGAGTTATCCCCTTGTTGTTGTGTGTTTTTTTTAAAATATTTTTTAGGTATTGCTGCACTTCATTTAACATTTATTTTGCTTTCATGTCTCCTTTTTGGTACAGGCGGATGGAACCAACGTGGACATGACAATGACGCAGGGGGTGGAGCTTGGCCGGGATTGGCTGGCTCTGCAGAGGGAGCTTCAGAACTCTCTAGAAGCCCAGAAGAGGCAGGCGGTGCTGGTGGAGAAGCTGCAGGCCAAGGTGACTTGTGAGCGCGCCCGTGCCCCGGGGGTCCCAGTATGTATGTATGTATGTGTGTGTGTGTGTGTGGTCCCAGTACGTGTGTGCGCCCCAGGGGTCCCAGTATGTATGTATGTATGTATCTGTGTGTGTGTGTGCACCAGGGGTCCCAGTACATATATATGTGTGTATGTGCCGGAACTGCCAGTATGTGTATGTGGAGTTCCAAGCATGTCTATGTCAGAGATTCCGGTGGTGGAGCTCCCAGTATGTATATGGATAACCTCCCCAGTGTGTGTATACTGGAGCTCCCCGGTATGTGTTGGAGCCCCTGGTATGTGTGTGTGTGTTGGACCCCCCCCCCCCGGTATGTGTGTGTGTGTTGGACCCCCCCCCCGGGTGTGTGTGGTGTGTTGGACCCCCCCAGTATGTGTGTGTGTTGGACCCCCCCCCCCGGTATGTGTGTGTGTGTTGGACCCCCCCCCGGTATGTGTGTGTGTTGGACCCCCCCAGTATGTGTGTGTGTTGGACCCCCCCCCCCGGTGTGTGTGTGTGTGTTGGACCCCCCCCCAGTATGTGTGTGTGTTGGACCCCCGGTATGTGTGTGTGTGTTGACCCCCCCCCCCGGTATGTGTGTGTGTGTTGGACCCCCCCCCCCGGTATGTGTGTGTGTGTTGGACCCCCCCCCCCCGGTATGTGTGTGTGTGTTGGACCCCCCCCCCCCGGTATGTGTGTGTGTGTTGGACCCCCCGGTATGTGTGTGTGTGTGTGTGGACCCCCCCCCGGTATGTGTGTGTGTGTGTGTGTGTGTGTTGGACCCCCCCGGTATGTGTGTGTGTGTGTGTTGGACCCCCCCCCCATTATGTGTGTGTGTTGGACCCCCGGTATGTGTGTGTGTGTGTGTGTGTTGGACCCCCCCCCCGGTATGTGTGTGTGTTGGACCCCCCCCCCGGTATGTGTGTGTGTTGGACCCCCCCCCGGTATGTGTGTGTGTTGGACCCCCCCGGTATGTGTGTGTGTTGGACCCCCCCCGGTATGTGTGTGTGTTGGACCCCCCCCCGGTATGTGTGTGTGTTGGACCCCCCCCGGTATGTGTGTGTGTTGGACCCCCCCGGTATGTGTGTGTGTTGGACCCCCCCCCGGTATGTGTGTGTGTTGGACCCCCCCCCGGTATGTGTGTGTGTTGGACCCCCCCCGGTATGTGTGTGTGTGTTGGACCTCCCCGGTGTGTGTGTTGGACCCCCCCCCCCGGTATGTGTGTGTGTGTGTTGGACCCCCCGGTATGTGTGTGTGTGTGTGTGTTGGACCCCCCCCCCCGGTATGTGTGTGTGTTGGACCCCCCCCCCCCGGTATGTGTGTGTGTTGGACCCCCCCCCGGTATGTGTGTGTGTTGGACCCCCCCCCGGTATGTGTGTGTGTTGGACCCCCCCCCGGTATGTGTGTGTGTTGGACCCCCCCCGTAGTGTGTGTGTTGGACCCCCCCCCCGGTATGTGTGTGTGTTGGACCCCCCCCCCGGTATGTGTGTGTGTTGGACCCCCCCCGGTATGTGTGTGTGTTGGACCCCCCCCGGTATGTGTGTGTGTTGGACCCCCCCCCGGTATGTGTGTGTGTTGAACCCCCCCCCGGTATGTGTGTGTGTTGGACCCCCCCCCGGTATGTGTGTGTGTTGGACCCCCCCCCCGGTATGTGTGTGTGTTGGACCCCCCCCCGGTATGTGTGTGTGTTGGACCCCCCCCGGTATGTGTGTGTGTTGGACCCCCCGGTATGTGTGTGTGTGTTGACCCCCCCCCCCCAGTATGTGTGTGTGTTGGACCCCCCCGGTATGTGTGTGTGTGTTGGACCCCCCCCCCCCCAGTATGTGTGTGTGTTGGACCCCCCGGTATGTGTGTGTGTGTTGGACCCCCCCCCCCCGGTATGTGTGTCTGTGTGTTGGACCCCCCCCCCCGGGTATGTGTGTGTGTGTTGGACCCCCCCCCGGTATGTGTGTGTGTGTTGGACCCCGGATGTGGTGTGGTGGGTTGGACCCCCCCCCATTATGTGTGTGTGTTGGACCCCCCGGTATGTGTGTGTGTGTGTGTGTGTTGGACCCCCCCCCCGGTATGTGTGTGTGTTGGACCCCCCCCCCGGTATGTGTGTGTGTTGGACCCCCCCCCCCGGTATGTGTGTGTGTTGGACCCCCCCCCGGTATGTGTGTGTGTTGGACCCCCCCGGTATGTGTGTGTGTTGACCCCCCCCGGTATGTGTGTGTGTTGGACCCCCCCCCGGTATGTGTGTGTGTTGGACCCCCGGTATGTGTGGTGTGTTGGACCCCCCCCCGTTATGTGTGTGTGTTGGACCCCCCCCGGTATGTGTGTGTGGGTTGGACCCCCCCCGGTATGTGTGTGTGTGTTGGACCTCCCCGGTGTGTGTGTTGGACCCCCCCCCCGACCCCGGTATGTGTGTGTGTGTGTTGGACCCCCCCGGTATGTGTGTCGTGTGTGTGTGTTGGACCCCCCCCCCCCGGTATGTGTGTGTGTTGGACCCCCCCCCCCGGTAATTGTGTGTGTTGACCCCCCCCCGGTATGTGTGTGTGTTGGACCCCCCCCCGGTATGTGTGTGTGTTGGACCCCCCCCCCGGTATGTGTGTGTGTTGGACCCCCCCCCGGTATGTGTGTGTGTTGGACCCCCCCCCCGGTATGTGTGTGTGTTGGACCCCCCCCCCGGTATGTGTGTGTGTTGGACCCCCCCGGTATGTGTGTGTGTTGGACCCCCCCCGGTATGTGTGTGTGTTGGACCCCCCCCGGTATGTGTGTGTGTTGAACCCCCCCCCGGTATGTGTGTGTGTTGGACCCCCCCCCCGGTATGTGTGTGTGTTGGACCCCCCCCCCGGTATGTGTGTGTGTTGGACCCCCCCCCCGGTATGTGTGTGTGTTGGACCCCCCCCCCGGTATGTGTGTGTGTTGGACCCCCCCCCCGGTATGTGTGTGTGTTGGACCCCCCCCCCGGTATGTGTGTGTGTTGGACCCCCCCCCCCGGTATGTGTGTGTGTGTTGGACCCCCCCCCCGGTATGTGTGTGTGTGTTGGACCCCCCCCCCCGGTATGTGTGTGTGTGTTGGACCCCCCCCCCCGGTATGTGTGTGTGTGTTGGACCCCCCCCCCCCGGTATGTGTGTGTGTGTTGGACCCCCCCGGTATGTGTGTGTGTGTTGGACCCCCCCCCGGTATGTGTGTGTGTGTGTGTTGGACCCCCCCGGTATGTGTGTGTGTGTGTTGGACCCCCCCCCATTATGTGTGTGTGTTGGACCCCCCCCCGGTATGTGTGTGTGTGTGTTGGACCCCCCGTATGTGTGTGTGTGTGTGTGTGTGTTGACCCCCCCCCCCCGGTATGTGTGTGTGTTGGACCCCCCCCCGGTATGTGTGTGTGTTGACCCCCCCCCGGTATGTGTGTGTGTTGGACCTCCCGGTGTGTGTGTTGGACCCCCCCCCGGTATGTGTGTGTGTTGGACCTCCCCGGTGTGTGTGTTGGACCCCCCCCCGGTATGTGTGTGTGTGTGTTGGACCCCCCGGTATGTGTGTGTGTGTGTGTTGGACCCCCCGGTATGTGTGTGTGTTGGACCCCCCCCCCCGGTATGTGTGTGTGTTGGACCCCCCCCCGGTATGTGTGTGTGTTGGACCCCCCCCCCGGTATGGTGTGTGTTGGACCCCCCCCCCGGTATGTGTGTGTGTTGGACCCCCCCCCCGGTATGTGTGTGTGTTGACCCCCCCCCCGGTATGTGTGTGTGTTGGACCCCCCCCCCGGTATGTGTGTGTGTTGGACCCCCCCCCCGGTATGTGTGTGTGTTGGACCCCCCCCCCCCCGGTATGTGTGTGTGTTGGACCCCCCCCGGTATGTGTGTGTGTTGGACCCCCCCCCGGTATGTGTGTGTGTTGGACCCCCCCCGGTATGTGTGTGTGTTGGACCCCCCCCCGGTATGTGTGTGTGTTGGACCCCCCCCCGGTATGTGTGTGTGTTGGACCCCCCCCCGGTATGTGTGTGTGTTGGACCCCCCCCCCGGTATGTGTGTGTGTTGGACCCCCCCCCCCCGGTATGGGTGTGTTGGACCTCCCCGGTGTGTGTGTTGGACCCCCCCCGGTATGTGTGTGTGTTGGACCTCCCCGGTGTGTGTGTTGGACCCCCCCCCCCCGGTGTGTGTGTGTGTGTGTGTGTGTGTGTGTGTGTGTGTGTGTGTGTGTGTGTGTGTGTGTGTGTGTGTGTGTGTGTTGGACCCCCCGGTATGTGTGTGTGTGTGTGTGTGTTGGACCCCCCCCCCCGGTATGTGTGTGTGTTGGACCCCCCCCCCGGTATGTGTGTGTGTTGGACCCCCCCCCCGGTATGTGTGTGTGTTGGACCCCCCCCCCGGTATGTGTGTGTGGTTGACCCCCCCCCCGGTATGTGTGTTGTTGGACCCCCCCCCCCCCGTATGTGTGTGTGTTGGACCCCCCCCCCCGGTATGTGTGTGTGTTGGACCCCCCCCCCCCGGTATGTGTGTGTGTTGGACCCCCCCCCCCCCCCGGTATGTGTGTGTGTTGGACCCCCCCCCCGGTATGTGTGTGTGTTGGACCCCCCCCCCGGTATGTGTGTGTGTTGGACCCCCCCCCGGTATGTGTGTGTGTTGGACCCCCCCCCCCCGGTATGTGTGTGTGTTGGACCCCCCCCCCCGGTATGTGTGTGTTGGACCCCCCCCCCGGTATGTGTGTGTTGGACCCCCCCCCGGGTATGTGTGTGTTGGACCCCCCCCGGTATGTGTGTGTTGGACCCCCCCCAGTATTTGTGTGTGTTGGACCTCCCGTGTGTGTGTTGGACCCCCCGGTATGTGTGTGTGTGTGTGTTGGACCCCCCCCCGGTATGTGTGTGTGTTGGACCCCCCCCCGGTATGTGTGTGTGTTGGACCCCCCCCCGGTATGTGTGTGTGTTGGACCCCCCCCCGGTATGTGTGTGTGTTGGACCCCCCCCCCCCGGTATGTGTGTGTGTTGGACCCCCCCCCCCCCGGTATGTGTGTGTGTTGGACCCCCCCCCCGGTATGTGTGTGTGTTGGACCCCCCCCCCGGTATGTGTGTGTGTTGGACCCCCCCCCCCGGTATGTGTGTGTGTTGGACCCCCCCCCCGGTATGTGTGTGTGTTGGACCCCCCGGTATGTGTGTGTGTGTGTTGGACCCCCCCCCGGTATGTTACATATAGTAGGCGAGGTTGAAAAAAGACACAAGTCCATCAAGTCCAACCTATGTGTGTGATTATTAGGGGTGCTGAAATTAATCGTTGCATCGCGATTCGGGTGTCCCCGATGTGGCATCGATGCATAAAACCCCGAAAATCGATGTTTGGTGACGTCATTAGTAGCCCCGCCCCTCCCGGGAAAGCGCTCGAGAAAATTTTTAAACCGTCTTTATTTTAATAAATATATTACAAAGGATGGTGTGCCCCCGCTGTATGTGCTTTTTTAAAAAACAATGTCACTTCATATCGAACTTCGCCGGTATACGATCATGTGACTCCCGGCCCGCCCCGCCCCTCTCCGCTCTTTTCTTCGCTCTCCGCTTCCGTCTCCTGAGTCCTGACATCAACGGGGATTTCTCAGTCCCGCCCGCCTCTCTTCTGATACGATAACTATAGTCAGCGGGCGGGACTGAGAATTCCCCGCTGACGTCAGGACTCAGGAGACACGTGAGCGGAGAGCGGAGAGGGGAGAGGGAAGAGGAGAGCGGAGAGGGGCGGGACGGCCGGGAGTCACATGATCGTATACCGGCAAAATTTGGTATGAAGTGACATCGTTTTTTAAAAGCACATACAGCGGGGGCACACCATCCTTTGTAATATATTTATTAAAAGAAAGTAATTGGGGGGGGGGGGTCAGTGATGGCTGCTCGTTTGGCGGGCACAAGTGGCTGAGTTTGGGCAAAGGTGGCTGAGTTTGGCGGGCACAGGTGGCTGAGTTTGGCGGGCACAGGTGGCTGCGTTTGGGCACAGGTGGCTGCGTTTGGGCACAGGTGGCTGCGTTTGGGCACAGGTGGCTGAGTTTGGCGGGCACAGGTGGCTGAGTTTGGCGGGCACAGGTGGCTGCGTTTGGGCACAGGTGGCTGCGTTTGGGCACAGGTGGCTGCGTTTGGCGGGCACAGGTGGCTACGTTTGGCGGGCACAGGTGGCTGCGTTTGGGCACAGGTGGCTGAGTTTGGCGGGCACAAGTGGCTGCGTTTGGGCACAGGTGGCTGCGTTTGGGCACAGGTGGCTGCGTTTGGGCACAGGTGGCTGAGTTTGGCGGGCACAAGTGGCTGCGTTTTGGCACAGGTGGCTGCGTTTGGGCACAGGTGGCTGCGTTTGGGCACAGGTGGCTGAGTTTGGCGGGCACAAGTGGCTGCGTTTTGGCACAGGTGGCTGCGTTTGGCGGGCACAAGTGGCTGCGTTTGGCGGGCACAAGTGGCTGCGTTTGGCGGGCACAGGTGGCAGCGTTTGGGCACAGGTGGCTGCGTTTGGGCACAGGTGGCTGCGTTTGGCGGGCACAAGTGGCTGCGTTTGGGCACAGGTGGCTGCGTTTGGCGGGCACAGGTGGCTGCGTTTGGCGGGCACAGGTGGCTGCGTTTGGCGGGCACAAGTGGCTGCGTTTGGCGGGCACAAGTGGCTGCGTTTGGCGGGCACAAGTGGCTGCGTTTGGCGGGCACAAGTGGCTGCGTTTGGCGGGCACAAGTGGCTGCGTTTGGCGGGCACAAGTGGCTGCGTTTGGCGGGCACAGGTGGCAGCGTTTGGCGGGCACAAGTGGCTGCGTTTGGGCACAGGTGGCTGCGTTTGGCGGGCACAAGTGGCTGCGTTTGGGCACAGGTGGCTGCGTTTGGGCACAGGTGGCTGCGTTTGGCGGGCACAAGTGGCTGCGTTTGGGCACAGGTGGCTGCGTTTGGCGGGCACAGGTGGCTGCGTTTGGCGGGCACAGGTGGCTGCGTTTGGCGGGCACAAGTGGCTGCGTTTGGCGGGCACAAGTGGCTGCGTTTGGCGGGCACAAGTGGCTGCGTTTGGCGGGCACAAGTGGCTGCGTTTGGGCACAAGTGGCTGCGTTTGGCGGGCACAAATGGCTGCGTTTGGCGGGCACAAATGGCTGCGTTTGGGCACAGGTGGCTGCGTTTGGGCACAGGTGGCTGCGTTTGGCTGGCACAGGTGGCTGCGTTTTGGCACAAGTGGCTGCGTTTTGGCACAGGTGGCTGAGTTTGGCGGGCACAGATGGCTGCGTTTGACGGGCACAGATGGCTGCGTTTGACGGGGGAGGTTCAGTATTTTTCAGTTTGTTTGCGCCCCCCCAAAAAATTTTGAGCACCAGCCGCCACTGGTCAGCACAGAGACAGTACAGGGAACTTCACAGGGCTGTTTGTCATCTGTGGATTCTTTCCCTTTTGACCTCCCAGCAGCAGTGTGTGTGAATCTCTGTACCTTGTAGTGCACCGGATTACTGCACTTTTTAGGGAGTGAGGTTATTTTTAATTTAAAGCAGAGTTCCAGTCAATTTTTTGTTTATTAGAAGTCAGCAGCTACAAAAAAAGTGCATGTTCTGACTTTTAATAAAAAGACACTCACCTGTCCCACAATCCAGCGACGTGGCCACCCAAACCCTCCCTTCTCTCCCCCGCCTGTCCACAGCGCTGGCAATACTACTGTGGGCATCCGGCTGTGACAGCTTGCAGCTTCACAGCCGGGTGCGCATGTCTCACTGCGCTGTCCTGCATAGCCGGGCAATCTTTTGGGAACTGTGATGTGTCCCAGAAGATTGCAGGGTGGAAGGGCCACCTAGGCGGCCCAAGCGGAAGTGGGAGCTCGTCGGTAATCGTGATGTATCGCGAATCGAATCGTTGACCAGATAATCGTAATCGAATCGAATCGTGAGACCAGTGAAGATGCGCAGCCCTAGTGATTATATGTCAGTATTACATTACATATCCCTGTATGTTGCGGTCATTCAGGTGATTATCTAATAGTTTCTTGAAGCTATCAATGCTCCCCGCTGAGACCACCACCTGTGGAAGGGAATTCCACATCCTTACCGCTCTTACAGTAAAGAACCCTCTACATAGTTTAAGGTTAAACCTCTTTTCTTCTAATTGTGATGAGTGGCCACGAGTCTTATTAAACTCTCTTCTGCGAAAAAGTTTTATCCCTATTGTGGGGTCACCAGTACAGTATTTATATATTGTGGGGTCACCAGTCTGGTATTTGTATATTGTGGGGTCACCAGTCCGGTATTTGTATATTGTGGGGTCACCAGTCCGGTATTTGTATATTGTGGGGTCACCAGTCCGGTATTTGTATATTGTGGGGTCACCAGTACAGTATTTATACATTGAAATCATATCCCCTCTCAAGCGTCTCTTCTCCAGAGAGAATAAGTTCAGTGCTCACAACCTTTCCTCATAACTAAGATCCTCCAGACCCTTTATTAGCTTTGTTGCCCTTCTTTGTACTCGCTCCATTTCCAGTACATCCTTCCTGAGGACTGGTGCCCAGAACTGGACAGCATACTCCAGGTGCGGCCGGACCAGAGTCTTGTAGAGCGGGAGAATTATCGTTTTATCTCTGGAGTTGATCCCCCTTTTAATGCCAATATTCTGTTTGCTTTGTTAGCAGCAGCTTGGCATTGCATGCCATTGCTGAGCCTATCATCTACTAGGACCCCCAGGTCCTTTTCCATCCTAGATCCCCCCAGAGGTTCTCCCCCCAGTGTATAGATTGCATTCATATTTTTGCCACCCAAATGCATTATTTTACATTTTTCGACATTGAACCTCATTTGCCATGTAGTCGCCCCTCCCCCATTAATTTGTTCAGATCTTTTTGCAAGATTTCCACATCCTGCGGAGAAGTTATTGCCCTGCTTAGCTTAGTATCGTCCGCAAATACAGAGATTGAACTGTTTATCCCATCCTCCAGATCGTTTATGAACAAATTAAATAGGATTGGTCCCAGCACAGAACCCTGGGGAACCCCACTACCCACCCCTGACCATTCTGAGTACTCCCCATTTATCACCACCCTCTGAACACGCCCTTGTAGCCAGTTTTCAATCCATGTACTCACCCTATGGTCCATGCCAACGCACCTTATTTTGTACAGTAAACGTTTATGGGGAACTGTGTCAAATGCTTTTGCAAAATCCAGATACACCACGTCTACGGGCCTTCCTTTATCTAGATGGCAACTCACCTCCTCATAGAAGGTTAATAGATTGGTTTGGCAAGAACGATTCTTCATGAATCCATGCTGATTACTGCTAATGATATCATTCTTATTACTAAAATCTTGTATATAGTCCCTTATCATCCCCTCCAAGAGTTTACATACTATTGATGTTAGGCTAACTGGTCTGTAATTCCCAGGGATGTTTTTGGGGCCCTTTTTAAATATTGGTGCTACATTGGCTTTTCTCCAATCAGCTGGTACCATTCCAGTCAATAGACTGTCTGTAAAAATTAGGAACAACGGTCTGGCAATCACCTGACTGAGTTCCCTAAGTACCCTCGGATGCAAGCCATCTGGTCCCGGTGATTTATTAATGTTAAGTTTCTCAAGTCTAATTTTAATTCCGTCCTCTGTTAACCATGGAGGTGCTTCCTGTGTTGTGTCCTGAGGATAAACACTGCAGTTCTGGTTACTGAAGCCCCCTGATTCACTTGTGAAGACTGAGGAGAAGAATAAATTCAATACCTTCACCATCTCCCCATCCTTTGTAACCAGATGTCCTTCCTCATTCTTTATGGGGCCAATATGGTCTGTCCTCCCTTTTTTACTGTTTACATACTTAAAGAATTTCTTGGGATTTTTTTTTGCTCTCCTCCGCTATGTGTCTTTCATGTTCTATCTTAGCCAACCTAATTGCACCCTTACATTTCTTGTTGCATTCTTTATAAAGTCTGAATGCTGATAATGATCCCTCAACCTTGTATTTTTTGAAGGCCTTCTCCTTTGCTTTTATATGTATTTTTACATTGGAGTTAAGCCATCCAGGATTTTTGTTCGCTCTTTTAAATTTATTACCCAATGGGATACATTGGCTAATGCCCTTATTTAATATGCTCTTAAAGCAAACCCATCTCTCCTCCGTATTCTTTGTTCCTAATATTTTATCCCAATTTATGCCTTTTAGCAAGGTTTGTAGTTTAGGGAAGTTGGCTCTTTTGAAATTCAGTGTCTTTGTGTTCCCTTCATGTCTCCTATTTGTGTGATTAAATTATGTGTGTGTGTGTTGGACCCCCCCCCCGGTATGTGTGTGTGTGTGTGTGTGTTGGACCCCCCCCGGTATGTGTGTGTGTGTTGGACCCCCCCGGTATGTGTGTGTGTGTTGGACCCCCCCCGGTATGTGTGTGTGTGTGTTGGACCCCCCCCGGTATGTGTGTGTGTGTGTGTGTTGGACCCCCCCCGGTATGTGTGTGTGTGTGTGTGTGTGTGTTGGACCCCCCCCGGTATGTGTGTGTGTGTTGGACCCCCCCCGGTATGTGTGTGTGTGTGTTGGACCCCCCCCCGGTATGTGTGTGTGTGTGTTGGACCCCCCCCCGGTATGTGTGTGTGTGTGTGTTGGACCCCCCCCCGGTATGTGTGTGTGTGTGTTGGACCCCCCCCCGGTATGTGTGTGTGTGTGTTGGACCCCCCCCGGTATGTGTGTGTGTGTGTGTGTGTTGGACCCCCCCCGGTATGTGTGTGTGTGTGTGTTGGACCCCCCCCGGTATGTGTGTGTGTGTGTGTGTTGGACCCCCCCCGGTATGTGTGTGTGTGTGTGTTGGACCCCCCCCCGGTATGTGTGTGTGTGTTGGACCCCCCCCGGTATGTGTGTGTGTGTGTTGGACCCCCCCCGGTATGTGTGTGTGTGTGTTGGACCCCCCCCGGTATGTGTGTGTGTGTGTTGGACCCCCCCCGGTATGTGTGTGTGTGTTGGACCCCCCCCGGTATGTGTGTGTGTGTGTGTTGGACCCCCCCGGTATGTGTGTGTGTGTTGGACCCCCCCTGGTATGTGTATGTGTGTGTGTGTGTGTGTGTGTGTTGGACCCCCCCCGGTATGTGTGTGTGTGTGTGTGTTGGACCCCCCCCGGTATGTGTGTGTGTGTGTGTGTGTGTGTGTTGGACCCCCCCCGGTATGTGTGTGTGTGTGTGTGTGTGTGTTGGACCCCCCCGGTATGTGTGTGTGTGTGTGTGTTGGACCCCCCCCGGTGTGTGTGTGTGTGTGTGTGTGTGTGTTGGACCCCCCCCGGTATGTGTGTGTGTGTTGGACCCCCCCGGTATGTGTGTGTGTGTGTTGGACCCCCCCGGTATGTGTGTGTTGGACCCCCCCCGGTATGTGTGTGTTGGACCCCCCCCGGTATGTGTGTGTTGGACCCCCCCGGGTGTGTGTGTGTGTGTGTGTTGGACCCCCCCGGGTGTGTGTGTGTGTGTTGGACCCTCCCCGGTATGTGTGTGTGTGTGTTGGACCCCCCCGGTATGTGTGTGTGTGTGTTGGACCCCCCCTGGTATGTGTGTGTGTGTGTGTGTGTTGGACCCCCTGATATGTGTGTACTCTTCTATCAAAGGTTGTTGTCGTTTTGTGCACAAATCAAACGGGATAAATTCGGCATCTGAATCCTCCAATCAGGGGACACTTCTGCTTGTTTGCACTTTAATAAAAAAATCTACAGAGCGAACGATTTTGTTTTCTGAGCTCTTCCTGCAATATTGAAGTATTTACTCTCTTTAAAGCAGAAATCAACTCCCCCGATCAGCATGAACTATTATTAGTCCTTCCGCTGCTGGCATTATAAATAGATAGGAAGGTGGATCTTATTTCCCATTTTTTAATTTTTTTTATTTACATTTCCTTAGTTACTTCCTGGTTTCTAGCCTAGGCCAAAAAAAGATGTCATACATCCCAGGGGTCTTCAGGAGGGGAGGAGGGGCTTTCTCAACTAAGTACACCCTCCTGCCTGCATGCCTGAGCAAAGGGCAGATGGAATCCAGAAAGTAAATGCTACCTGAATCATCTGCCCTTATTCAAGATGGCCACAGCTAGAAATGATAGGGGGTGGGGGGTGTTTTACAAAGTGACTTCTCAGTAACAATGGAGGCCCTGTCCATTAGGGGCGCCGAAGCGCCGCCCCCTCTATCCACAGCCGCCACCCCCATGCTCTATCCACGGCTGCTATTTTGCAGGACACCGCCACCCCTTATTCATGTGTCTGGCCACTTTCAGGACGCCGGGCATGTGAATTAAGTGGCGGTGGGGGGTGTTTTTTTTTTAAGCATCTGATTAGAATCAGAAGCTCTAATAGGCGTCAAAATAGGGTGGGCTCGGGACGCTCAACATTGCGCCAGGAGCCCACCCAGGTGTTACAACAGCGAACGAATATTCGCTATTGAAACACCTGATCCTCAATCCAACCAATCAGAAGCAGGTCTGAGACCTGTTTTCCGATTGGCCGAAAAGAGAAGCGTCCCAATTGGCCGCCGAGGAGGAGGGAGGAAACAGAAGCCGCCATGATGCCCGTGGAGAGCGGGGGAAGGGGAAGCCGCCAGTGAAGCCCGGGAGAAGAGCTGCCCACCATAGATGGGGTAAGTGCAACAGACCCACCCAACCGACCGCTGGCTGACCCGATTGGGGGGGGGAGTATTGCTGTTTGCCGCCCACCCAAAAAAATATTACCACCGGCCACCACTGCTCAGTAAAATAAAGCATGGAGACATGGAGGGATGGATGGGGGAGTTTGGTTTAACCCCTTGGAGCCGTCACCTCCCGGTCCTTTGAGGGGTTTAGGATGTCCGTCCAAACATCGCCAATTTTCAGCTTTCAGCGCTGTCACACTTTGATAATTGCGCGGTCATCCATCACTGTACACAAGTCACATTTAAAAAAATTTTTTTTTTTTTTTTACAGATAGAGCTTTCTTTTGGTGGTATTTAATCACCACTGGGGTGTTTTATTTTTTTGCTAAACAAACGAAAAAAGACCGACCATTTTGAGGAAAAAAGTTTGTGTTATAAAATTTTGTAAATAAGTAATTTTTCTCCTTCACTGACGGGCACTGATGAGGCACTGACAGGCGGCACTGACGGGCACTGACAGGCGGCACTGACAGGCGGCACTGATTATCAGTGTAGATGTCCCCACTGAGGAATGCCACTTATTGGCTCTCCTCCCCTCCTGTCAGTGTGAGGAGAGGATTGCCGATGACCGGCATTTCCTATTTACACTGTGATTGGACACAGCTGATCACATGGTAAAGGGCCTACGTCATTGGCTCTTTACCGTGATCGTTGATGCGCGGTCTCCCAGAGACACACCACCAATTCCTGCACTTCCTTCTAAAGGACCTCTTATGACGTCCACTCAGAACGGTAAAGCCACCGCCCGGCTGCCAATCTGCCATAGGCCGGGGGGGGGCGGGAAGGTGTAAAAAAAAAAAAAAACTGCTGGCTGGATGAAAATGAAAGCCTAAAAAAAAAACAAAAAAAAAAAAGGAATGCAGCCGTCACATATAAGAATTGATGAGCTGCAATATAATAAATGTTTAATGCGGCGTTGGGCGTGCAGTGCGGGGCGTTGGGTGTGCGGGGCGCTGGGTGCGGAGCATGGGGCGCGCGTTGGGTGTGCAGTGCGGGGCGTCAGGTGTGCGGGGGCGTCGGGTGTGCAGTGTGTGGCGTGGGGTGTGTAGTGTGGGGCGTCGGGTGTGTGGGGCGTTGGGTATGCAGTGCGGGGTGTGCAGTGCGGGGCATTGGGTGTGCAATGCGGGGCGTGCAGTGTGGGGTGTCGGCGTGCAGTGTGGGGTGTCGGCGTGCAGTGTGGGGTGTCGGGCGTGCAGTGTGCGGGGCGTTGGGCATGCAGTGCGGGGTGTTGGGTGTGCAGTGCGGGGAGTTGGGTGTGCGGGAAGTTGGATGTGCAGTGTGGGGCGTCAGGTGTGCAGTGCGGGGCGTGCAGTTCAGGGTGTCGGCGTGCAGTGTGGGGTGTCGGGCGTGCAGTGTGCGGGGCGTTGGGCATGCAGTGCGGGGTGTTGGGTGTGCGGGGAGTTGGGTGTGCAGTGCGGGGAGTTGGGTGTGCGGGAAGTTGGGTGTGCAGTGTGGGGCGTCAGGTGTGCAGTGCGGGGTGTGCAGTGTGGGGCGTCAGGTGTGCGGGGCGTGCAGTGCGTGGAGTCGGGTGTGCAGTGCGGGGCGTGGAGTCGGGTGTGCGGGGCGTGCAGTGCGTGGAGTCGGGTGTGCAGTGCGGGGCGTGCAGTGCGGGGTGTGAGGTGTGCAGTGCGGGGCGTTCAGTGCTTGGGGTGTGCAGTGCGGGGCGTGCAGTGCGTGGCGTCGGGTGTGCAGTGCGGGGCATAGGGCGTGCAGTGCGGGGCGTTGGTGGAGTTCAGCCTTAGCAGCGGAGATGAGTTGTGACTTTTCTGTTTTTGATGATGAGGAAGTTCAGCGACTTCAGTTATTTTGGTCCTTCTGGTAACTGAAGACTCTTCTTCTTCTGGGTGTGATCGGATGCCGATCGAAGTGTCTGATGATTGTACAGAATTCTCCTTCGCTGCACATCTACATGTCAGGATTTCTCACCCAAACAAAAGACATTTCCCAAGGCGTCTTTCAGGACAGCACCTGAGAGATAGCGACTCCACCCACCCGAAACAGGAAACACCTTCTTCCTCCAAACTTTAAAGGGAGGCGCCTCCCTACCATACCTCAGTTTTTGTGTTTCCTCCGGGAGGGAACATCTTTTTGAAGGGGAGTCAAGGTCTCTCAGATGCTCCTGGGAGACAGGGCTTCCTTTTCTTTTTTTCCTCCTTTAGGAGACCCGCTGTCCTCCCGGCCTACCCAAGCCTTTGCAGCGGTAGCAATCGGGCTCCTCTTCCCCTCCTGGTGCTCGGTGAGAGCCGTAGACCCAGTGATCCGCGCGGTCGTAGGAGCGGCGGTGCGCGTGCGCCGCCGCCATGTTTTTTTGGCCGGCAGGCGCGGCGGAAGTGACAAGGCGGGTCACTGGGTCAGCAGAAGCGTCATTTCCGGCGTGGATGCAAGGGGGGAGGAGGGAGGACAGGAACTGGCGCCTACTTCCGCTTCCGGTCCGGTGCAGATGCACTATGGGAGTCCGGAAGCGGCATATGAAGCCACAAATGAGGAGCTGCATACCAGAGATGGAGGACTCAGCGTCTGCAGCGGTGGGGACAGGCACAGGTGCCAGTAAAGCTCAGGTAGGAGCAGCAGTTTAAGTCTGCCTTTCTTCCTTTCCTGGGTTTGGTCTATTTTCTTACCCCCTAGTGGCAAGGGGCCTGTCTGGGCACTAGAGGCTGACTGGTTTCTTCTTAGTGCACCTGTGGGTGATTCTTGTGTAGCTGAGACCGGGTCTCACTAAAAGGTCCCCTGGTTTTTTTTTTCCCTTTTTTGTTTTTTCTCTCACAGGCTAAAAGCTCTGACCCAAAAAAGAGATGTCCTTCTTGCAGGGCCAAAATGGGAGAAAATTGGAAAAAAGTCTTATGCAGTACATGCATCACTTCTTTAGTTAAGGAGGAATCAGCTTCGGTTTGTGATGATCTGGTTGCCTCTGTAAAGAAGGAACTATACGCCACGATTCAGACTTTTCGTGACTCTTTAGTTAATCCAGCTGCTAGTCAGCCATCCACTTCTGAGGCTTCCCAGGGTTCTATTTCTTTCCCCATGGTAGAAGCTTTACCTGAAGGCCCCTCTATCAGGGAAGAGCAGTCCCCTACTCCTTCCGTTAAAGATTCGGAGGAGGAGGGAGAGGAAGCGGAGGTGGCTCCGTCCAAATTTAAGCTTTCCCTAGAGGAGGTAGACGGACTCCTTAAGGCTATCCATGTTACACTTAGCTTAAGTGAGGAAAAGAAGGAGTTATCTCTTCATGACCGCATGTATGCAGGGTTAAATGAGCCTAAGGGGCGAACATTTCCAGTTCATTCGGTCATTTCTGACGCCATTACTAAAGAATGGCAAGATCCAGAGCCCACAAAAAGCGCTTCCCTTTTGAGGAAGACCCTTCTGCGGTGTGGAATAAGGTGCCCAGGTTGGATGCGGCCTTTAAACAGGTCTCAAGATCCACAGACCTGTCTTTTGAAGACATGGGTGTTCTAAGGGATCCAATGGACAAACGCATGGATCTTTTGCTCAAGAGATCATGGCAATCAATCATGAGCAATTTAAAACCAGCAATGGCCACAACCTGTGTAGCCAGGAATCTGGAATACTGGGTGAACCAACTTAGATCTCATATAGTGGCAGATTCCCCCAAGCAGGAGATCTTAGATTCCTTTCCTACCCTGATTTCTGCGGTTGCTTATATTGCTGATGCTTCGGCTGAAGCTATCAAAATGTCAGCTAGGTCTGCAGCTTTAGCAAATGCTGCGAGAAGAGCTTTATGGCTAAAAACCTGGCCAGGTGATACAGCTTCAAAGAGTAAACTTTGTGGTATTCCCTTTTCAGGTGACCTTCTTTTTGGCCCTGATCTAGATAATATCCTAGACAGAACTGCCGATAAGAAGAAGTCCTTTCCGGTCAAAAAGAAAAAGCAGACCCCAAAACGTCTTTTTCGACCTCAAAAAACTCAACAGCAACAGCAGGAAAATAAGTTTCAGGGCAGGAGAAAAAATTGGTCCGCGCAAAAGGCGAAGGGCAAAGGCGGAATTCTCTTCCGTCTTCCTTCACAGGCCGAAAACTCACAATGACTCATCTCTGCGGGTCGGCGGAAGATTACGAGAGTTTCTTCCGCAGTGGTCAGGGATAACTTCAAATCAGTTTATTCTGACCACTCTCTCGCAGGGTTATACTCTCGAGTTTTCCAGAAGCCCCCCAAGAAGGTTTCTGGTAACACATGCTCCTCGAGATTCAATAAGGGCCCTGGCCATGAAATCCTCTCTGGAGGAACTGATGCAACAGGGTGTAGTAATCCCAGTGCCACCAGAGGAATGGCACGAGGGGTTCTATTCACATGTCTTCCTGGTAAAAAAACCAACAGGAAGATTTCGTTTAATTCTAAATTTAAAGCCACTAAACAGAGCCATCAAATACAGAAGGTTCAAGATGGACTCAATTTTCACCGCCAGAAATCTTCTGACTCCAGGTTGTTTCATGGCGTCAGTGGATCTAAAGGATGCATACCTGCATATTCCAATCTCGTCCCAGAGGTTTCTCAGGTTGGCGGTAAGGTTGGAAGGCAGAATTCAGCATCTGCAATTCAGAGCCCTACCCTTCGGGCTATCATCTGCACCCCGAATTTTTACCAAAGTAATGGCAGAGGCCCTAGCTCCGCTGCGTCTTCAGGGAATCGCAGTAATTCCTTACTTAGACGATCTGCTATTTTTCGCCCCCTCAAGAGAGGAATTGAGGAGCAATTTAAGCAGAGCATGCAGCCATCTGGAGTCTCTAGGTTGGATCCTAAATCTCCAAAAATCTTCCCTGGAACCATCTCAGGAGATTCGGTTTCTAGGGTATATAATAAATTCGGTAAGCCAAAAAATTTTCCTTCAGAGAAGAAAGGAAAAATCCAGGATACAGTGTCTTTTTTGCAGACCAACCAGCAGCTGACGGTAAGATTGGTCATGTCAGCCCTGGGTGTTCTGACTTCGTCAATGCCAGCTGTTCAGTGGGCAAGACTACACTTCAGACATCTGCAGGCTTTTCTTCTGAGATCTTGGGATCACAATTTGGAATCCCTAGACTCAGAGGTAAGAGTTCCAACCCAAGTGAAGAGGTCACTATGGTGGTGGAAAAGGCAGGATATCCTATCGGAGGGGTTAGTCTGGGCCTTTCCAATCGAAAAAAGGCTGACAACCGGTGCCAGTTCTGGGGTTGGGGAGCCCACCTAGAAAGGGGTTTCACTCAGGGAAACTGGTCCAGGAAAGAGGCGACCAAGTCCTCAAACTGGAGAGAGCTCAGGGCGATCGACTTGGCTCTGAAGTCATTTGCTCAGGGGCTTCGGGCCCAGCATGTTCAAATACTAACAGACAATGCCTCGGCCGTGGCTTACATAAACAGGCAGGGAGGTACAAGGAGCAAATCGCTGCAAGTACTAGCCATGAGCATTCTCCGTTGGGCAGAAGGACACTTGCTGTCTTTATCAGCAGTCCATCTAAAGGGATCCCTGAACGGGGTAGCGGATTTCCTGAGCAGAAACCCCATTCGGGAAGCAGAATGGTCGCTGAACCCAGAGGTTTTCGCCATGATTGTCGAGAAGTGGGGGCTGCCAGAGGTGGACCTGTTCGCCTCAAAGGAGAATGCCTTGGTTCCGCAATTTTTTTCCCTAAGCAATCACGACGGGTCACTAGGAACAGATGCCTTGGCGTATCCATGGAGATTCCATCTCTGCTACGCTTTCCCCCCATTCCAGTTAATTCCATTAGTATTAAGAAAGATTCAAAGGGAAACGGTACCGGTTGTCCTAATCACGCCTTTTTGGCCAAGAAGGGCTTGGTTTTCAACCGTTCTGAAAATGGCGGTCAGGCCTTATTGGCATCTGCCCCTCAGGCACGATTTACTATTTCAGGGGCCAGTAAATCACCCAGAGGTAGCCACTTTGGCGCTCACAGCCTGGTATCTGAAGAGCAGCTCTTAAGGAGCAAATGTTTTTCCAACCGGTTAATCTCAACGCTATTATCCAGTAGGAAAAGGGTGACTAGAAATATCTATTCCAAGGTCTGGAAGGTTTACAATACATGGTGTAATTCATCTGACCATGACCCAGGGAGTCTTGTTACCATTCTGGAATTTTTACAGGTTGGTGCTGACAAGGGACTAGCAGTTAGTACCTTGAAGGTACAGGTGGCTGCGCTAGCAGTGTTCCTAGAAAGATCTGTGGCCTCAGATCCGTTGGTAACCAGATTTTTCAGATCCCTTACGAGATCCAGACCAGTACCACTTAAGTCGTTTCCCAAATGGGATCTGTCGATAGTCCTCCAGGCTCTAACAAGGAGTCCCTTTGAACCTTTGGAAGAAGCGCCACTCAGATATCTCACTTTTAAGTCTGTGTTTCTGATTGCCATGGTCTCTGCACGCAGGATCAGTGAGCTTAATGCTTTATCAGTTAAGGAACACTATTTATCTATCTTCCCAGATAGGGTTATACTTAGAACAGATCAGAAATTCTTACCAAAGGTAGCTTCAGTACAAAATCGTGTTCAGGACATTGTACTTCCGACCTTCTGCCCCAACCCAGTAGGGGAGAAGGAGACTTGTTTTCACATGTTGGATGTTAGAAGAGTTTTGTTATGTTACTTGGAAAGGACAAAGCTCTTTAGACGTTCAGATTCTCTGTTTGTGCTATTTTCAGGCAACAGGAAAGGTTGCCAGGCTTCTAAAATCTCTTTAGCAAGGTGGCTAAAGCTAGCCATTTCAGAGGCTTATTCGCATGCAGGTGTGTCTCCTCCAGCAGGAATTTCTGCACACTCAACAAGAGCATTAGCGGCCACTTGGGCAGAAAGAGCTGGTGCCACCCCTGAACAAATCTGCAAGGTGGCAACATGGTCGAGTTTTCACACATTCGTGAAACATTACAGGCTGGACCTCACATCTGCTAATGATTAGGCGTTTGGCAGAAAGGTCCTGCAAGCTGTTGTCCCGCCCTAAGGGGGTAATTCTCTGTTATCCTCTCAGGTGCTGTCCTGAAAGACGCCTTGGGAAAAACCAAGTTAGACTTACCGGTAACTTGTTTTCCAGAAGTCTTTCAGGACAGCAACATCCCGCCCTATTGTATTGTGTATATACTATGCTGTGACTAACGTATGTGTTTATGTGTTCCAGCCGGGGCCGGAGGTCTTCTCTACTACAACTGAGGTATGGTAGGGAGGCGCCTCCCTTTAAAGTTTGGAGGAAGAAGGTGTTTCCTGTTTCCGGTGGGTGGAGTCGCTATCTCTCAGGTGCTGTCCTGAAAGACTTCTGGAAAACAAGTTACCGGTAAGTCTAACTTGGGTTTTTTTTTTTTTCTGTGCTGAACGGCAAAAACGCACCAAAAAAGCACTGGAACACACACACACATGTCTCTATTTAACCACTAGAGGACCAGTCGCCGCAGTTATACTGTGGCAGGTTGGCTCTCCTGGGCAAATCACCATAGCTGTACGTCGGCTGCTTTAAGACCACTGGGGGGGGGGGGGCGTGACGACGGAGCAGATACACGTGCTGAGCGCACCTGAGAGCGACAGAATGAAGATCTGTCAATGTGAATAGATCTCCGTTATGTCAGGGGAGAGGAGAGAGATCTGTTGTTCATACTGATTATGAACAGCGATTGATCTCCTCCTCCTCCAGGCAGTCCCCTCCCCCCACAGTTAGAATCACTCCCTAGGACACACTTTTAACCCCTTGATCACCCCCAGGACCGTTTTTAAGGCAGGGCAAAAGGGGCAGCTGCCCAGGGCCCCATCATTGTAGTGGGGCCCAAAGCAGCTGCCTCATACTTGCCAACTATCCCAGTTTAAATTCCCTTATGCCTAGAAGTAGTCCTGTGCTGTGTCCTGATATCTCAGTGTAAAGTTCTGTTGCTGCCCAGCTCTGCCCTATTACCGTGTACAGATGACTCACCTGCAGACCCCGTGTTTACATGTAAATAACCTGCATTGATATGTAAATAGCCACAGACCACGGCATTGATATTTAAATAGAGGCGGCATTCATATGTATATCATGTCCCCCTGAAGTCATATCTTCCATCACTTCTGCTGAATGCTGCCCACTGGGGAGGTAAAGGGGAATGCTTGAAAGTCCTGCCTACAACTGTGGTCATTCAGCCCAACATCAGCCTGTTCTGCAAAAGGAAGCAAATTGGAGGTGGAACCCTTCTTCAAAAGAACATGGTGCCACAACACCCTGAATTTTAGTGCATGTGAATACGCAGGCAGGCAGTGAGGAGATGATGTTCTGTAACTTTTAGCAACCAATCAGTGAGCAATAATGCTGTGCATTGACCTCTTGCAACCAATTATTGAGCAGTAATAATGTGCAGTAACCTCTCACAACCAATCAGTGAGTGGTATAGATATTCAGTAACCTCTAGGAATCAATCAGTGAGCAGTATTGATGTACAGTAATCTCTAGCAACCAATCAGCAAGCAGAAGTCATGTGCTGTAACTTCTAGAAAATAATCAGTGAGCCATAATGTGTGCTGTGACCTCTAGCAGCCAGTCAGTGAGCGGTAATGATACACTGTATCCTCTGGCAACCAATCGTAATCACTGCCTGATCTGAATCAGTAAACTGATTTTGAGTCTAGCTGCTATTTATTGTATGTCTCAGAGCAGGTGGAGATCGAAATTGAGTGGAAGAGGGGCCCCAAGAAAATGTTTGCCCGGGGTCCAGTCAATAATAAAGACAGCCCTGAGCACCCCCTAGTGTTAACCCCTTCCCTGCAAATTACACAGTAATCAGTGGCTATTTTTAGCACTGATCGCTGTACAAATGTCATGGCTCCCAAAAAAAGTGTCCGATGTGTCCGCCGCAATGTCGCAGTCCCGATAAAAATCGCAGATCCCCGCCATTACTAGTAAAAAAAAAAAAAAAAAAAAATTAATAAAAATGCCATAAATCTATCCCCTATTTTGGAGATGATATAATTTTTGCACAAACCGATCAATATACGCTTCTTGCATTTTTTTTGTTTTGTTTTTTTTTTTTAATATTTATTTATTTTACCAAAAATATGTAGAAGAATACATATCGGCCTAAACTGAGGAAGAAATTTTGTTTTGTTTTTTTTATATTTTTTGGGGGGATATTCATTACAGCAAAAAGTAAAAAATATTGTTTTTTTTCAAAATTGTCGCTCCTTTTTTTTTGTTTGTTTATAGCACAAAAAATAAAACCCGCAGAAGTGATCAAATACCACCAAAAGAAAGCTCTATTTGTTGGGGAAAAATGGACATAAATTTTGTTTGGGTACAACGTCGCACGACCGCGCAATTGTCAGTGAAAGCGACGCAGTGCCATATCGCAAAAAATGGCCTGGTCATTAAGGGGGGTAAATCCTTCTGGGACTGAAGTGGTTAAGGTGAAGAAAAAAAGAGGGATGGGTACACCGAAATGCATCGCACCGTGCCGGAACTCGTCATAAACGCGCATGCAGAAAAGCACATGGAACGCATCCCGGCTTTGTTTCTATGCTATGAACGCCCTGAGGAAAAAAGAATTCAAGCGCAAATTTATGTAGTAAACAAAAATTTAAAAAAAAAATGTACATTTCTTATTTTCTCCCCAGGAGCTTGCAATCGATGGATCGCGGGTGCAATGTTAAGCTCCTGCAGACATTGCTTACTGCTCTCTGACGAGTTACACCCCTTTCACACTGGGGCGTGGGCCGCGTTAGCGGTAAAGCACCACTGTCATGGCGGCAATTTTTTTTTTTTTTTTTTCCGGACGCTAACGGGACGCTTTTAAACCCCCCCCCCCCCCGCTAGCGGTCGAAGAAAGGGTTAAAAGCACCCGTGTTGTGGCGCTGCCAAAGCGCTTTGCTGGTGCTTCGGCAGTGCTGCCCATTCATTCCAATGGGCAGGGGCGTTGGAGGAGCGGTGTCCCGCAAGCGCATCGCCCCCCCCCCCCCCCCAGCGTGAGAACACTCGGGCTTTCACACTGGGGAGGCATGAAAAGGCGTTTTTCAGGCGCTGGTTTTTTTTAGTGCTAAAACGCCTGAAAAAATGCCTCCAGTGTGAGAGGGGTCTTACTGAGCTGTAGGAAGTGTCAGTGAACTGCAGGGGGCGCCTGACCTTCCCTTTGTTATATAAAAAAAGAAAAAAAATATACTTGCCTCCACTGTGCAGTTCGTTTTGCACAGAGTGGCCCCCGATCCTCGCCTTCTGGGGTCCCCCCGGCTCGCGGCTCCTCCCCGCATCGGTAAACCCCCCCTAAGAGAAGCGCTCTCCTGGGGGGGGGTTACCTTACGGGCGCGTTCCCGAGTCCAGCATTTGCGTACATAGACACAGAATGCCGGACTTAGCCCCGCCCCCTGGCGCCCGTGTCATTGGATTTGATTGACCGCAACGGGAGCCTATGGCTGCGCTGCTATCAATCTACCCAATCAAGAGCTGAGAACCCCGGGCAGAGAAGGTGAGCGTGTCTCCGCCGTGGGCATTAACGGGCTCAGGTGAGTAAAACGCGCGGCGGTCACTGTCAGAAGTCTTTTCACCTTAATGCATAGGATGCGATAAGGTAAAAAAAAAAAAAAACGTTTACGACCCCTTTGATCACCCCCTGATGTTAACCCCCTTCCCAGCCAGTGTCGTCAGTACAGTGACAGTGTATATTTTTAGCACTGATCACTGTATTAGTGTCACTGGTCCCCAAAAAAAGTGTCAGTTAGTGTCCGATTGTCCGGTGCAATATCGCAGTCCTGCTATAAGTCGCTGATCGCCGCCATAAAAATAAATAAATCTAAAATATCCCATAGTTTGTAGATGCAATAACTTTTGCGGAAACCAATCAATATACGCTTATCGGGATTTTTTTTTTTTCTAAAATAAGTAGCATAATACATATTGTCCTCAATTCATGAAGACATTTGATTTATTTTTTAAATTTTTTTTTATTGGATATTTTTTATGGCAGAAAGTAAAAAATATCTGTTGCGTTTTTTATTTATTTATTTTTAAATTGTTGCTCTTTTTTTATTTTTTGCGAAAAAAATTAAAAAAACGCAGAGTTGATCACATGCACCCACCAAAAGAAAGTTCTATTTGTGGGGAAAAAAAGGACATCAATTCTATTTGGGTACAGCGTCGCACGACCGCGCAATTGTCAGTGAAAGCAACACAGTGCCGTATAGCACAAAATGGCCTAGTCGCGAAGGGGGTGGGGTAAATCTTCTGGGGGGGCAAGTGGTTAAGGTGCTAATAATCGACAACATATATTTAATATAAAACTCTTAACAATTTTTGTTAGAGATTGCCATAAAAATTGAAAGCCTTTATTAAAAAACCAGGGAGACAACCTGGGGGGTCCTCCAGCTGTTGTAGAACTACATTTCCCATGAGCCATTGCAAGGCTGGCAGCTACAATGACTCCCAGAGGCATGATGGGACTTGTAGTTCTGCAACACCTGGTGGGCCCCCCAGGTTGCCTCCCCCTGCTTTAGAACATTGCCACAAGCATACAAGAGGGTAGGTAGGTGACAACGTTGTATCCGCCACCTCATCCCCAAAATATTATATAGAGTCCACAAATGTTCTTGGGATTATAGCGCTGCCAACAAGTAATAATAGAAACACGTCAATATAAAGCATCTAAAGTTTTATTTGTACATGTTAAAATCAGACCAATAAAAAGTGTTTGCACATATCCATTCAGCGATCAAAAAGTTCCCTTGGATAGATGGTCATGAAGTAGTTTCTTATCCCAACGTGTTTCGCCAAAATTGGCTTCTTCAGGGAATTTACGGACCACCAGTAGTTATTGGACCAGTCAAACGGCAGCAGCAACCACCATACTCGCCAGCACCACTGCAGGAGGGGGGCACTGTGCGACCACATGGGGACACGTAGAGACCAGGTTGATAACTGTAACCTATAAAACTATAACTTTGTAACTTTATAAATAAGACAAGATGAGGGTGCCTAAGATTTATGCAGAAAGAACCGATGAATGGGTTAAATCAACTCATAAGATAGAATCTCACGGGTCACCCTCAGACTCCAATTTTGGCGAAACATGTTGGAATAAGAAACTACTTCATGACCATCCTATCCAACGAAACTTTTTGACCACTGAATGGCTATGTGCGTTATATTGACGTGTTACGCCTTTTAAATATGGCTTCCTCAGGAGGTGATATCACAACATACATGATGCATCATACAGAATCTGAATAAAGGAATACAGAAAGTTTGTGCCATTCCTCATAATGTTTAACCACTTCCAGCCCAAGGATGTCCTATGACACCTTTGACTTTGAGTGGGGATCCTGCGGGCATCATTCAGAAATCATCTTTTACAGCCGGTGAATTCTGTGCACCATAAGAACAATCGTAGCGGCAGTTCAGACGCTTGATCGTTCTTACAGACATCCCCTCCCCCTCCTGCCGCCCTCCGGTGCTTTTCTGGACTCACTTGTGCCGTCGGCGAGCCAGAGAAAGAATCCGCTGCCGCCGGACGTTGATCATAGAGATTTCCGGTGACCAGATGGTCCCCAGTCATCTCTATGACCTTCGGAGGTCCAGTGGAAGTAAACAAAGCAGAGAACTCGGCTGGAAAGAAAGAGATCGTTACTTTTTTAAAAACATTTTTTGTTTTTGGCCTGGAGGAGAGATGTGGGGTTTTAAAGACCCCACATCTCTCCATAAAGAGGACCTGTCACCTTTCCTATTACAAGGGATGTTTACATGTTTTGTTTGTGTTTTTTTTTTTTTTTTTTTTTTTTTACACTTTCTCTTGAATTTTTTTTTTTTTTAATCGCTTTTATTCCTATTACAAAGGATGTTTACATGTTTTTTTTCTTTTTTACACTTTTTTTCTCTTGAATTTTTTTTTTAAATCACTTTTATTCCTATTACAAGGGATTTACATCCCTTGTAATAGGAATAAAAGTGATTAAAAAGAAAATAAAAGTAAAATAAACAATACATTTTTTTTTTTAAGCGTCCCCGTATGCTCGCGCACAGAAGCGAACGCACACGTAAGTCACGCCCACGGTGTTCAAACCACACACGTGAGGTATCGTCACGTGCGTTAGAGCGAGAGCAACAATTCTGTCACTCTAAACTGGAAACCTGTAAAAAAAAAAAAAAATTTAATGCGTTAACTATGGAGATTTTTAAGTACCAAAGTTTTGGCGCCATTCCACAAGCGTGCGCAATTTTATAGCGTGACATGTTGGGTATATATTTACTCGGCGTAACATCATCTTTCTCATTATACCCAAAAGTTGGGCTAAACTTACTATTTTTTTTTTTGTTATTTTTTTTAATTTGAAAAATTGTTTCGCAAATACCATGTGACATAAGTTGCAACGGCCGCCATTTTATTCCCTAGGGTCTCTGCTAAAAAAAAAAAAAAAAAACCATATACCGTATATACTGGAGTATAAGCCGAGTTTTTCAGCACATTTTTTTTTTGTGCTGAAAATGCCCCCCCTCGGCTTATACTCGAGTCAAGCACTTTTCTGCAGCAGAGAATGACATTTTCTGAACCAAATTTGGGGCCCCGTATCTCGGGGCCACTTGGTGCTAGGAACCCCAAATTTGGTGTGCAAACCCAGTGGAACTAGCACTACAACATAGTGGGGGTTCCTAGCACCAAGTGGCCCCGAGATGTGGGGCCCCAAATTCGGTTAGGAAAATGTAATTTTCTACTGCAGAAAAGTGCTTGACGTTTTCCGAACCGAATTTGGGGCCCCACATCTCGGGGGCCACTTAGTGCTAGGAACTCCAGCTTTGGATATGTTTCAGTGGGTTTGCACACCAAATTTGGGGTTCCTAGCACCAAGTGGCTCCAAGATACGGGGCCCCAAAGTCGGTCAACTGTGTCCATCTGCAGTAATGTCATTTCAGGACCCTTTGGGTCCAGAGACCCCAAATTTAGGCTGCAGATAGGGGGCATCTAGGAACCCTTAACTACAGAGTTTGAAGTTCGGGGGACCTATGGCTGCAAATGGGCACAGTGAGGCTGCAAATGGGCACAGTGAGGCTGCAAATGGGCACAGTGAGGCTGCAAATGGGCACAGTGAGGCTTACAGTAGCTGTGCATTTCTCACCCCAGGCTTATACTCGAGTCAATACGTTTTCCCAGTTTTTTGTGGTAAAATTAGGTGCCTCGGCTTATATTCGGGTCGACTTATACTCCAGTATATACGGTATAATGTTTGGGGGTTCTGAGTAATTTTCTAGCAAAAAATGCAGATTTTTTTTACATGTAGGAGAGCGGAGTGTCGGAATAGGCCGGTATGGAAGTGGGGAACTATCCATAATGGTGTAATTTGGGTAAAAACCTTCATAAGACATTTTTGTATGTAATAAAATATGATGTACAGTATATATATATATTCATGTACAATAATTCCCCTGTCTCAGGTCATCCAGTACAGGAACCGTTACCAGGACCTGCAGCGGAGCCAGGAACTGAGCCAAGAACTGAGCCAGGTGAGAAGCAATGGATAGAAGCAGCTCTCCAAGAGATCCTGGAAAAAACGATCGGTCTGAAGCAGTGTGAAGTCGGCTGTCGACAGCAGAGAGCGGCAGAATGTGTCCAACCCCCACCACACACACACACACACACACACACACACACACACGGTTGTTAGAAGGCCCATACACAGAGAGGAGCCGAGAAACTGCCAGATCTGCAAAGACTTCGCAATTTCCCCTCTTACTCCGTTCAATATTAACCCCTTGGTGCAGAGCGTACGCAAATATGCGAACCCCAACTAGACTGGGTTTTTTTTTTCGCGTGGGGTCGCTTATTTGCTTATCTGTCTTTGTGCTGGGAGCGCGCCAAGCCCCGGGTCTTGTATTAACAATCGGGGACCCAAAACTGATGAAGTCAAGAGCCCTGTGACGAAACGCATAGGGGTGGCGGCTGTGTGTTTAAAATACTCCGAACATGGAATACATCAAAAACTACAATAAACCATAATATAAACAAAAAAAATGTAACATAGGTGTACCCATCAGATCACCCTGATGAAGTTTTACATATATATATATATGACTTCATCAGGGTGATCTGATAAAATATATATATATATATATATATATATATATATATATATATATATATATATATATATATATATATATATATATATATATATATATATAATGAGCGAGAGTTTGGTGTGCAGGAACTTGACTGGCCTGCACAGAGTCCTGACCTCAACCCGATCTAATTCATCCCTAAGGTGTTCTATCGGGGTTGAGGTCAGGACTCGCAGGTCAGTCAAGTTCCTCCACTCCAAACTCGCTCATCCGTGTCTTTATGGACCTTGCTTTGTGCTCTGGTGGGCAGTCATGTGGGAAAAGGAAGGGGACGCCCCCAAACTGTTCCCACAATGTTGGGAGCATGAAATTGTCCAAAATGTCTTGGTATACTGACGCCTTTAGAGTTCCCTTCACTGGGACTAAGGGGACAAGACCAACCCCTGAAAAAGACAACCCCCCACACCATAATCCTCCCTCCACGAAATGATTTGGACCAGTGCACAAAGCAAGGTCCCTAAAGACATGGATGAGTAAGTTTGGGATGGAGGAAATTGACTGGCCTGCACAGAGTCCTGACCTCAACCTGATAAAACACCTTTGGGATGATTTAGATCGGGTTGAGGTCAGGACTCTGTGCAGGCCAATCAAGTTCCTCCACCCCAAACGCTCTCATCCATGTCTTTATGGACCTTGCTTTGTGCACTGGGTCAAACTATTTGATGGAGGGGGGATTATGGTGTGGGGGTTGTTTTTCAGGGGTTGGGTTTGGCCCCTTAGTTTCAGTGAAGGGAACTCTTAAGGCATCGGCATATAAAGACATTTTGGACAATTTCATGCTCCAAACTTTGTGGGAACAGTTTGGGGACGGCCCCTTCCTGTTCCAACATGACTGCCCACCAGTGCACGAAGCAAGGTCCATAAAGACATGGATGAGCGAGTTTTGGGGTGGAGGAACTTGACTGACCTGCGAGTCCTGACCTCAACCCGATAGAACACCTTGGGGATGAATTAGATCGGGTTGAGGTCAGGACTCTGTGCAGGCCAGTCAAGTTCCTTCACCCCAAACTCTCATATTTTATATAGTATAACTTCATCAGGGTGATCTTACACCTATGTTACATTTTTTTGTTTGTTTTATATTATGGTTTATTGTAGTTTTTGATGTATTCCATGTTCGGAGTATTTAACCCACAGCCTCCACCCCTATGCATTTCGTCACAGGGCACTTGACTTCATCAGGGGGATGTTGCACTTTATTTTTTGTTTATATTATGGTTTTATGTAGTTTTTGAATTATTCCAAGGTAAAGGAGTATTTAACACACAGGCAAACCACTTAGCAGCTCGCAATGAATAAAATACATTGGGACCCTCTTATTCAGACGCTCTGACCAGTACAGGATCGAGCCTCGTGACATTATCCAAGCCCTGCCCCTACGTGTTTTGTCACAGGGGGATTTTATACCTATTTTACACTTTTATATCCATTTTACACTTTTTTACATTTTAGTTTTTGATTTATTCCACGGTAAAGAAGTATTTTAAAGCGGTTGTATACCCGCAAAATTTTTTTTTTTTTTACCCCTGTAAAGCAAAAGGCATAATGAGCTAGTATGCACCGCATACTAGCTCATTATGAAATACTTACCTTAGAACGAGGCGTCGGTATCTTACCTGGTCCACGTCGAGGGAGCTGTCATGTTGCCTCGGCGTGTCTTCCGGGTATCGCGGTTCCAGCGCTGTGAGTGGCTGGAGCTGCGATGTCATCACTCCCGTGCATGCGCGCGGGAGATTCCTTACCCGGCAAGGTCCGGCAGTTGCCGGGCCTTCAGCCGAGAATCCCCTGTGCGCATGCGCCGCTGCAGTCAGCGGCACATAGCGAGGGGAATATCTCCTAAACCGTACAGGTTTAGGAGATATTTTTTTTACCCACAGGTAAGCCTTATCATAGGCTTTCCTGTAGGTAAAAGTTACAAAAAACACTATACAACCACTTTAACACACAGGCAAACCACATAGCAGCTCGAAAAGAAATAAAATACATTGTGACCCTGTTATTCAGCCGAACTGACCATGTAGAATCGAGCGTCGTGACTTCATCCCTGCCCCTACACGTTTCGTCACAGGACACATGACTTCAGGGGGGTTTTACAGATATTGTACACTTTATTTTTTGTTTATATTATGGTTTTATGTAGTTTTTAATTTATTCCACGGTAAAGGAATTTTTAACACACAGGCAAACCACATAGCAGTTTGCTAAGAATAAAATACATTGTGACCCCCTTATTCAGCTGCACTGACCGTACAGGATCGAGCGCTGTGGCGTCATCCAAGCCCCGCCCCTACGCGTTTTGTCACAGGGCACGTAACTTCCTCAGGGGGATTTTACACTTTATTTTTTCGTTTATAGTATGGGTATTATGTCATTTTTTAATTTATTCCACGGTAAAAGAGTATTTAACATACAGGCAAACCACATAGCAGCTCGCAAGGAATAAAATACATTGTGACTAGGGATGCACCTACACCGATATGGAGTATTTTCACAAATACTCGTACTTACCAAAACCAATACTTTGTGGTGCGATTTGCGCCAATCCAAAATGAATGGGTGCAAATCGCCCCGCAAAGAATCGCATGCAAATTGAACAGAAATGGAGTGCGATTCCTGTCCTGAAACTTGTCTGCCATGAAACCGGTCCCTGGCGCCAAAAAAAGGTTGGGGACCGCAGCTGTAAAGCATTGTATAATGAGTTGTAGTTACGGAAATACAATTTAAATCAGAAGATTTGTTTTTTTTTTTTCCCTCACAGAGCCGAGGATTAGACCTAGAAAAGGCTCTGCAGAAATTGGAGGAGGAGCAACAAAGGTGAGCGAATGGCGGATACATTGATCGTTTATAATTTAAGGTAGTCTGTGATAATCGGCGATATTACTGAAAAAAACTGAAAAGTCAATCTGGATTCATCCTTTTTTTTTTTTTTATGTACAGATGTGAGACGTTTGCCGACACAAACGCACTGCTAAGAGAAGACCTGGAACGCACGCAGAAAGCCAACGAATTCCTGGGAGAAGATCTAGAGAAGCTGACGGCTGATTGGTCAGAAGCCAAACTGGAACTGGAGAGAAAGGAAGAAGAATGGGAGCTGGAGAAGGGGGTAAGAGGCCGAGTGCGGGGCAGTGAGGGGGTGGTGGTGATGGTGGGGGGGTTGGGGGGTAGTCAGTCTGAGGTGGAGATAAAGGTGATGGAACTTCAGCAGGTCGGTGAAAATTAAAATTAGGACACCGCTACAACCCTTGTACAATGTATATAAAAATATGTTTACTGTAAGGCTCGCTTCACACGTGTCCGGCTGCTGGTTCCGAGTCCCGGGTCGGGCTGCTGGTTCCGAGTCCCGGGTCGGGCTGCTGGTTCCGAGTCCCGGGTCGGGCTGCTGGTTCCGAGTCCCGGGTCGGGCTGCTGGTTCCGAGTCCCGGGTCGGGCTGCTGGTTCCGAGTCCCGGGTCGGGCTGCTGGTTCCGAGTCCCGGGTCGGGCTGCTGGTTCCGAGTCCCGGGTCGGGCTGCTGGTTCCGAGTCCCGGGTCGGGCTGCTGGTTCCGAGTCCCGGGTCGGGCTGCTGGTTCCGAGTCCCGGGTCGGGCTGCTGGTTCCGAGTCCCGGGTCGGGCTGCTGGTTCCGAGTCCCGGGTCGGGCTGCTGGTTCCGAGTCCCGGGTCGGGCTGCTGGTTCCGAGTCCCGGGTCGGGCTGCTGGTTCCGAGTCCCGGGTCGGGCTGCTGGTTCCCAGTCCCGAGTCGGGCTGCTGGTTCCCAGTCCCGAGTCGGGCTGCTGGTTCCCAGTCCCGAGTCGGGCTGCTGGTTCCCAGTCCCGAGTCGGGCTGCTGGTTCCCAGTCCCGAGTCGGGCTGCTGGTTCCCAGTCCCGAGTCGGGCTGCTGGTTCCCAGTCCCGAGTCGGGCTGCTGGTTCCCAGTCCCGAGTCGGGCTGCTGGTTCCCAGTCCCGAGTCGGGCTGCTGGTTCCCAGTCCCGGGTCGGGCTGCTGGTTCCCAGTCCCGGGTCGGGCTGCTGGTTCCCAGTCCCGGGTCGGGCTGCTGGTTCCCAGTCCCGGGTCGGGCTGCTGGTTCCCAGTCCCGGGTCGGGCTGCTGGTTCCCAGTCCCGGGTCGGGCTGCTGGTTCCCAGTCCCGGGTCGGGCTGCTGGTTCCCAGTCCCGAGTCGGGCTGCTGGTTCCCAGTCCCGAGTCGGGCTGCTGGTTCCCAGTCCCGAGTCGGGCTGCTGGTTCCCAGTCCCGAGTCGGGCTGCTGGTTCCCAGTCCCGAGTCGGGCTGCTGGTTCCCAGTCCCGAGTCGGGCTGCTGGTTCCCAGTCCCGAGTCGGGCTGCTGGTTCCCAGTCCCGAGTCGGGCTGCTGGTTCCCAGTCCCGAGTCGGGCTGCTGGTTCCCAGTCCCGAGTCGGGCTGCTGGTTCCCAGTCCCGAGTCGGGCTGCTGGTTCCCAGTCCCGAGTCGGGCTGCTGGTTCCCAGTCCCGAGTCGGGCTGCTGGTTCCCAGTCCCGAGTCGGGCTGCTGGTTCCCAGTCCCGAGTCGGGCTGCTGGTTCCCAGTCCCGAGTCGGGCTGCTGGTTCCCAGTCCCGAGTCGGGCTGCTGGTTCCCAGTCCCGAGTCGGGCTGCTGGTTCCCAGTCCCGAGTCGGGCTGCTGGTTCCCAGTCCCGAGTCGGGCTGCTGGTTCCCAGTCCGGCGCGGTTTTGTTCACCGGTTCAGGTGCAAAATTTTTACTTGAATTCACACCTAAACCTCACCCAAAATCACACAGGACTGGTTTTCAGAAACGGACTGCAGCTGCCCAGGATGTGTGTGAAGCGGTTCCATTGAATTCCGCGTCCAATTCGCATATATGTGAACCCAGCCTAAAAAAAGGAAGTTTCATGCTTTTGAGCTTTTATGTTTCCTGTTCATATGCTAGCAGCCATTAGAAGGGTGATTAACCCCTTCAATACCGGGGGCTTTCACCCCCTTCCTGCCCAGGACAAATTTTCAGCTTTCAGCGCTCTCACCCTTTGAAGGACAATTGCGCGGTCATGCGGCACTGTACCCATATGACATATATTTTATTTATTTTATCTATTTTTTTTTTTTTAACTTTCTTTTGTTGTTATTTATTTACCACTGGCGGGGGGGTTATTTTTTGCTAAATAAATGGAAAAAAAAGAACATTTTGAAAAAAAAAAAAAAATTTTTTTCTTAGTCTGTTATAAAATGTTGCTAATAAATCATCTTTCTTCATAAATTTAGCCCGAAATGTATTCTGCTACATTTCTTTGTTAAAAAATAGCCCAAATCAGTGTATATTATTTAGTGTGTAGGAAAGTTATAGAATCCACAATCTATGGGATATATATCCGATAATCGATCAATCCTGACGGTCGATCTCATTTCACAAGGCCTGAAAACACCAGGACAGTACAAAGGACCCCTTTTAGACAGCCCAAGGTACTTAGGAAGAGGCATGATGAGTTTTTTGAAGTTGTAATTTTTTTTTTTTGTCACAATTTTTTTGGAAAATGAAGATAAAAAGTGATCTTGCGGCAAATCTGCCGCAGAGACCGCTTTTATCTCAGAGGACCGCCCGCCATTTTCTGAAAATACTGGTGTTATGGCAGCTAGCTGCTGCCATAAAAAAACGTATTTAGCGTCAAAGTACCTATTTACAGCTACGGCGATTTGCGGCAAGTGGGTAATATTAGGACACCTGGATTACCTGTCCAGGGTTCCCCCTGAAAGTGGCACCGAAGAGGGGGAGGGGCAGATAAGCGGAGTGAGCTTTTGAGTGGATCTCCGCTTTAAACTCCTGGGATATTGATCTGGTCGGGTAAGTAGCAGAGGGGGTTGTTAATCAGTTTTAGCTGCTTTTGGTTTTTGCACTAGATGGGCAACAAGGAGACGACCCCCAAAACAGGAATGGTTTTACAGGTGGAGGCCACTGACATTTTTTTTCCATACGCCTCTTTTCTGACTATTTTTCACTAGTTTTGCATTTGTTTAGGGTTAGTGTCACTACTGTGAGCATGAGGCCATACCTGGACCCTATAGAGGTTGGTGTCACTACTGGTAGTATGAGGCCATACCTTGACCCTATAGAGGTTGGTGTCACTACCGGTAGCATGAGGCCATACCTGGACCCTATAGAGGCTGGTGCCACTACTGGTAGCATGAGGCCATACCTGGACCCTATAGAGGTTGGTGTCACTACTGGTAGTATGAGGCCATACCTGGACCCTATAGAGGCTGGTGTCACTACTGGTAGCTTGAGGCCATACCTGGACCCTATAGAGGTTGGTGTCACTACCGGTAGCATGAGACCATACCTGGACCCTATAGAGGCTGGTGTCACTACTGGTAGCTTGAGGCCATACCTGGACCCTATAGAGGTTGGTGTCACTACTGGTAGCATGAGGCCATACCTGGACCCTATAGAGGCTGGTGTCACTACTGGTAGCATGAGGCCATACCTGGACGCTATAGAGGTTGGTGTCACTACCGGTAGCATGAGGCCATACCTGGACCCCATAGAGGTTGGTGTCACTACTGGTAATATGAGGCCATACCTTGATCCTATAGAGGTTGGTGTCACTACTGGTAGTATGAGGCCATACCTGGACCCTATAGAGGTTGGTGTCACTATTGGTAGCATGAGGCCATACCTGGACCCTATAGAGGTTGGTGTCACTATTGGTAGCATGAGGCCATACCTGGACCCTATAGAGGTTGGTGTCACTACTGGTAGCATGAGGCCATACCTGGACCCTATAGAGACTGGTGTTACTACCGGTAGTATGAGGCCATACCTGGACCCTATAGAGGTTGGTGTCACTATTGGTAGCATGAGGCCATACCTGGACCCTATAGAGGTTGGTGTCACTACTGGTAGTATGAGGCCATACCTTGACTCTATAGAGGTTGGTGTCACTACTGGTAGTATGAGGCCATACCTGGACCCTATAGAGGTTGGTGTCACTACTGGTAGTATGAGGCCATACCTGGACCCTATAGAGGTTGGTGTCACTACTGGTAGTATGAGGCCATACCTGGACCCTATAGAGGTTGGTGTCACTACTGGTAGCATGAGGCCATACCTGGACCCTAGAGGTTTCACAGGCAGTGCAACTCCTCCAGGATGGCACATCAATACGTGACATTGTCAGAAGGTTTGCTGTGTCTCCTATACAAGGAGACGGGCAGTTTCTCTAGGAGAACTGGACAGGGCCGTAGAAGGTCCTTAACCCATCAGCAGAACCGGTATCTGATCCTTTGTACCCATGTGACATTTTTATCAGGTTTTTTTTCACACAAATAGAGCTTTCTTTAGTGGTATGTAATGACCACTGGGGTTTTATTTTTATTTATTTTATCATTCACTGGGTTTTCTCCTTCTTTTTAATTTTTTTATCGTAAAATAAAAAAAAAAAAGGAGAAAGCTCTATTTGTGTGAAAAAAAACGAATAAAAATATCATATGAGTACAGTGTTGTATGACCGCGCAATTGTCATTTTAAAGTGTGACGGCGCTGAAAGCTGAAAATTGGCCTGGGCAGAAAAGGGGGGGGGGGGGGAGTGCCGGTATTGAAGGGGTTAATTTAGATAATGAAGTCTTTGTTCTCGGTAATATTTTTGGGGGTCGGATCTTTGTTGTGTGTTGGGTACAGATGTACATCAGCCGGATACAAGGGGAGAAGTCCCGCCTCCTGCATCTGTGGACCGAGGTCGTCTCATTTCATCGCCTTTTTCGGGAACTGAAAACCGCAACAGAAAGGTAACGGGGCAAAAATCCGTGAAGCGTGCAGTGAGTGTGAATTTCATTTTTCTTTGCAACAATTTTTCTCAGAATGTTATTTCGGTACATTGTTGCTTATTAAGCAGATTTATTTCCTAACTTCCTTTTTAGCAGATCTTCAAAGCTGAAGTTTAATCCGCTGTATATTTTGCTTTCCCCGGTTCCTTCCCTCATTACCGAGCAAATGCCATCTTCTATAAAATCTTTCCATGTTCATTATCCTCCTTATTTTGGGTATAGTGATGTCATCATGGGGTCTTTGTGATTCTTTAGGCCAGGGCTCTCCAAATGTTTTACTTTGAGGACCACATTGTATATTTTACACAAATTCGCAGGCAGTACAGTATGTCCACATCAGGGTTCCCATCACCCATCAGAGTCTCCCACAAATTGGTGTCTACATCAAGGCCCCCCACATTTGTGTCTATAGCAAAGCCCTCATATACACGTTCCCATGGGGGCCCCCTGCACGTACGTGTCTCCATCAAGGCCCTCATATACGCGCCCCCGTGTGGGGCCCCCCCCGCGCGCCCCCGTGTGGCCCCCCCACCCCCGCGCATCCCCATGTGGGCCCCCCTTGCGCACACGCGTTGCCATCAAAGCCCTCACATACACGTTCTCATCGGGGCATTGGTGGTCAGTGGGACTAAAACAAAATTACATTATTGGTGTCAGTGGAAGGAATAGTGTCCCATCATTGGTGTCAGTGGGAGGAATAGTGTCCCATCATTGGTGTCAGTGGGAGGAATAGTGTCCCATCATTGGTGTCAGTGGGAGGAATAGTGCCCCATCATTGGTATCAGTGGGAGGAATAGTGCCCCATCATTGGTATCAGTGGGGGGAATAGTGTCCCATCATTGGTGTCAGTGGGGGGAATAGTGTCCCATCATTGGTGTCAGTGGGAGGAATAGTGTCCCATCATTGGTGTCAGTGGGAGGAATAGTGTCCCATCGTTGGTGTCAGTGGGAGGAATAGTGCCTCATCATTGGTGACGGTGGAAGGAATAGTGTCCCATCATTGGTGTCAGTGGGAGGAATAGTGCCCCATCATTGGTGTCAGTGGGAGGAATTGTGTCCCATCATTGGTATCAGTGGGAGGAATAGTGTCCCATCATTGATGTCAGTGGGAGGAATAGTGCCTCATCATTGGTGACGGTGGAAGGAATAGTGTCCCATCATTGGTGTCAGTGGGAGGAATAGTGCCCCATCACTGATGTCAGTGGGAGGAATAGTGCACTTCTTATTATTGGTGTCAGTGGGAGGAATAGTGCCCCATCATTGGTGTCAGTGGGAGGAATCTTGCCCCATCATTGGTGTCAGTGGGAGGAATCTTGCCCCATCATTGGTATCAGTGGGAAAATTAGTTTCCTGTCTCTCTGGTGTCATTGGTTGGATTAGTTCCCCGTTATTTGTGTCAGTGGGAGGAACAGTGACCCATCATTGGTGTCAGTGAGAGGAATAGCGCCCTGTTGTTGGTGTCAGTGGGAGGAATAGTGGCCCATTGTTGGTGTCATTTGGAGAAATAGTGCCCCATCATTGGTGTCAGTGGGAGGAATAGTGCCCCATCATTGGTGTCAGTGAGAGGAATAGTGACCCATTGTTGGTGTCAGTGGGAGGAATAGCATCCTGTTGTTGGTGTCAGTGGGAGGAATGGTGCCCCAAGAGCCATATAAAGGCAAGCAAAGGGCCACATCTGTCTTGTGGGCTGCAGTTTGGGGACTCCTGCTCTAGTGTATTCCACATGTTTTGTAAGACTCAGTGAGGACACATATTGCCACTAGGCCTACACATCAGGAGCTATTGTTTTAGACTTTTCTTTTTTTTTCTTTTGATCAGATGCTGTGACTTAGCTGTGATTTTAATCCTGACAGAGATTTATCTGCCCTGCACGCTGATTGGACAAGATGTTCCTGCCTCCTGCAAACCTCATGTTCCTCCTTCATCTCATGGAGGCTTCAGGAGCCACACAGAGGGCCAGAACCTCCAAACTATCTCCTAGTTCGATGGAACCATGGAGTGAAAACGGTGGAAGAAGCCGAACAGGAATATACCTCAGACACGGAGATGGCAACAAAGGCTGTCGAGTCGTCATTTGAGACTTCTGGACCCAAAGAGCAATCCACAAGATTAAAAATGGAGTCCTCTGAACATGTTATGGACAGGTCACATGTGGAGACCTTGGAAGTTGAGCTAACGTCACTTAGGTCACAACTCAAGACTGCAGAACAGGAGGCAAGCATTCTGAGGTCAAACTTGGAGACATCCGGAGGGGAAGTGGACTTGCTGAGATCACAACTGGAGGCCTCGGGACAGGAAGTGGACTTGCTGAGATCACAACTGGAGGCCTCGGGACAGGAAGTGGACTTCCTGAGATCACAACTGGAGGCCTCGGGACAGGAAGTGGACTTCCTGAGATCACAACTGGAGGCCTCAGGACAGGAAGTGGACTTCCTGAGATCACAACTGGAGGCCTCAGGACAGGAAGTGGACTTCCTGAGATCACAACTGGAGGCCTCAGGACAGGAAGTGGACTTTCTGAGATCACAACTAGAGGCCTCAGAACAGGAGTCAAGCTTAATGAGGTCACAGTTAGAAAACGTTAATGAGGAAACTAGCTCAATGAAGGCGCAACTTCAAGAAGCAGATCTGGAAATAAACAAGATGAGGTCCAATCTTGAGACAACTGAACAGGAAGTAAGCTTGATGAGGGTAAACCTCGAAGAAGCAAAGCAGGAAGCAAGCTTATTGAGGTCGCAACTGGAAAAAGAACAAGAAACAGAATTAGAGTCCCTGAATTCTCTGAAGTCACAATTGGAACTATCAAAGCTGGAAGTTAAATCCCTGACATCCCTAGCTGAAGCATCGGAACAGGAAGTGAGTTCATTAAAGTCCCGGCTGGGCGTGTCGAAGCAGGAAGTGAATTTGCTGAAGTTAAAACTTGAGTCCTCTTTACATAAATTGGAGTCAAGCAAGCTCCATACTGATGAGCTAGAGCAGGAATTGCTTCCCATCCGGTCACAGTTGGATGGTTGCTCTCTGGAAGTGGAGTCTCTTAGGTCACGTCTGAAGGAGCGGGAAGTGGAAGTGACGTCTCGCTTCCATCACATGGAGCAAGAGCTGCGAGAAAGCCAGTAAGTACTGCAATGAACTACAGTTATATTTTTAACATTCAGCTGCATTCACTGTTTATCTTTACTTGTAGCTTTTGCCTACTTATTACCTTTTTATGTGCAATAATCATTCGTTTGATCCTGGAAAGGATGATAAAACCTCATTTAGTATTGTATTAATTGACACGAGATTTAAAGGGATTGTAAACATTTTTTTGTTTCTTAAAAATAACAATCATGTCATACTTACCTGCTCTGTGTAATGGTTTTGCACAGAGCAGCCTCTAGGCTCCTCACCCCCCACTGAGTGCCCCCCTAGCAGGCCGCTTGCTATGAGGACACTTGTGCAGGCTTGCTCCCAAGCCAATGTTCTGTCGATTACTGCAGATCGTCGGCTAACGCCTCCACCGATATGCGCAGAAGTGGCGTAACTCCAGCGCGTGACGTGAACACTGTGCATGCGCAGATCATCGGAAGGTATTATCTGATCTGCAGTAATCGACAGAACACCGGCAGGGGCTGCAGCACTGAGGTGCAATGAAAAATCCCCCCTGGTGAAGGGAAGGTGCTCACCGCTGCTCCCAGATTTGTGGCAGTTGTGTGCAAGGCTTCCTCTCTCCTCCCACCTTTCACTGCCTCCTCCTTCTCCTCCTCAGTCTCCCTCGCAGCGACACGTGACCACCGCCACACACACTATACAGTACACTGTGTAGAGCCCAGAGAGCGAGGCAGAATCAGACGAACAGATTCTACCTCTGCGCTTTGCTGATCATCGGGATAATGAGTCAGACGATCTGCGCATGCGCAGTGTTGACTGCAGTGTTGACGTCACGCCAGCTGATCGGCAGATCAGGTGGCGTGACGTCACTAGTGGGCATGCGCAGATCATCAGAGTCTGAGAAGACTGAGGACGTCTAGTAGCAGAAAAGAATTCCACCTCCTGGAAGACCACTGTAAGAAAAAAAAAAAATTGCCCTGGTGTAGGGTTTTAAGTGGAACTCGAGGAAAGTAGCTAAACACCATCCGATGGAAAGGTATATGAATGATACGGAAAGATGAACTGCCTATTCTAGATCTACACGTGTCACATGTCTAACTAGGCAGTATGAAAAATGTGTTTAAATCACAAGACAGGCAATTTAGAATTCTAAACAGTTTGTCAGGTAAAATAGTAAACATATAATGGCCAAAAATATGTGAACCCCTGACCATCACACTTCTTATATAGCCAAATAGGGGCGTTGCTGGGTCTACAAAAGATCTGGGGCAGCGTAGTAAAGAAAGTCATACGCTTGGGCGGGCATACACATGTAAATACAGCAATATAGGTGTGTGCGTATATCCCCAGAGAGCTCCCCACTTACATCAGGGTCCCCAGAGAACCCCCCTTACATCAGGGTCCCCAGAGAACCCCCCTTACATCAGGGTCCCCAGAGAACCCCCCTTACATCAGGGTCCCCAGAGAACCCCCCCTTACATCAGGGTCCCCAGAGAACCCCCCCTTACATCAGGGTCCCCAGAGAACCCCCCCTTACATCAGGGTCCCCAGAGAACCCCCCCTTACATCAGGGTCCCCAGAGAACCCCCCTTACATCAGGGTCCCCAGAGAACCCCCCTTACATCAGGGTCCCCAGAGAACCCCCCTTACATCAGGGTCCCCAGAGAACCCCCCCTTACATCAGGGTCCCCAGAGAACCCCCCTTACATCAGGGTCCCCAGAGAACCCCCCTTACATCAGGGTCCCCAGAGAACCCCCTTACATCAGGGTCCCCAGAGAACCCCCCCTTACATCAGGGTCCCCAGAGAACCCCCCCTTACATCAGGGTCCCCAGAGAACCCCCCCTTACATCAGGGTCCCCAGAGAACCCCCCTTACATCAGGGTCCCCAGAGAACCCCCCTTACATCAGGGTCCCCAGAGAACCCCCCCTTACATCAGGGTCCCCAGAGAACCCCCCCTTACATCAGGGTCCCCAGAGAACCCCCCCTTACATCAGGGTCCCCAGAGAACCCCCCCTTACATCAGGGTCCCCAGAGAACCCCCCCTTACATCAGGGTCCCCAGAGAACCCCCCCTTACATCAGGGTCCCCAGAGAACCCCCCCTTACATCAGGGTCCCCAGAGAACCCCCCCTTACATCAGGGTCCCCAGAGAGCCTCCCCCTTACATCAGGGTCCCCAGAGAGCCCCCCCTTACATCAGGGTCCCCATAGAGCCTCCCCCTTACATCAGGGTCCCCAGAGAGCCCCCCCTTACATCAGGGTCCCCAGAGAGCCCCCCCCTTACATCAGGGTCCCCAGAGAGCCCCCCCCTTACATCAGGGTCCCCAGAGAGCCCCCCCCTTACATCAGGGTCCCCAGAGAGGCCCCCCCCTTACATCAGGGTCCCCAGAGAGCCCCCCCTTACATCAGGGTCCCCAGAGAGCCCCCCCTTACATCAGGGTCCCCAGAGAGCCCCCCCCTTACATCAGGGTCCCCAGAGAACCCCCCCTTTGCATCAGGGTCCCCAGAGAGCCTCCCTTTGCATCAGGGTCCCCAGAGAGCCCCCCCCCTTACATCAGGGTCCCCAGAGAACCCCCCCTTTGCATCAGGGTCCCCAGAGAGCCTCCCTTTGCATCAGGGTCCCCAGAGAGCCTCCCTTTGCATCAGGGTCCCCAGAGAGCCTCCCCTTTGCATCAGGGTCCCCAGAGAGCCTCCCCTTTGCATCAGGGTCCCCAGAGAGCCTCCCCTTTGCATCAGGGCTCCCAGAGAGCCCCCCCCACTTACATCAGGGTCCCCAGAGAGCCCCCCCACTTACATCAGGGTCCCCAGAGAGCCCCCCCACTTACATCAGGGTCCCCAGAGAGCCCCCCCCCTTAAAATCAGGGTCCCCAGAGAGCCTCCCCCTTAAAATCAGGGTCCCCAGAGAGCCTCCCCCTCAACATCAGGGTCCCCAGAGAGCCTCCCCCTTAACATCAGGGTCCCCAGAGAGCCTCCCCCTTGACATCAGGGTCCCCAGAGAGCCTCCCCCTTAACATCAGGGTCCCCAGAGAGCCTCCCCCTTGACATCAGGGTCCCCAGAGAGCCTCCCCCTTGACATCAGGGTACCCAGAGAGCCTCCCCCTTGACATCAGGGTCCCCAGAGAGCCTCCCCCTTGACATCAGGGTCCCCAGAGAGCCTCCCCCTTAACATCAGGGTCCCCGGAGAGCCTCCCCCTTAAAGAGGGAGTCCACCTAAAAAAAAAATATTAAAAGCCAGCAGCTACAAATACTGCAGCTGCTGACTTTTAATAAATGGTCACTTACCTGTCCCAGGGTCCAGCAATGTCGGCAGCCGACGCCGATCACTCGCTCGACTCTCGGCAGCTCCCGCCGCCATCCTAGGTGAGGGAATCAGGAAGTAAAGCGTTGCGGCTTCACTTCCAGGCTCCCTACTGCGCATGCGCGAGTCGCACTGCGCGTCATAACTGGTCCCCGCTCTCTCCTGGGAGCTGTGTGTTTCCCAGGAGACAGCGCGGAGGGACAGGAAGAGGCATAGACTCCCATGGGAGTCTATGCCGGAAGTGGGTGCAAATACCTGTCTTAGACAGGTATCTGCACCCCCCTCCCCCCTGAAAGGTGCCAAATGTGACACCGGAGGGGGGGAGGGTTCCAAAAAGCGGAAGTTCCATTTTTGTGTGGAACTCCGCTTTAAATCAGGGTCCCCAGAGAGCCTCCCCTCCCCTTGGGGACCCCTGCAGAGACTCAGGGCTATGGGCTCCAGATTCTGGGCTATAGCCCCAAAAACCACCCCCTAGCGACGCCACTGGCCAAAAGCATGTGGACTCTCCTCTAAATTTTTGAGTTCAGGTGCTTCCAGTGAAGGGCCCTTTTTAATATACATCATACAAAATCTTTGTAGACAATTGTACTCTTCCAGCCTTGTGGAAACCAGAAGACCCCTTTCTGGTCCAGCATAGCTGTGCTCCCCAACCCCCCCCCCAGTGTACAAAACCAGCTCCATAAACACATGGTTTGACCAGTTTGCTGTGGAGGAACTCCAGTGGTTTCTTCACAGAGCTCTGACCTGATCCCTACTCAACACCTTTAGGATGAATTGGAACGCCAATTGTGAGCCAGGTCTTCTTGCCAGATTAGGGGAGGCTATTATGGCTAGAAAGGGTGACCAACTCCATATTATTGTCCTTGGTTTTGGAATGGAACGTCCAGCAAGTTTATACGTTTTTATACGTTTGCCCTTTATGGTGTTGACTTCCCCATACAGCTGTTATGCAACAAGTAGGATAGCGATGGTTGTTGGCCATGGAGGCATCTCGTCCCGGAGGTTTGTCTGTAAATCTTTGTCTGTAACACTTTCTTTTCTACCTCCTTTTTAAAGCCGACAATCGCTCGATGCTGTTGCGTCAGAACGTTCAGATCTTCTCCACGATGTTGTGTTGTTGCGTGAAGAGCTGCTGCGCACTCGTCTGGAGTTTGACCTCTCCCGTGATGAAAACTCGGGTCTACAGAGTGCTCTTCACAAGGTAGCCTAACCCAAGGAGGTGTATCTTCACATCCCTATGTCTGACAATGCATGTGTAGCCTCCTCCTAGTTCAGAGTAGGCTGCTGGGTACATTTCGTTTGGCTCCTCTGTAAACATTGGAGCAGGGGGTTGATTAGGGCTGTTCAGTGGATTAGGGCGCCTCACTAATGAGGCGGCACTGATGGGCACTAATGAGGCTGCACTGATGGGCACTAATGAGGCTGCACTGATGGGCACTAATGAGGCTGCACTGATGGGCACTAATGAGGCTGCACTGATGGGCACTAATGAGGCTGCACTGATGGGCACTGTAATAAGGAGAGCCGGCAAAACTGTAATCCTTGAAGTGACGTTTATTGGTACATCAGAGTGACAATAAAACAATAAAGCTGACGCGTTTCGGCAATAGCCTTAGTCGTAGCTCACGACTAAGGCTATTGCCGAAACGCGTCAGCTTTATTGTTTTATTGTCACTCTGATGTACCAATAAACGTCACTTCAAGGATTACAGTTTTGCCGGCTCTCCTTATTACTGTTGCATTGGAGTGTGTTGGGACACATCGAGCCTTGGCACCTGTGAGTGGACCTGGTGTATTGATTAAGTTGTCCCTGTAGAGAGCGCTGTTACCTTTCTTCTTTTCCATACTGATGGGCACTGATCAGGCGGCACTGATGGGACTGCACCGATGGACAGCACTGATGATGAGGCACTGATTGGCAGCACCAGTAGGTGGCACTTTTTCTTTTTCTAAAAGTCTCTTGTGAAATCAGGCGGTCTCTTTCACAAGAGACTTTTAGAAAAAGAAAAAGTGCCACCTACTGGTGCTGCCAATCAGTGCCTCATCATCAGTGCTGTCCATCGGTGCAGTCCCATCAGTGCCGCCTGATCAGTGCCCATCAGTATGGAAAAGAAGAAAGGTAACAGCGCTCTCTACAGGGACAACTTAATCAATACACCAGGTCCACTCACAGGTGCCAAGGCTCGATGTGTCCCAACACACTCCAATGCAACAGTAATAAGGAGAGCCGGCAAAACTGTAATCCTTGAAGTGACGTTTATTGGTACATCAGAGTGACAATAAAACAATAAAGCTGACGCGTTTCGGCAATAGCCTTAGTCGTGAGCTACGACTAAGGCTATTGCCGAAACGCGTCAGCTTTATTGTTTTATTGTCACTCTGATGTACCAATAAACGTCACTTCAAGGATTACAGTTTTGCCGGCTCTCCTTATTACAGTGCCCATCAGTGCAGCCTCATTAGTGCCCATCAGTGCAGCCTCATTAGTGCCCATCAGTGCCGCCTCATTAGTGCCCATCAGCGCCGCCTCATTAGTGCCCATCAGCGCCGCCTCATTAGTGCCCATCAGCGCCGCCTCATTAGTGCCCATCAGCGCCGCCTCATTAGTGCCCATCAGCGCCGCCTCATTAGTGCCCATCAGCGCCGCCTCATTAGTGCCCATCAGCGCCGCCTCATTAGTGCCCATCAGCGCCGCCTCATTAGTGCCCATCAGCGCCGCCTCATTAGTGCCCATCAGCGCCGCCTCATTAGTGCCCATCAGCGCCGCCTCATTAGTGCCCATCAGCGCCGCCTCATTAGTGCCCATCAGCGCCGCCTCATCAGCGCACATTATTGAAGGAGAAAAATTACCTGTTTGCAAAATTTAATAACAAACTATTAAAACTTTTTTTTTTTTTTTTTAATTTTTAGCCTTTTTTTTTTTTTTTTTTGTTTAGCATCCCTTAGTAAAAACACCACACACAGTACTCATAAACACTGGCTAGGCACATAGTTAACCCTTCGATCGCTCCTAGATGTTTAACCCCTTCCCGACCAGTGTCATTAGTACAGTGACAGATTGTCCACTACAATATGTCCCGCTATAAGTCGCCATTACTAGTATTAAAAATAAATAAATTCAATAAAAATATCTTATAGTTTGTAGACACTATAACGTTTGCATAAGCCAATCTATATATACGCTTATTGGGATTTCTTTGACCAAAAATATGTACCAGAAAGTAAAAAATATTGTTTTTTTTTTTTTTATTTTATTTTTTCACATTTCTCAGGTGTGAACCAGCCTCAGTGCCCAGCTAAAAAGGGACTCCTGTAAACTAATCCCACAATACTCCCTCCATTGGAAAGAACTTTCTTTTCCCCCCCAATGTCAGCAGACTGGTGTAGAAAAGGTCGCACAGCGGCGGCCACATGTGCTAATGATGTAGAGCTGCTTTATATATAAGAGGGGCAGCGGCCCTTCTGACCCCCCCCCCATGCTGCGCCCACATTCGCGCCATGGATAGGCGGGAAGAGAGGCTGAACGTTCCTCTATGACAAGTCACACTTCCGACAGGATGCTCCAACCGCCACGCCCGCTTTAAATGACCCCTTTTTTTGTATTCTTCAGGCAGAAAAGAGGATCGCTGAGCTACTTGTAGAGCAAAACCGTCAGAAGAAAGATGTAGAAGATCTTCAAGATGCCGCGAGCAAGATGGGAGACCTAAATCAAGCGTTGTCATTGGATAAAGTGGAACTGAACAATCTGCTGCAACAAGTAAATAATCCGTTCATTCACTGCAATAAAATGTTAGTTACACTAAGCCCCTCCCCCTTCACACCCAATGCGGCATAGAAATCGCGCTACTTCACCGCCATTTCAAAGCCGTCAGGAAGTGCGAAAAAAGTAGGAAAAAAAAAACTATTGTTTAGACGTGCACTGCCAATATTTGTTTGTCTTCCTTTTCATTTCATTCATTTTTATTTATTTATTTATTTTTTTTGTAAATTTCGAGAATTCAAGATTTCAGAAATTCGAAAATTTGGAAATCTGAAAATCCAAAAATAAGAAAGAAAATTTGAAATAATAACTAACTAACTATTAGATTATAGGTATTGGAATTTTCTTTTTTTTTAAATTTTGGCTGTTAGTGAATGTAACGAATTCAAATTTATCTCAAGTTTCGAATTATTCAAAATAACTAATGCCGCTTCTAAACAAATGGAACGGAACAAATGAATAGTTAATAATAATAATAATAAAAAGTAATTTGTTACATTCCACTTGTTTTAACCACTTCAGCCCCGGAAGGATTTACCCCCTTCCTGACCAGAGCACTTTTTACAAATTGGCACTGCGTCGCTTTAACTGCTAATTGCGCGGTCATGCAATGCTGTAACCAAACGAAATTTGCGTCCTTTTCTTCCCACAAATAGAGCTTTCTTTTGATGGTATTTGATCACCTCTGCCGTTTTTATTTTTTGCGCTATACACGGAAAAAGACCGAAAATTTTGAAAAAAAATGATATTTTCTACTTTTTGTTCTAAAAAAAATCCAATAAACTCAATTTTAGTCATACATTTAGGCCAAAATGTATTTGGCCACATGTCTTTGGTAAAAAAAATGTCAATAAGTGTATATTTATTGGTTTGCGCAAAAGTTATAGTGTCTACAATCTAGGGTACATTTTCTGGAATTTACACAGCCTTTAATTTATGACTGCCTATGTCGTTTCTTGAGGTGCTAAAATGGCAGGGCAGTACAAAACCCCCACAAATGACCCCATTTTGGAAAGTAGACACCCCAAGGAAATTGCTGATAGGCATGTTGAGCCCATTGAATATTCATTTTTTTTGTCCCAAGTGATTGAATAATGACAAAAAAAAAAAAAAAAAAATTACAAAAAGTTGTCACTAAATGATATATTGCTCACACAGGCCATGGGCATATGTGGAATTGCACCCCAAAATACATTTAGCTGCTTCTCCTGAGTATGGGGATACCACATGTGTGGGACTTTTTGGGAGCCTAGCCGCGTACGGGGCCCCGAAAACCAATCACTGCCTTCAGGATTTCTAAGGGCGTACATTTTTGATTTTACTCCTCACTACCTATCACAGTTTTGAAGGCCATAAAATGCCCAGATGGCACAAACCCCCCCCAAATGACCCCATTTTGGAAAGTAGACACCCCAAGCTATTTGCTGAGAGGCATGTTGAGTCCATGGAATATTTTATATTTTGACACAAGTTGCGGGAAAGTGACAATTTATTTATTTATTTATTTTTTTTTGCACAAAGTTGTCACTAAATGATATATTGCTCACACAGGCCATGGGCATATGTGGAATTGCACCCCAAAATACATTCTGCTGCTTCTCCTGAGTATGGGGATACCACATGTGTGGGACTTTTTAGGAGCCTAGCCGCGTACGGGACCCCGAAAACCAATCACCGCCTTCAGGATTTCTAAGGGTGTACATTTTTGATTTTACTCCTCACTGCCTATCACAGTTTCGGAGGCCATGGAATGCCCAGGTGGCACAAACCCCCCCCCAAATGACCCCATTTTGGAAAGTAGACACCCCAAGCTATTTGCTGAGAGGCATGGTGAGTATTTTGCAGCTCTCATTTGTTTTTGAAAATGAAGAAAGACAAAAAAAAAAAATTTTTTTTTCTTTTTTTAATTTTCAAAACTTTGTGACAAAAAGTGAGGTCTGCAAAATACTCACTATACCTCTCAGCAAATAGCTTTGGGTGTCTACTTTCCAAAATGGGGTCATTTGGGGGGGGTTTGTGCCACCTGGGCACTCCATGGCCTCCGAGACTGTGATAGGCAGTGAAGAGTGAAATCAAAAATTCACGCCCTTAGAAATCCTGAAGGCGGTGCTTGGTTTTCGGGGTCCCGTACGCGGCTAGGCTCCCAAAAAGTCTCACACATGTGGTATCCCCGTACTCAGGAGAAGCAACAGAATGTATTTTGGGGTGTAATTTCACATATTCCCATGGCATGTTTGAGCAATATATCATTAAGTGACAACTTTGTGCAAAAAAAAAAAAAAAAAATTTGTCTCTTTCCCGCAACTTGTGTCACAATATAAAATATTCCATGGACTCGACATGCCTCTCAGCAAATAGCTTGGGGTGTCTACTTTCCAAAATGGGGTCATTTGGGGGGGGTTTGAACTGTCCTGGCATTTTATGCACAACATTTAGAAGCTTATGTCACACATCACCCACTCTTCTAACCACTTGAAGACAAAGCCCTTTCTGACACTTTTTGATTACATGAAAAAATTATTTTTTTTTGCAAGAAAATTACTTTGAACCCCCACACATTATATATTTTTTTAAAGCAAATGCCCTACAGATTAAAATGGTGGGTGTTTAATTTTTTTTTCTCACACAGTATTTGCGCAGCGATTTTTCAAACGCATTTTTTGAGGAAAAACACACTTTTTTACATTTTAATGCACTAAAACACACTATATTGCCCAAATGTTTGATGAAATAAAAAAGATGATCTTAGGCCGAGTACATGGATACCAAACATGACATGCTTTACAATTGCGCACAAACGTGCAGTGGCAACAAAATAAATACATTTTTAAAAGCCTTTAAAAGCCTTTACAGGTTACCACTTTAGATTTACAGAGGAGGTCTACTGCTAAAATTACTGCCCTCGATCTAACCGTCGCGGTGACACCTCACATGCATGGTGCAATTGCTGTTTACATTTGACGCCAGACCGACGCTTGCGTTCGCCTTAGCGCGAGAGCAGGGGGGACAGGGGTGCTTTTTTTTTTTTTTTTTTTTTTTTTTTTTTTTCTTTATTATTTTTTTGCTTTTTTATCTTATTTTAAAACTGTTCCTTTCATTTTTTTTTTTTTTTAATCATTTTTACTGTTATCTCAGGGAATGTAAATATCCCCTATGATAGCAATAGGTAGTGACAGGTACTCTTTTTTGAAAAAATTGGGGTCTATTAGACCCTAGATTTCTCCTCTGCCCTCAAAGCATCTGACCACACCAAGATCGGTGTGATAAAATGCTTCCCCAATTTCCCAATGGCGCTATTTACATCCGGCGAAATCTAAGTCATAAAATGCTCGTAGCTTCCGGTTTCTTAGGCCATAGAGATGTTTGGAGCCACTCTGGTCTCTGATCAGCTCTATGGTCAGCTGGCTGAATCACCGGCTGCATTCTCAGGTTCCCTGTTGAGACAGGAGAGCCAGAGAAAAACACGGAAGACGGTGGGGGGGGGGGCATTCTCTCCCACTGCTTGTAAAAGCAGTCTAGAGGCTAATTAGCCGCAAGGATTGCTTTTACATGAAAGCCGACCGCTGGCTGAAAAGAATGATACCAAGATGATACCTAAACCTGCAAGCATCATTTTGGTATAACCACTCAAAGTCGTGAATGCTGTACCTGAAGACAAAAATATGGCTAACAATAAAGCACAGTAAATGGTAAAGTATAAAAAATTGCATACCTGAAAAGCAAACATGATAAAACATAATAACAATAAAACATTGCAGAATAGAATACAGTAAAAAAGAGCAGAACAATAGAGAGAATAGAGAGAGAGAGAATAGAGAGAGAAAGAACAATAAAACGACAACTATTATTTTTTATTTTATATTTTTGTTTGTGTTTTTTTTTTTTTTTTTTTTTTACACTTTTTTTGTAACTGTAACTTTTATAACTGTAACTGGTTCCAGGTTCGGGTCTCTCAAAATGCGATGGCATCTTGGGAGACCCTGTGAAAGTGTGTCCTAGTCTGTGGAATGCTGTACCCTACGCTAATACTCAGCTAGTGAATGGTAGCGTTCAAAACATTCACCAATGCAAAGACCAGGATTGTCAGGACAGGAGGGACAATAATAGCGGGTGTCACGCCTATATCCGCGCTTGCTGCAGACACGACATCTTTTTTGGGGGTTCGTTGGGTAGGGGTACTCGGGAGGACATAAAGAAAATGCCTCTCATGCAGCCGACTGCATTTGGTTGGGGATGTGAATGGGGGAAGTACGGGCGCTGCAGAAGCGGTGGGTTCCCAATTAGGATTGGCGAATGCAGCAGGAAGGGCATTATGGGCACGACGGGCCTGTGTTTGTCTTTTTGGTGGCAGCGGGACACTACTTGTGCTTGCCACCTCACCAGCTTGAACTGCACTTATGGGACTCGCCACGTCACCAAGTGTTACTGCAGTGCTGGTTTGACTACGACCGGGGTGTACTAGGCCGCTGGCGCTTGCCAGTTCACCAAAACGCTACCAAAAAAACTGTTAACGATCGCAGGGATCAGGCCTGACTTTGCGAACGCTGCAGTTATGCGTTTAGTGTTTTGTAAGTGACAGTGATCGATCGATACTGCACTTGGGTGGGCTGGGCTGGGCCGGGCGGAGGGGCAAAACGCAGGTGCTAGCAGGTATCTGGGCTGATCCCACTAACACTGCGTTTTTGGGAACCCTAAACTGCTGGGGATGCCAGTATAGATCTGATCGGATCAGATCAGATATTGATCAGTTCAGATACTATACCACTAAGGGAGGTGTACGGTGCGTGCGTGGGTGTTAGCGCTACTGGCACTAACCTGACGCTGCCTGGGGCTGGTGCTTGCCAGTTCACCAAAACGCTACCAAAAAAACTGTTAGCGATCGCAGGGATCAGGCCTGACTCTGCGAACGCAGCAGTTATGCGTTTAGTGTTTTGTAAGTGACCGTGATCGATCGATGCTGCACTTGGGTGGGCTGGGCCGAGCCGGGCGGAGGGGCAAAACGCAGGTGCTAGCAGGTATCTGGGCTGATCCCGCTAACACTGCGTTTTTGGGAACCCTAAACTGCTGGGGACGCTAGTATAGATCTGATCGGATCAGATATTGATCCGTACAGATACTATACCACTAAGGGAGGCGTATGCTGCGTGCGTGGGTGTTCGCGGTACTGGCGCTAATCTGACGCTGCCTGGGGCGACGCATATCACCGCCGGGCGATCAGGGGGCTAAACCTTTATTCGGAAATAAACGGCGGGTGCCCTGACACTATAAAAAATAAACAAACTAACCAGCGTCACCCGTAACACTTATACGGTGATCAGTGGTGAAAGGGTTAACTAGGGGGCAATCAAGGGGTTAAAACATTTATTAGGTAGTATATGGGGGTCCCTGTCGCTATAAAACGCTGACGGCGAACCTAAATATTTACCTCACTAACTAGCGTCACCAGCGACACTAATACAGCGATCAGAAAAATGATCGCTTAGCGACACTGGTGACGGGGGGTGATCAAGGGGTTAAAACTTTATTAGGGGGGGTTAGGGGGGTATCCTAGACCTACAGGGGGGTAATACTCACTGTCCTAACACTGTAAATGTCACAAACTGACACCAATACAGTAATCAGAAAAAAAAAAAAAAAAACCTGCTGGTGTCAGTTTGTGACAGGGGGGGGGGGGTGATTGGGGGGGGATCGGGGGGGGGATCGGGGTGTTTTGTGTGCCTGGCATGTTCTACTGTGTGTGTAGTGTGTTGTGCACTCACATTACAGTCTTCTCTCCTCGGCCCGGAACGGAAAATACCGAGCCGAGGAGAGATGACATCATTTCCTCTGCCTCTGTGTACAATACAGAGGCAGGGAAATGATCCCATTGGCTGAGAGCGATCGCGAGGGGGGGGCCACGAATGGATGGCCTCCCCCTCACCTCCGATCGCCGGGGGAGATTTGCCGACCGCCGCTGGCACCAGGGGGGGGGTCCGATCGGACCCCCCACCCGCGGGCAGGCAAGGACGTACATGTAAGTCCTTTTGCCTGCCCGTGCCATTCTGCCGACGTATATAGTCGTGCGGCGGTCGGCAAGTGGTTAAATGCGGCATTCATTATTTTTCCAATAATTCGTAACTTCAGATAAATTCGTATTTGTTAAGTAGACTAACAGCCAAATTTGAAAGGAAATTCCAATACCTATAAATTTAATAGTCAGTCATTATTAGTTTGTTATTTTTAGAGTTTGAATTTTTTTGGGTTTGCGAAATTTTTAGGTTTTCGTTTCTTATTTTCGGATTAATTTGAAAAAGAAATTCCAATACCTATAAATATAATTGTCAGTTATTTATTAATTTGTTATTTCAGATTTTCAATTTTTCGGGTTTGCGAATTCTCAGATTTTCGTTCTTATTTTCAAATTTCCGAATATTCGGAAAAATTTGGGTTTTCGTTCATTCGGATATTTCCGAATGAACGAATTTGTTGAAATTCATTAAAAAACGACTTGGGAACTAAACGAATTGCACATGTCTACTATATTTTTTTTTCTGGCCTCTACTATGGGTACAAACAACAACTAACCTACACATATGTGATACGTGATTTTTTTTTTTCTTTTACTATTGGGCCAGTTTCCTTTGATTAAAAGGAGCTCTGCTATACAGGAACTGCAAGAGGCTGATATCGGGTCAAATTCCTGTGCTTGCATACGGTGGGGGGAAGAAATTATTCGATCCCCTGCAGATTGTGTAAGTTTGCCCACTTACAAAGAAATGAAGGGTCTATAATTTTTATCATAGGTGAATTTTATATGATAGAGACAGAATATCAACCAAAAATCCAGAAAAAACACACAATACAAATGTTATGAATGGAGGTCAGTGAATAAAATAAGTATTTGATCCCCTACCAACCAACAATAATTCTGCCCCCCACAGACTGGCTACAGTAGGTGCTCATGTGGTACACAGATTAGTCCTGTCAATGTAAGAAGGTTCTCCTAACGACAACTCGTTATGTGTATAAAAGACACCTGTCCACAGAATCTCTTTCTTCCATCCAATCCTCACCATCATGGGGAAGACCAAAGATCTGTCAGAGGACGTCATCAGGGAGAAGATTGTAGACCTGCACAAGGCTGGAATGGGCTACAATACCATCGGCTTGGTGAGAAGGAGACAACTGTTGGAGTGTTTTTATTCGCAAATGGAAGAAATACAAAATAACCATCAATCGCCCTCGGTCTGGAGCTCCATGCAAGATTTCTCCTCATGGGGTGAGGATGGTCATGAGAAAAGTGAGGGATCCGCCCAGAACTACACGGGAGGAACTTGTGAAGGATCTCAAGGCATTTGGGACCACAGTCACCAAACAAACCATTGGTAACACAATACACCGCCATGGATTGAAATCCTGCTGCACCCGCAAGGTCCCCCTCCTCATGAAGACACATGTACAGCCTGTCTGAAGTTTGCCAATGAACATCTAAATGATTCGGAGAAGGATTGGGAGAAAGTTCTGTGGTCAGATGAGACCAAAATGGAGCTCTTTGGCATTAACTCGACTTGTCGTGTTTGGAGGAAGAAAAATGCTGACTATGACCCTAAGATCATCATCCCTACAGTCACACGTCATCCCTACAGTCACACAGGGAGGTGGGAATATGATGCTTTGGGGCTGTTTCTCTGCTAAAGGTACAGGCTGACGGGCCAATGGACGGGGCCATGCATTGTAAAATCTTGGGTGAGAACCTTCTTCCCTCAGAACACTGAAGATGGGTCATGGATGGGTCTTCCATCATGACAATGACCCAAAACATACCACCAAGGCAACAAAGGAGTGGTTCAAGAAAAAGAACATGAAGGTCATGGAGTGGCCTAGTCAGACCTTAATCCTATAGAAAATGTATGGAGGAGCTGAAACTTCGAGTTGCCAAGAGACAGCCAAGGAACCTTCAGGATTTAGAGTAAAGAAGAGTGGACCAAAATCCCTCCTGAGATGTGTGCAAACCTGGTCACCACCTACAAGAAACGTCTGACCTCTGTGATCGCCAACAAGGGTTTCTCCACCAACTACTAAGTCATGTTTTGCTTGGGGATCTAATACTTATTTTACTCACTGAACTCCATTTATAACATTTGTATCATATGTTTTGGATTTTTGTTTGATATTCTGTCTCGATCATATAAAATACACCTCTGATAAAAATTATAGACCCTTCATTTCTATGTAAGTGGGAAAACGTACACAATCTGCAGGGGAGACGATCATTTATTTTCCTGTAGATCGCGTTTAAAAAATCAATGATATATTAATGATTACAGGGCCACCCCATTTATATCTTCTGGATTTCAGCTTTTGAATGTCCACCGTCTGAAAATGTGCTGCGGTGTTCATTTTTATGCTTTTTGCTTTCTTGCACAGAAGGAGGAGGAGGCGGAGTCTATGAGGGAGAGGCTGCGGGATTTGGAGAGAGAGCGAATGACAGCCCGCCAGCACCTGCAGGTGTGTGAGAGAGAGCACGAGCAACAGAGAGCTGAGATCACCAAGAGACGGGTCCTGCTGCAAGACGCAGAGACAGCCAGAGAGGGCCTGGAAACTGAACTGAGACACATGGAGGCCGAGAGGGACCGGCTTCAGGCTGAGCTCAGACAGGTGATTGCAGGGGCGGACTGACAACTCATGGGGCCCCCGGGCAATAGGAGATTATGGGGCCCCCAGGCAATACATTATGGGGCCACACAGTATACACACACATACAGTATACACACACAGACACACAATATACACACACAGTATACACACACAAACACACAATATACACACACAATATACACACACAATATACACACACAGTATACACACACAGTATACACACACAGTATACACACACAGTATACACACACAGTATACACACACAGTATACACACACAGTATACACACACAGAATACACATACACACACTGAAAAGGTACTGGAGAGGCGGGGCAGCTATAGTCTTGGGATTTTTAAAAAAAACACAGGTTTTAACATACTGTCCCTGGTTTTATTGAGGCTGGCAACCCTGATGGGGCCCCTTAGTGGCATGGGGCCCTCGGGCAGTGCCCGAATGGTCAGTCCGCCCCTGGGTGATTGGTCACATTGCCATTATCGATAATCACATCGAGTGACTTCTGCTCTGCCAGGAAATCCCATTAGCTCAATGGTAATATGCTACGTAGTGGTTTTATATTGGAAAAAACTCAGCTTTTGTACAATATACCAATAATATAGCGCCGCATCCCTTAGTTAAATGTGGTAGATAGGAGGTTTATGGGTACATATTAAATCAACTACAAAAAAATTATTTAACATATAAATTTTATTAATACATAAAAACAACGCTATTGCATTAAGGAAGACTCATACAGTACAGTCCTTTAAGATACAGCACGGAGGTGTGGTTCCCAACATGTTTCGTCCTATACAATAGGAATTGCCGACTGAAAAAAATAAGATACCGGGATGATGCTTATAACTGCAGACATCATCCTGGTATGACCTCTGCAACCTAAGGACGTCCATGGATGCTGCATGCTTAAAGTAAAACTAAAACCAATTCTTTTTATTAATTGTGGATAGAGTAAGGGAGCATTATAACCCCTGTCTTTTTTTGCCATCTGTGTCCCATTGGGGAGTGTTCCCTCTACTTCCTGTTCCATAGCCACAACAGGAAGTGAGAGGAAATTCTGGGTGGACGTCCTATGACATCCTCCTGGAACCCATCTTGCGCATGCCCTGGGGGGGAGGGGGCGGGCCGCACTGTGGTGAGATCCGTCATCCGCTGTGTCTACCGGATGACAGATCAGTGTGCCGGCTTGCTGTGGCCAATCGCAGCAGACCACATGACCGTTTACACAATGAAAGGCTTTCATTCATGCTATTCACTGTGTACTATTGCTGCTAATAATTAATTGGGATGAGGTGCCATAAATCTTGAGGACTTTCCAGCCATACCCCATTTTTTTTTTCTGTGTACTATTGTGTCGATCTCTGTGATTGGTGACAGTGATCACATGGTACAGACAGGGCCAATCACAGCTAACCACAATAGTAAACCATGAATGAATCGATTTCATTTAGTAAAAATGGTTGCTTGTAACAGTGAAATTCATTGGTATATACAATCATAATGTGTAAAAAAAAAAAAACAAAATCCTAATCGCTTCCCCAGAGTAGTACGGTGTTATTATGGTAACATTATATTGCTCTGGTCACAGTGTGTTAAAAAGAAAGCGTAAAAAAAATGTAATAAAAGAAAAAAACTAAAACAAATTGAAGAAAAAATATTTGTTATTTTTTATTTTACATAATGTCACCAGTCAGTGTCTCTGATCACCTGCACTGGTGACCATATAAAAATAATTGTGAAAAAAAAAAAAATCAGAATTTTCCAAAAAATTTTAACAAAAAACAACTTAAAAAAAACTTGCCATGCCTCTTACTAAATACCCCGGACTGTCTACTTTCCAAAAAAAAAAGTGGGGGATATTTGTACTGTCCTGACGTTTTCGGGTCTCAAGAAATGAGATCGTCCGTCAGCACCTCATGGATTGGTCGATCAGTTTTCAGATATATATCCCATAGTTCACGGACTCTATAACTTTCCTGCAGACTGAATAATTTACACTGATTTGGCTTATTTTTTCCCCAAAGAAATGTAACAGAACACATTTTGGCCTAAATTTATGAAGAACAATTATTTATTTGCAAACTTTCATAACAGAAATGGAGAAAAAAACTTTTTTTTTCTAAATTCTTCGTCTTTTTTTTGTTTAGCAAAAAATAAAACCCCCCCAGCAGTGATTAAATACCACCAAAAGAAAGCTCTATTTGTGTGGAAAAAAAAAAATGATAAAAATGTCATATGGGTACAGTATATTTTATGACCGCGCAATTGTCATTTCAATGTGTGAAAGCGCTGAAAGCTGAAAATTGGGGGTGAATGTGCCCGGTATTGAAGGGGTTAAAGTGGTTGTAAAGGTAGAAGGTACATTCTATGCATTAAGATAAAAAACCTTCTGTGTGCAGCAGCCCCCCTCCCCCCTCGGCCCCCCTAATACTTACCTGGGGTCCATCTAGATCCAGCGATGTTGCCTGAGAAACTCGGCTGTCCGGGACTCCCCTCTTCATTGGCTGAAACGGCATCGAAGCGCGTCGGCTCCTGCTGCTGTCAATCAGTGAGCCAATAAGGGGAGAGAGGGGGCGGGGCCGGGCAGCGGCTCTGTGTCTAAATGGACAATGGGGAGCCTCATCTCGGGTTCCCCCATAGCAAGCTGCACTCAACAGGAGGGAGGGGCCAGGAGCACCGAAGAGGGACTTGAGAAGAGGAGGATCGGGGGGCTGCTCTGTGCAAAACAGTTACACAGGGCAGGTATGACATGTTTCAGGTTTTTTTTTTTGTTAAAAATATCAGACTTTATAAATCACTTTAAAGCGGAGTTCCACCAAAAATGGAACTTCCACTTTAAGGGAAGGTGACCCCCTGACATGCCACTTTTGGGATGTAATTTTTTTGGGGGGGGGGGATGGGCGGATACTCTCTTTTTAGAGGATTCCAACTCCCACTTCCTCCCGGGGCATTGCGGCTCCGGAATTAAGTTCAACTCTGTCCCCTCCCTCTCGGCAATCATCTGTGGCACGTCACAGGTCCCAGACGATTGCCCGGCCAGTCACGGCGCGCGGTTCGCGCATTGCACAGTGCGTGCCAGGCTGTGAAGCCACAACCGGGTGCCTGCAGAGAGGAGGGGGGAGAAGAGCGGGGCTTCGTTCCCCCACATCACTGGACCCCCGGACAGGTAAGTGTCCGATTATTAAAAATCAGCAGCTGCAGTATTTGTAGCTGCTGACTTTTTTAATTTTTTTTTTTTTTTAAGCGGAACTCCGCTTTAAGCATGTTGGTTTGACAGCACTGTGCAACGTTATCACCTTCCCTTCTCCCAGTCTGAGTGCTGCTGTGCAGATCACTACAGGAGGCTGATGTATCCAGTACTAATTCTAGCTGTGTGTCATGTGACCTTTTTGGTAAACCTGTTTTTGATTTGATCCCGATTAGGAGAGAGAGAACTTGGAGACGGAGCGGGGGAGGTTGTGTGAGGATGCCGAGACTCTGAATGGGGAGAAATCTACACTCCGTCTACAGCTGGAGGTCTCAGCCAGAGAGTGTCAGGACCTGAGAGAGAAGCTCAGCGATATCCAGTGAGTGACCGCCCCTTCGCCCCAATGGGTGTGATATTTCATTTGTGTAATGCAAACAATTGCCACATTTTTCTGTTTAATATATTTTTTTTTTTTAATTCCCATGAATATGATTTATAAATTGAATCCTGGAGTTTCTATAAAGCATTTTGAATATTAACTGTGTGCAAAGAGGGAGAAGTTTAACACAAACCCCTCCCCCCCTCAACAGCAAGTGGCATATATTGGGGTTCTCCTTTATTAACCACTTAAGGACCGAGCCTCTTTCTGAGATTTGTTGTATAAAATTTAAAAACATTTTTTTTTGCTAGAAAATTACTTAGAACTTTTCTAACACCCTAGAGAATAAAATGGCGGTCATTGCAATACTTTCTGTCACACCGGATTGCAGCGGTCTTACAAGCGCACTTTTTTTGGAAAAAATGCACTTTTTTGAATTACCGTATTTATCGGCATATAACACGCGCCCCAAGTTTAGGAGGGAAAATTAAGGAAAAAAAACTTACATTAAAATGCCCATCAATGCAGCCTTATCTGTCCATCTGCAGCCTTGTCAGTGTCATTGCAGCCTTGTCAGTGCAGCTTTGTCCCCAGTGCAGCCTTGTCAGTGCAGCCTTGTCAGTGCAGCCTTGTCCCCAGTGCAGCCTTGTCAGTGCAGCCTTGTCAGTGCAGCCTTGTCAGTGCAGCCTTGTCCCCAGTGCAGCCTTGTCAGTGCAGCCTTGTCAGTGCAGCCTTGTCAGTGCAGCCTTGTCAGTGCAGCCTTGTCAGTGCAGCCTTGTCAGTGCAGCCTTGTCAGTGCAGCTTTGTCAGTGCAGCCTTGTCAGTGCAGCCTTGTCAGTGCAGCCTTGTCAGTGCAGCTTCCCCAGTGCAGCCTTCCCCAGTGCAGCCTTGTCAGTGCAGCTTTGTCAGTGCAGACTTCCCCAGTGCAGCCTTGTCAGTGCAGCCTTGTCAGTGCAGCTTTGTCAGTGCAGCTTTGTCAGTGCAGCCTTCCCCAGTGCAGCTTTGTCAGTGCAGCTTTGTCAGTGCAGCTTTGTCAGTGCAGCTTTGTCAGTGCAGCCTTGTCAGTGCAGCCTTGTCAGTGCAGCCTTGTCAGTGCAGCCTTGTCAGTGCAGCTTTGCCCCAGTCCAGCTTTGTGCACTCGCCGCCGACATACACAGCCGTGGGTAGATTCAAATATGGCGCCGAGACTGCAGGGATTCGTCGGAGCCGAGATACACATACCCGAGAGTCCTCGGCTTTTTTCGGCGCCGCCGTCCCGCCCAGTCCCGCCCTTGGACCTGTGTTATGTCCATCATAGGGCGGGACTAGGCGTGACTGTGAGCGGCGCCGAAAAAAAGCCGAGAACACTCGGGTATGTGTATCTCGGCTCCGACGAATCCCTGCAGTCTCGGCGCCATATTTGAATCTACCCACGGCTGTGTATGTCGGCGGCAATTGCCGCAATCGCTCTGATGACACAAAATCGGCGGGGATCGGCCTATAATACGCACCCACGATTTTCCCCTGATTTTCAGGGGAAAAAAGTGCGTGTTATATGCCGATAAATACGGTAAGTAAATTGATACCCAACATGTCACGCTTCAAAATTGCGCCCGCTCGTGGAATGGCAACAAACTTTAACCCTTAAAAATCTCGATAGGCGAAGTTTAAAAAAATTCTACAGGTTGCATGTTTGGAGTTACAGAGGAGGTCTAGGGCTAAAACTATTTCTCTCGCTCTACCGATTGCAGCGATGCCTCACATGTGTGGTTTCAACACCGTTTTCATATGCGGGCGCTACTCGCGTATGCGTTTGCTTCTGCGCGTGAGCTTGGCGGGACGGGGCGCGTTTTTAAATTTTTTTTTTTTTTTTTTTTTTTTCTTATTTATCTTACCTTTTTATTTTTTATGTTTACACTGTTCTTTTAAAATAAAATTGTGTCACTTTTATTCCTATTACAAGAAATGTAAACATCCCTTTTAATAGAAAACGCATGACAGGTCCTCTTAAATATGAGATCTGAGGTCAAAAAGAAAACAAAAAAAAAAAAAAAAAATGTGATTTAAAAAAAAAAATGGCCCTTTAAGAGCTATGGGGGGCCATCTTCCCCTTGCTCATCTACATGTCAGGCTAGTGAAAGGATCCGATCACCTCCGCTGCTGCCGGCGGCCGATAAAAGTGATCTCGCAGCAAATCCGCCGCAGAGACCACTTTTATCTTGAAGCGGACCGCCCGCTGAAGAAGAGGATACCGGGGTTATGGTAGCTAGCTGCTGCTATAACAATGATATTCCTCTTCAAATTACTGACATATAACGACAGTGGGCGGTCCGGAAGTGGTTAATGCGGAACTTTACCCATAACAGTTTGATTAAAAAAAATAAAGTTCTTTAGCAAGAAGCATTAATAAAGCATTATTAAATATACTAACAAAATGAGTGTGCGCTGTAAATTGCCTCCAACATTGCTCCTGTTACTTTTTGCCGGAGGCCGCCATTTTGCTGAAGCCCAGAGCCCCCTGAGCAGCAGTAAATCGTAAACCGGTGTTCGATCAGAAAGCCGCTACCCATCAGTGCAACCGAAGTGAGGTTCCATCGCGGCCATCTTAGTACTCCCCGCACTTGGCTACACTAAGCCTACAGTCTGAAGTTGCGAAGCGGACATCTTTTTTTTTACACCCACCGAAGTCTTACATTTCACACGGAGCTTGTATCGTAAAAATACAGGATTTTAAATTCCGTCAAGCTGTTTTGATGTTGAATCTTAAAAGCAGCGGTCTTCTATCAGATTAGCAAACCTGTGAGATCCGCACACATCGCCGCTGCTCTTAAAACTCAACATCAAAACAGTGTTGCGGATTTCAAAAATCCTGTATATCATTATATAAGGTCAGTTTACTGGTAAAAAAATAAGTGTGAAATGCAGAACTCCGGTGGGTGTAACAAGATGTCCGCTTGCTGCCTTCTGACTGTAGGCGAGTGCGGGGTGTACCAAGATGGCCGCGACAGAACGCCCCTTCCGTTGCATTTTCTGATGGGCTTTCTGACAGGACACCAGAACTAACCCCCATAGATTTAGCAGTTTAAAAAAAAAACAGTTGCATTCCTGAATGCTTGTGTGCTCAACCAAACTGTCAAAACCATCAAAGAGCTGGTGTCATAACTGATCACATGTGCAGCACCATGCCAGTTGCAGATCAAACATAAGCAGCTTCCTTGGCTGTAAGTCCTCATGCTCACGGACGTTTTTACAGCTGCTTTTTTGAGCTTTTTTTGCAGCTTAAAAAGGCCTGTCTATGTTAGTCTATGGCTTCATGCCCACCTAGACGTTTTTGAGCTGTAAAAAAAACCCAGGACCAGTGGGTTCTGAAAGACGTTTTTCAGCTGTAAAAACGCTCTAACGCTCAAAAACGTTATTCACCAACGTTTTTTTAACGTTTTTGATCCATTAAAAAAAAAAAAACGCTAAAAAACTCGGAAAAACGCTATTGCAAAAACGCTGAAAAAAGCTGAAAAATGTTTAAAAAAATCACTGCAAAGATACTGGAGTTTTCATAACGTTATTTTAACAGCCTGTGTGCATGAGGGCTTAAGGATAAAAAGCATTTAATTCCGCTTTAAGGCTGTCAGCAGATCGGCCTCTACAAACCCAACAGTGCCTAAAAATAGAGAGCAACTGAGCATGTGCAGAGCGGGGGGGTGAGACAGGGTATTGCTGGATTTTAACCTCTTGGCGCCGAGCGTTCACAGGTATGTGACCCCCAATGGACTGGGCTTTTTTACGTGGGGGGGTCACATATATGCGCATCTGTCTTTGTGCTGGGAGCGCGTCACATGGCCTGGGTCTCACCGAGAGCCCCCGGGCCCCATACAAACCATCGGGACCTGAAACTCCTGATTCTGGGTCACCTGATCCATGTGATGGCCTTTGATTGGCTATCGTAGTGATCAGTCACTGTGAAGCCCGCCCCCACGTTTTCTCTCTCTGAATGGAGGAGAGAGATACATTGTATCTCTCTCTCCTTGCAGGGATAAAAAAAACTGTGTAAAAGAAAAAAAAAAAAAATTATAATAATAAAAAATACCTGGATCAAAGTTTGATCTAAGTTAGTGCCAGGGTTAGTGTTTGGGTCAAGGTCAGAGTCAGTATTTTTTTGGGGGGAGGGCAATTTATTTACTTTTTTTTTTTTAAGTTGGTATCCATGTCAGGCCCCTTTCACATGCGGCAGAATCCATCCAAGCAGATCTGCGGGGGATCTCTCCGCTGAGCAGGTGGATGATAGGTCCGTGTCCACTCCAATGTGCGCAGTGGACACGGACACAGACCGCCGCTCTCTACAGGGCTGGCGGATGGAAACGAACTGCATGGCCCGTTTCCATCTAATTACCGTCCGCTCTGATTCGCCTGACAAATGCCGAACGTATCCCCATCCGTCTGTTTTTATCGGATGTCGGATGGTGACAGCGGACAACATGTCTGCTGACATCCGCTGCTCCATAGAGAGCAATGGTTGGTCCAATCGGTGTCCGCCTGCTGGTGTGAAAGGGGCCTTAAGCCTCCTACACACGATCAGATTTTCCGACGGCAATTGTGTGATGTCAGGCTGTTGGAGGGAAAATCCCACCGTTTTGTACGCTCCATCAGACAATTGTTGTCGGATTTTCCGCGGACAAATGTTGGATGGCAGGCTTATAAATTTTCCGCGCACAAATGTGTGTTGTTGGATTTTTCCGAGCGTGTGTACACAAGTCTGTCGGACAAAAGTCCAAAGTACAAACGTGCATGCTCGGAAGCACGGACGAGCCGGAAGCGGTCGGTCTTGTAAACTCGCGTTCGCAATGGAGAATTAACATTTGTGACGCGACAAATGATGAAATCTGGAATTGCAGCGCACAATTCTCTTCTTTAATGGGATAATAATGAAGCTGCTTTGCTGGTGATACTGATGGAGTTATTGCAAACTAATTTTCAAAGGCTTTTTTTTTCTAGTGATATCAAGAATAATATTATTATATATTACCACAACACCATTATTATCCTGTAGTTTTAGAACTATGTTGGTGTCTCTTGTTATTTTTACATTGTATTTTTTTAAATGTAACTGCCGACTCCCAAACTGTCATTTGAAGTAAAACACAAAGCCAAGTATTATTCTACACAATTTTTTTTATTGTGCATTAAAAAAGAAAACAAATAAAATTAGACATGATATCTGCCAATAGAACTTAACTAAAAAGTGCATTCTATGCATCCAACAATATAGAAAATATACCAAATCAAATCATTATTATTCAACCTAAAAATAAAATAAAAGCCCCATGCATGTGTCCTGCTTCTTAATATAGGGGGTCAGCAATGCCAAGAGTTGGTGAAAGCAGGGGTCCGTCATCCGGAGATAATTCCGAAAATCATCCGGATTATTCTCCTGGAGCTCCCGCAGCAAAGGCATATGACATAATTGGTCACCATTAATAAAGCAACCAATTTTTGGTCCAAGAACTCCTCCATCCTGCTGTTCCTGGATTGGACTTGGGTCAAAGCAATAACTCCAAGGCCAATAATAAATAACACGTTATCTCTTCAGATTCCGCAACATGGCTGGTTGACGAACGGCCGTTCAGAAATGAACTGAAAAGCGCGAAATGAAAAGCGCAAATCAACACTCGCCAAACTTCTACTAATACGAAATTAGCAGAAGGAGCCCAAAGGGTGGCGCCTGAGAATTGAACTTCCTCTTTATCGGCTCGTAGTACGTCTAGTACGTCACTACGTTCGTGTTTGTTGGCCGATAATTGTGTACCGTTTGTATGCAAGACAAAACCCAGGCACGCGCCCTTCGGACAAAAGTCAGACGCTTTGTCTGCGGAAAATCCGCTCGTGTGTACGAGGCTTTAGTGTTGGTGTGTTTAGGTAGGATAAAAATAAAAAATAAACAAAAAAAAAAAGCAAAAAGCGCATTATTGTTTCTGGGTTGTATTACGGGTACAAACCACAACGAATATACACATATGTGGTATCGCTGCGATCGTCAGGAGCAGGAGAATTTATTTAGCATTGTTCTTTTGTGGTAGGTTATGGAAGTAATGAGAAATATACAGCTACATAGTAAAACATCTTTTTTTTTTTATTATTATATTTTTTTTTTTTTTTTTTAATTTTGGGCCAGCTTTCCTTTGATATTAGAATAAAAAATCAGGAGATATCCATTACCATTTACCACCAAATAAAAGCCCAATTTGTCCTGAAAACAAGGCGGTACAGTCCACGTGGATGCACAAAGTAGTTGTGATGATCTGTACGGTTTTACTAACACATATCTCAAAGCTGCACAATTGTGCTTAGGCATTACCATTTGTTTTGCCCTTAGGGGGGAAGGGGTTAAAGTGGTTGTAAACCCACGGGGGGGGGGACCTGCAAGACAAAGGCATAATGAGCTAGTATTGCATAGCATACTAGCTCATTCTGAAATACTTACCTTAGATCGAAGCCCCTTGCAGTGCTCCCGGCACACCGCTGTGGGCCGGCCTTATCACTCCCGGAGTTATTTCCGGGTATCACGGGCTCCCGCGCTGGGATTGGCCGGGGGCTGCGATAACGGCACAGCAGCTGAAGAAACACCACGAGCGAGCCGTTTCTTCAGTGCGCGTGTGACGATGACCTCATGCTGATACAATGAATATCTCCTAAACGGTGCAGGTTTAGAAGATCTCCACATTTCCTACAGGTAAGCCTCATTATAGGATCATCTGTGGGTAAAAGTGGTGTGGAAGGGTTTACAACCACTTTAAACAGTATAGACACTTATTTTGAATATTGTACATCGCTGTACCTGCACAAGGGGCCAGCCTGAAGTCATCTAACAGGACTTCATTTTCTGACTAAAGTTCCACTTTAAGGGCACTTTCACACGCGGGCGGGCGGGCGTCGGCCACTATTTTAAGCGGCGATTTACCATCGCTTTTAGGCTGCTGGCGGGGTGCTTTTAACCCCCGCTAATGCCCAAAAAGGGTTAAAAGCACCGCTTCTGTGGCGTTGCCCATTGATTTAAATGGACAGGTGCGCTGTAGGAGCGGTGTATACACCGCTCCTACAGCACCTCAAAGATGCGGCTTGCAGGACTTTTTTGAGCGTCCTGCCAGTGCACCGCTCCAGTTTGACAGCCCTCGGGCTTTCACAGTGGAGTGAGAGGAGAGGCATTTTGCAGGCGATATTTTTAGCGCCTCAGTGTGAAAGTAGACTTAGGGACCTTACAACAGCCATTAGACCCCTTTCACACTGGAGGCAGTTTTCAGGTGTTTTAGCACCAGAAATAGCGCCTATAAAGTGCCTGAAAACTGCCTTCCATGCCGCCCGAATCTGAGAGCCTGAATGCTTTCACACTGGGGGGGGCGGTGCGCTTGCGGAACGTTAGAAAAAGTCCTGCAAGCAGCATCTTTGGGGCGGTTTGGGAGCAATGTATACAGCGCTCCCAACATGCCCCTGCCCATTTCAATGAATAAGATAGCGCTTCCAAAGTGCCGTAACACGTGTGTTTTTAACCCCTTCAGCCGCTAGCGGGGGGGGGGTTAGAAAAGTGCCGCTTAAACAGAGGCAAAGCGCCGCTAAAATGAGCGGCACTTTACCGCTAATGCACGGTCGGCCCCAGTGTGAAAAGGGCTCTTATGTGAAAATAACACACAAAGGTGACAGATGCCCCATCCATTAACACCCAACTCCCGGGAGAGAAAAAAATATCCTTTGCAGTGGGGCTAGGTAAAGAAATTGGCAATTAACCCTTGCAGTGCCGGCACAGCCCAACTGCAAGGGATCATTTTTTATTTGCCCGGAGTTGGGCTTTAACACCTTCCCTCCTGGCTTATTTTCAAAGCAGATTGATGGCCGGGCAGGACTTTCCTCCTTCTGAGTGGATGTCCAAGGTTTCCTCCTTGTGTGTACAGAAAACAGCCAGTAGAGGTTCCCTTTTAACCCGGTTTGTGTGGTATGTATTGTCTCTTAGGTCGGTGAAGGAGTCTCTGGAGAGCGCCCTCTTTACCGCTCAGGAACTGAACTCTCAGTTGGAGATTAGGTGCAGCCAGCTGGAGATGGAGGTTGCAATGGTCACTCAGGCCAAGAACACCGTGCAAGGTGAGCGCAGTACATTGTGCAGACACTTGGCGGGGAGATAGGAGACTGTCGCTCACAGTGAATCCTTAAAAGGAGTAAAGTATTTGCACACCCATTTGATCACCCTTCTCTTCTGCCAGCTGTGATTCCAACTAAACTCAAGGTGGGCAATAGGCCACAATCTTCAATAGCGTTGAGGTTTTTTGACCCTCAAGAGCAGGGGTCTCCAAACTTTCTAAGCAAAGGGACAGTTTACTGTCCTTTGGGTTTTAGGGGGGCCGGACTGTGGCAATCAGGAGTAGAAAATGTCCCAGCGTCAGTTGGAGTAAACAATGCCCCATCTTTGTTGTCAGTGAGAAGAATTGCACCCCATCGTTGGTGTCATTGGGAGGAATTGTGTCCCATCATTGGTGACATTGGACCCTATCGTTGGTGTCATTGGGAGGAATCGCGCCCCATCATTGGTGGCATTGTGATCACATGGTACAGACAGGGCCAATCACAGCTCATCTGTACCATGTGATTTTAGATGTGACCAATCGCAGCTAATCACAACAAAACGGACTGAATGATTTTGTTTTATTCAGTAAAAAGTGGTTGCTTATACTAATGAAATGCACTGCTAAAAATAATCCATATTGTGTTTAAAAAAAAAAAAAAAAGAAATGATCACTTCCCCAGAGTAGTACAGTGTTACTATGGTAACATTATATTGCTCTGGTCACAGTGTATAAAAAAGAAATAAATTATAATATATATATATGTCACCAGTCAGTATCCCTGATCACAAGTTATACAAAATTTGGGGTCTCTGGACCAGAAGGGTCCCGAAAATTACATTGCTGCAGTTGGTCACAGTTGACCGATTTTGGGGCCCCGTATCTTGGGGCCACTTGGTGCTAGGAACCCCAAATTTGGTGTGCAAACCCAGTGGAACAAAGCTGGGGTTCCTAGCACCAAGTGGCCCCAAGATACGGGGCCCCAAAGTCTGTTCGGAAAATGTCATTCTCTGCTGCAGAAAAGTGCTTGACATTTTCCGAACTGACTTTGGCTATCTTATAGTGCTAATTCCACTGGGTTTGCACACCGAATTTGGGGTTCCTAGCACCAAGTGGCTCCGAGATACGGGGCCCCAAAGTCGGTTCGGAAAATGTCATTCTCTGATACAGAAAAGTGCTTGACTCGAGTATAAGCCGAGGGGGGGGCATTTTCAGCACAAAAAAAAAATGTGCTGAAAAACTCGGCTTATACTCGAGTATATACGGTAATCGTCCAAAAAAAAATGTAAAAAATCAGAAGTGCGAGACCACGCATGCTCAGAAACAAAAAAAATTAATACATTACAATACAATGCAACACAGTACTACATTTCTGAAGTTGTATTCTGTCTTACGAAAATTTTCGTACGTTTAGTAGCATCATCATTTTTGATGGGTGATTAGCATGCAAAAAAAAAAAATGGACGATCGTTGGTCTGATATTCTCATTGTGTGTATCGGGCTTTTGAAATATTCAGAAACACAACCGAAACTTTGAAAAAAGAAAGTATGTGGCACTAACTCAACTGAATAAAATATAAATGATCAAGGTATAATTAATTAATCTATAGGTGCAATATACAAACTATAAAAATAGCACTTCTGTGGCCGTGCTAAAACGAAATAATGAATAGTAAAGTGCAAAAAATCTTCAACATGCGCAACAATGTATATGGTCACATTGCAATAATAACTTTCAAAGTGCAAAAAATGCTCCAAAAGTTATAATCATGCAACAATAAAGTCCAGTACAAAAAAATCTCCAAGTGACAGTTCATAAGCAAAAAAGTTCAAAGTAACCGAAAGGAATTCCACTTCTTCCAATTGATTTCACCATCCGATGTGCGCCACTCATTTTCCCCAGCCTCTCACCTCCTCATAAAAAGACCCCTACAGGTCAAATCCAGGCCTTTTGTAAGGATAAACACTGGATCCTCAGTGATCGATCGACTCCCACAGATATCCACAGCAATGCCAGTACCAGGCTGGGTTTCAGGCTCATCCAATGCAGTATTAACATGCAATAAAGAAGGGGGGGGGGCTCCATAGTGCAGTAATTTGATACAATTTATTAAAAAAACAAGTAGTAACTTACAGTTCAAAACACTGGGTACAGCTTAGTAAAGGAACGTCCGGTCTCGGAAGTGACGACACCCGGCTCCTCCCTGACGCGTTGCGTCACCGAACACGTGACTTCATCAAAGGGTAATGGAGTCGGGTGTGTATTGCCGGTTCACATAGTGAGTTCCGCTGTCATGTCAACAGCAGTAATTAGTAAAACTCCTAGTTCTCTCTGAATTTTCAATAGCTTGATACCAATATACTGGGAATCCTCCTACACAATTAATATAACAATTATAAAAGATTAAAACAAAAGCATAAAGATATTATTAAGAACGATCTGATAGGTAAAATCCACCATTAGCGCGTTCTTAATAATATTTTTATAAGTGCTATTTTTATAGTTTGTATATTGCACGTATAGATTCATTGATTATACCTTGATCATTTATATTTTATTCAGTTGAGTTAGCGCCACATACTTCCTTTTTTCATTTGTCATTTGTGTGAGAACACCTTTCATGTTGGCAGCTACTCATCTATATTTTCTGGTGTAGTGTAGGTTTGCGCATTAGTTACCACCTTTTTCATAACTGAAACGTTACTTTTTATGGGCATTTTCGATGTGATCTCACCGGCGTTCTTGTGTTTTGCAGATGAAGTGACTCTGCTACATGCTGAACAGGAGTCCTCCCAGAAGAGGATTCTAGAACTTTCCCAGAGGCTCTCTGACCTGGATGAGGAATACCAGATAGAGAGGGCCAGAGGAGAATGTCTTCAACTCATCCAGGTGAGTAAATTCGGGGCCTGTGCCCATTGGCTTTTGTGCTACCATACAAGTGGGGGGATGCAAAACCTGCTTGAAGCGGCATCAAAAATATGAAAAAAAAACACTTGAAGTTGTAGTAAAGTCTTTTGTGCCATTTTTACCTACAGGTAAGCTTATAATAAGGCTTCTCTGTATAATATCTCCTAAACCTGCACCATTCAGGAGATATTCCAGCTGGTGACCTCACCGGGCCCATGTACCCTAAAGGAATGGCATACCCGTGCCATTCCTTTAGAGATCTGTGCCGTGCCCCGTGACAACACCGCGGCTCGGCCAATCAGACAGGCGGAGCCTGTGAACCCGGAAGAAAAGGACCACGTCAGTGTGGAGCCAATTTCTTCCTTCATTTCTTCCTTTATTGAACCCGGAAGTAGACCGGTTGAAGATGGAATCCCTGTCAGTGGTGACAGGGCGCCGCTTGAGGCTTGATCCGTTCTAAAGGTAAGTCTGACATAATGCAGTGCTTTCTAGCACATGATGGCTTAACCACTCGCCGACCGCGCTTTGGCCGAATGACAGCTACATCGCGGCCGGCTAGTTCTGGGAGGCCGTCATATGAGTGCAGGGCGCGGGCGGGGCGCTCTGTGATTGCAGTGTCCGGAGGACACTGCTGATGACAGATTGAGGTAAAGAGACAATCCGCAGCTCTTTACCATGTGATCTCCTGTGTCCAATCACAGCTGATCACGGATGTAAACAGAAGCCGGTTATCGGCTGACAGTGAGAGGAGAAGTGAGCTGATAACCGTTTTTTCTAAAAGGGACATCTACACTGATAATTAGTGTCCTGATTATCAGTGCGGTGCCCACCAGTGCCTCCTCATCAGTGTCAAATATCAGTGACACCTATTAGTGCCGCCTCATCAGTGCCCAACAATGCAGCCTATCCGTGCCCATCAATGCAGCCTCATCAATGCTGCCCACTCCCTCCACTGCAGAGGGGGGGGGACTTTTTTTGTGGGGGGGGGGGGGGGGTTAAATTTACTATCACTTTAAAATGAAACACTAGTAAAAAAATAAAGCTGGCAGCACAATAAAGTGTTTTAACCACTTCCCGCCCAGCCTATAGTCAATTGACAGCTGGGCGGGACTCGCATCGATCTGGGTGGACGTCTTATGACGTCCTCCCGGGTCACGCCTTGTGCGCGCCCGTGGGGCCACGCCGCAGCGCAATCTGTCACTGGCTGTATTCGATGACTGATCACTGTACCGGCCCATTGCCGGTACCATGTGTCCGCTGTAGCCAATCACAGCAGGTCACATGACAGTTGTAAACAATTAATGGCTTCCTTTCAAGCCATCCACTGTGTGCAATTCTGTTGCTAGCTGTGATTGGTCAGAGTGATCACTTGGTACAGACTGGGCTAATCACAGCCTACCTGTGCCATGTGATCAGCTGATCACAGCTAATCGCAACAAAACAAACTGCATTAATCGATTTTTATTCAGTAAAATGCTTGGTTATAGCAAGGAAATTCATTGCTGTAAGAAAATATAATGTGTTAAAAAAGAAAAATCTGATCACTTCCCCATAGTAGTACAATGTTACTATGGTAATATTATTTTGCTCTGGTCAACGTGTGTTCAAAAATATAAAGAATTGTAAAAAAAATAAATATTTCTCATTCCATACTGTCACCAGTCAGTGTCCCTGATCACCGCCACACCAGTTATATGATGACGCCGTACTGCACTGGTGACCGTATGTAAAAAAAAGAAAAAACTGTTTTTTAAAAAAAAATTTCTTCATTTTTTCAAAAAATTCTGACAAAAAATTACAACTTCAAAAAACTCGCCATGCCTCTTACTAAATACCTCGGACTGTCTACATTGGGGGGTGTTTGTACTGTCCTGACATTTTGGGGCCTCGAGAAAAGAGATCGGACGTCAGTACATCAGGATTGATCAATTTTCAGATATATATCCCATAGTTTGTGGACTCTGAAAGGGGTTAAATTAGTTTTTTGACATTTTATTTATTTTACTCTGTATTCCAAAGACAGTGGTTTTTGTTTTGTTTTGTTTTTTTAACATGTGATCAGCAGCAAAGGACTAGAAGCTCCTCCTGCTTCTATTTGCCTGCAGACAGGCTGGGCGAGAGCCGGGTCATGTGACAGCTGGATATCTATTAGGAAAAATGTACTTTTGATTTTTATTTTTAAATAATTACAGTGCCATCATCCCCATACAGAAATAGGAGGGAAAATGTAAATTACACAGTGCTCACATTAAAGCGATTGTAAAGTCTTGTTTTTAGTTTAAAATAAACATGTCATACTTACCTGCTCTGTGTAATGGTTTAGCACAGAGCAGCTCTGATGAGAGGAGAGGAGCACGGAAGGGGGTTCAGAGGAGCAAGGAGGGGGACTGGAGGAAGATATGGGGCACAGTCAGGGTGATCGGTTCAGCGCTGGAGAGGAGTTACAATCACCGATCTCCCTGTATAGATTTAAATAAAGCAACTGACAGCCGCGGGAGGGAGAGAAGGAGAAGCGGCTGTCAGCTGCTTTATTTAAATGTATACAGGGAGGTCGGTGATTCTAACTCCTCCCCAGCGGGCAAATGCTCGGTATCGGTACCGATACTAGTATCGGTATCAGTACAACGCTAACTTTAAGCTTGTCCTACACGTCTCACATTTTGGCTGAATTATGCCGACATTTGAGCCATAGGTACAATGTAGTTTTGTTTTACGCTGTCCTCTGTCTTTCAGAATGAATTGGACACAATGAAAGGACTTCTAGAAGAAGAACGGTCCAGGCGACTGGCTGCTGAAGAGCAAGGTGAGAAATTAGAAGAGGAGGGACAGGCTAAGCTTGGAAGAGTGAAGGACTCTCTGAAACAGCTGGAGACTGAAGCCTCTGAGCTCAGAGAGACTCTTAAAACGGCTCGGTGCGAAAAGGAGAATGCCTTGGAAGCGTTGGAGCGCCAACAACTTCAAAAGAACGAACAGGACTTCGAAATGGAAATTTTAAAACAGACTTTAACGCAATGTCAAGAAGAAAAAGAGAGCGCTCTCACGGCATTGTCAGATTATGCCTTCACATTAGAAGAGAGGGACAAGCAGATCAGTGAGCTTAGAGAAAATATTCAGGAGTGCACGGATGAGAAGCAGAATGCTATGACTTCGGTATCAGAGCTCCGCGTGGCTGTGCAAGAAAGAGACCGGGAAATCAAGACAATAAAAGAGACGGTGCTACTGATCCAGCAAGAGAAAGAGACAGCTGCCAGCGCCTTACAGGAACAAATCCAAAGTACTAATAAGACAGAAGAGCGACTGTCTGTTCTAACTAGAAGCCTGGAAGAGTGTGAAAGTCTGAAAGAGAGTGCACTGAGAGCGGAAGAAAGATGCCGCCTGCTTGTCGCAGAGAGAGACCAACAAATAAACACTTTGAATGAAAGCCTTAGACTCTCTGACATAGAAAGGGAAAGACTTTTGGAGCAACTGTCTGTTGCGACTTTAGAGTCATCCCAGGAGCAGTCCTCTCTATTAGAACATCTCCAGCAACGTGAAGCCATGGTTAATGCTTTAGAGCAAACATTAGGAGAGCGCAATAAAGAAATTACGGAATTGGGAGACTGTATAAAAGAGCAACAGATTAAAACCGATAACCTGACGGAGGAATTAGTTCAGCAAACTCAGTCTTTAGAAGAAAGGGACTCGCTGATTGAGTCTCTACGATTAAGACTCGTAGAGTGTGAATCAGAGAAGGATGATCTGGTGCTTTTAAGAAGACAGTGTGAACAGAATCTGCAATCATTAAAGGAGACCCTTCAAGAGTGCTGTGAGGACAAGGAGAGATACTTCAATTCATTGCAGTCTCAGAATGAGAAGGTACAAGAAAGAAACAAAGAAATAGAATTGCTGAAAGAGGATGTCTTGTCTGCCCAAAAGGAAAAGGAGACTCTTCTACATGATCTGGAGTCACAAAAGAGCTGCTTGAAAGAAGGAGATGCAGCTTATGCATCTCTGCAAGAGACTCTGCAGGAGAGCCAGCAGACGAGGCAAAACCAGGTGCTGATTATCGAACAGCAAAAAAAAGATATCATCTCCTTGAAAGGGAACTTGGAAGGATACCAGAAGGAGAAGTCCAATGCACAGACAACAATCGTGAGTTTGGAATCTCAGATAGCTTCCATACAAAGACAGGCTAGGATGGAAGAAGAACGACTGAGCGAAAAAATAATGGAGTACGTTCAGGCCCTGCAAAAGAAGGAGGAGGAAGTTGAATTGTTGGAAAAACAAGCTCAGAAAGATTGTAGGGACCAAAATGAGAAACTGGAGGAACTTTCACAAACTGTGCGAGAGAAGGAGAAGGAAATACAAAATCGTAAGAGAGAAAATAAAGAGTTGCAAAGTAAACTTTCTGAAGCTCTTCAAGAGAGAGAAAAACTGGAAGAACGGATGGAAAAAGACATCCAGTATTTGAAAGAGGAAAATATGAAACATGTTCAGATCCTGAAGGAGAAAGAGGAAGAACTTGAAGCGTTGGAGGAAGAAGCCCAAAAAGAGCGCAGAAGTCAAAACGAGAAGCTGGAAGAGCTTACACAAACTATCACAGAGAAGGAAAAACTATTAAAGGAAATTCAAAATCTTCAGAGAGAAAATGAAGAGTTGCAAAGCAAATTTTCTGAAACTCTGCAAGAGAGAGAAAAATTGGAAGAACGGATGGAAAACGACATCAAGTATTTGAGAGCGAAAGTAATGGAACATGTTCAGTCCCTGAAGGAGAAAGAGGAAGAACTTGATGCATTGGAGCAACAAGCCCAGGGAATGCGCAGAGGTCAAAACGAAAAGCTGGAAGAGCTTTCACAAACTATCAAAGAGAAGGAGAAAATCTCAAAGGAAATGCAAAATCTTCTAAGAGAAAACAAAGAGTTGCAAAGTAAACTTTCTAAAGGTCTCCAAGAGAAAGAAAAAATGGAAGAACAGATTGAAAAAGGCATCCAGTATTTGAAAGAGAAGAATATGGAATATGTTCAGAACCTAAAGAAGAAAGAGGAAGAACTTGAAGCATTGGAGGAAAAAGCCCAAAGATTGCACAGAAGTCAAAACGAGAAGCTGGAAGAGCTTTCACAAACTATCAAAGAGAAGGAGAAACTTTCAAAGGAAACATTAAATCTTCAGAGAGAAAATAAAGAGTTGCAAAGCAAACTTTCCAAAACTCTGCAAGAGAGAGAAAAGTTGGAAGAACGGGTGGAAAAAGAGATCAAGCATTTGAGAGAGAAAGTAATGGAACATGTTCAGACCCTGAAGGAGAAAGAGGAAGAACTTGAAGCATTGAAGGAACAAGTCCAAAGAATGAACAGAGGTCAAAATGCGAAGCTGGAAGAGCTTACACAAGCTATCAAAGAGAAGGAGAAACTCTCAAAGGAAATACAAAATCTTCAGGGAGAAAACGAAGAGTTGCAAATCAAACTTTCAGAGGCTTTGGAAGAGAGCAACAAATTGGAAGAACAAATGGAGAGAGACATCCAGTCTTTGAGAGAGAGGGAGCAAGAACTTTTGCAGTCGGTTCTGGAGAAGGGGGTTGAGTTGGAGGAAAAGAGATTACAGTTTGAAAGAGAAAGCAGTGCCTTGGCAGAAAACATCAAAGAACTTTTGCAACTCTTAAAAGAAAAAGACATTCAAAAACAACAGAATGAGGAATATATATTCGAACTAAAGAGTGAAATAAAAAAGGTTCAGCACGTTCTACAAGAGAAGAAGGGAGAGATGGAAAAAGAGAGGATCCAGAACAGTAAAGATGTCATGACACTAAAACAAAAAATAGCAGAACTTTCCCAAGCACTGACAGAGAGGGATATTCAAGAAGAAGAGAGAGAAGGACACATAAATGCTCTGAAAAAGCGAATAGAGAAACTTACCCAGGATCTAGCCGATAAGGAGAGTTTTGCAATAAAAGCAGAAGAGGACAGGAAAGCGGTGGAGGAATGGATGAGTGAGCTTTCTACGTCCTTTATTGGAGAAATGTCAGAAGAACAGTATGGAGGCCGATCTCTAACAACGAAATTAGAAATACTTCAGAAAGCATTGAAAGAAATGGAACGGCAAAAAGAAGTAGAGAATAGGGAGAGAGGCAAATTGATAGAAAGACTTTCACATTTGTCTCAGGCTTTCAAAGACAAGAAACAAGAGCTAGACCAGGCAGAAGGCAACATGAGAGCTTTGAAGGAAACTATGGAAAGACTTGTATTAAAAGAAGAAGTAGTAAAACATAGGGAACGACAGAACGAACAAGAGAAGTTATCTTTGAAGCAAACCGTAGCTGAGCTTTCCCAGGAATTAACGGATAAGGAAAGGGAGATGAAAGAGAAAGAACTTGATGTGAAATATCTGAGAGAACAGGTGGAAGAACTGAGACAAACTTTGATGGGCAGGGATCTGGACCTGAGCGAGAAGGAAAAAAACATGGAGGAAGACAAAGCGGCCCTGAGCCGAAAAATATTGGATCTGTCTGAAGCTTTAAGGAAAAGGGAAAAAGAAATTGAAGACAAAGAACTTGAGACACAATTTTTTAAAGCCAAGATAGCAGAACTTGGACAAGAGATGCTAAACAAGGAGCAAGACATAAAGGAGAAGGAAGGAGAAAATGAACAAGAAACAGCATTCTTAAAGCAGAGAATTACAGACCTTTCACAAGCTATAGCAGATATGAAACAAGAAGCGGAGATGAAGAATGTTGAGATGACCTTACTAAGAGAAAAGGTAGAAGAGCTTGAAGAAAATGTCCTAGACAAAGAAACAAAACTGATGGAGAGGGAGACCAAGATGGCGGAAGATCAAAGATATCACAGGCAGAGATTTACAGAACTTAACCAGTCTTTAATTCAACAGAAAATAGAGGAGGAAGCGAAAGAGTTGAGGATGAAAACATTAAAAGAAAAATTAGAAGAACTGAGGCAAGCTTTACTTGACAAGGAAGTGGAAGCTAATGAAAAAAAGAGGCAATGCGAGGTAGAAAAGAGCACGCTGCACGAGAAAATAACAGAACTTTCCTGGTCTCTAAGGCAGAAGGAGAGTGAAGTAGATGAAGTCAAGTTTGATATGATGTCTCTAAGAAACAAGGTGGAAAAACTCAGATTAGTCCTAGAAGAAAAAGAGCAAGATATAAAGAAAGAGAAGCAAAAAGAGGAGGAAGAAAAGAGAACCTTAAAACTAAGGATAAGAGACATTTCTCAGGCTCTCTCGGAAAAGGAGCAAGATGAAGCAGAAACAAAACATGAGGTGAAATCCTTGAGAGAGAAGATTGGAGAACTTAGACAAGTACTGGTAGACAAAGAGCAAGAGATGGAGGAAAAGAGGAGGCAGAGCGAAGAGGAAAATAAGTCCTTAAAGCAACGGGTGAGAGATGGTTCAGAAGCCCTCCTGGAGAAAGAGCAAGAAGTTGACCAAGCAAAACTAGAGCTAACAACTCTCAGAGAGAAGACTGGAGAACTTAGGCTATCTCTTATTGCAAAGGAGCAAGACGTAGTAGCAGAGAGGAGACAGCATGAGGAAGAAAAGAGGTCTCTGCAGCATAAAGCAAAAGACGTAACCCAAACTCTACTTAAGGAAGACGAAGAAAAGAGAACCTTAAAACAAAGGATAAGAGACATTTCTCAGGCTTTCTCAGAAAAGGAGCAAGACACAGCAGAAACCAAACTTGAGGTGAAATCCTTAAAAGAGAAGATTGGAGAACTTAGACAAGTACTGGTAGGCAAAGAGCAAGAGATGGAGGAAAAGAGGAAGCAGAGCGAGGAGATAAATAATTCCTTAAAGCAACAGGTGAGAGATGCTTCAGATGTCCTCCTGGAGAAAGAGCAAGAAGTTGACCAAGCAAAACTAGAGCTAACAACTCTCAGAGAGAAGATTGGAGAACTTAGGCTAACTCTCATTGCAAAGGAGCAAGACATTGAAGTAGAGAGGAGACAGCATGAGGAAGAAAAGATGTCTCTGCAGCAGAAAGCAAAAGACATGACCCAAACTCTACTGAAGAAAGAGAGAGAAGCCAATCAGCATGCACAAGATGTCAACTCTCTCAGAGAAAAGGTTGGAGAACTCAAACATGTCATAGCAGAAAAGGAACGAGTGTTAGAACAGGAAATTAGACAGAATGAAGAAGACAAGAAGTCTCTACAGCAGCAACTGAATGACCATTCTCAGGATGTTTTTGAGAAAGAGCAAGTTGCTGAGAATTTAAAACGTGAGATAAAAGCCCTTCAAGATCAAGTAGAGGAGCTTAAACTAGTCCTGTTAAATAAAGAAAATGAGGAACTTGCAAAAGAAGGGGATAGTGAAGAGGAAAAGCGAGCCTGGAGTCAGAGAGTGACAGAACTCTCAAAGGCCTTACTGGAAAAAGACGGAGAAGCCAATGATGCTAATAAGCAGATGAAGTCATTAAGAAATAAAATAGAAGAACTGAGGCAAGCTCTAACAAATAAGGAGAAAGAAATTAAAGAGTTGTCAATAAGGATCGAACACGAGAATAATTCACTAAGGCAAAAAGTTGCAGAACTTTCTCAAACTCTGGTAGACAAAGAGAGAGACTCTCAGAAGACGAAGAATGAAATAAAATCCATGAAAGAAGCCGATGAAAAAAATGGACAGATCCTGAAAGAAAGAGAACAGGATCTCAAAGACAAAGAAAGATTAAGCGAGGAGGAAAAGTCCAAACTGAGACGTGAAATAGCGGAACTTTCCCAGGCTCTTGTGGTAAAGGAGAAACGCGCGGAGGTGATGGAACAGGAGTTAAGACTTAGGGGTGAGAAAATGGAAGCTCTTGGACAAGCCCTGTTGGATAAAGAGCAGGAAATTAACATGAAAGAGATAGAAAGACTGTACCTGAGACGAAAGGTGGTAGAGCTTTCTCAGGCGAGGTCCGAAAAAGAGAGGAAGGCGGAGGTGACCGACACGGAGATGAACTCCCTGAGAGTGAAAATCGGAGAACAGGCAGAGACTGGCAAAGGCATGCCATTTCTGGGTGGAAACAGAGAGGACCTGGACAACCAGCAAGAGGAAATCAAAGAACAAGGAATGAACATTCAATACACAAAGGAGGATATAAGAATACATGAGATGGAAGAAGAAATTAAAGCTCTTTATCGTGAAAGAGAAGAATCTAGCAAGAGAGAGATGATACTCAGACAGAGGCTTGAAAAAACAGAGACTGCTCTAAGAAAGATGGAGGCTGATGAGATCTCTAGGAGACAGAGCTCTCAGGAGGCTGGGAAGCAAAATAGAAAGGTAAGATGACTGTGATTTGGTAAAGTGATATCTTCTTTTTATTTACTTTTTTTACATAACTTGTACTTCATCCAAAAGAGGAGGCTTCGCATGTTTGCACCCAGCCCCAAAGCATCATGTTTCCACCTCCTTGTGTGACTGTAGGGATGGTGTTCTTAGGGTCATAGTCAGCATTTTTCTTGCTCCAAACACGGCAAGTCGAGTTAATGCCAAAGAGCTCCATTTTGGTCTCATCTGACCACAGAACTTTCTCCCAATCCTTCTCTGAATCATTTAGATGTTCATTGGCAAACTTCAGACAGGCTGTACATGTGTCTTCCTGAGGAGGGGGACCTTGCGGGTGCAGCAGGATTTCAATCTATGGCGGCGTATTGTGTTACCAATGGTTTGTTTGGTGACTGTGGTCCCAACTGCCTTGAGATCCTTCACAAGCTCCTCCCGTGTAGTTCTGGGCGGATCCCTCACTTTTCTCATGACCATCCTCACCCCATGAGGAGAAATCTTGCATGGAGCTCCAGACCGAGGGCGATTGATGGTTATTTTGTATTTCTCCCATTTGCGAATAATCGCTCCAACAGTTGTCTCCTTCTCACCAAGCTTCTTGCTGATGGTATTGTAGCCCATTCCAGCCTTGTGCAGGTCTACAATCTTCTCCCTGACGTCCTTTGACAGATCTTTGGTCTTCCCCATGATGGTGAGGATTGAATGGAAGAAAGAGATTCCGTGGACAGGTGTCTTTTATACACATACATTGACAGGACTAATCTGTGTACCACATGAGCACCTACTGTAGTCAGTCTGTGGGGGCAGAATTATTGTTGGTTGGTAGGGAATCAAATACTTATTTTACTCACTGAACTGCAACTCCATTTATAACATTTGTATCCTGTGTTTTTTCTGAATTTTTGATTGATGTTCTGTCTCTATCATATAAAATACACCTATGATAAAAATTATAGACCCTTCATTTCTTTGTAAGTGGGCAAACTTACACAATCTGCACGGGAGACAATCAGTATTTTCTCCAGCTGTAGATGTTACAATCCTGGACCCTTTGTTGCTCTTACTTTTAATAAGCACAACTCTTTTTTTATAGAACCATCAGTACTCGGGCAGCATAAACAACAAGAGGGGGAAGAAGGCTGCCATAGTGTAGTACATACAATTGGCATGCCATATTATAGTACATTTATTTAAAACAAATTGGCAATAACATTACACTCACATAAAAATAGCATAGACTCTAGACCAGAAAGTGTCACACCGGTGTGTGCTCCACGGGCCTGAAATGACGTCATCGGAACCCCCCACCCAATGCGTTTCGCCACTCCTGCTGGACGTCCTCAAAAACCTTCCATCTCTGTCTACCCTTAGGCTTTGCTGGAGTAGATTATTCACTTGTGATGTATGTTGTGTCATACTGTTCTGAATACATTTCCTTTATGCTGCAGAATTTGCCAACTGCCGACACAGAGCCTGCAACAAGTAGTGATAGTCTGCAGAAGAGGCTGGAGGTCCTGCATGAATCAATGGCCCGACTGGAGAATGATAAAACCTCCCTGGAGAATCGGAATCTCAAGCTGAGTGAGACTCTGCAGGAAGTGAGTATAAACTTCATTCATCGGTTCCCTGACCTGGTAGAAAATATGATAGAAGTACGACTAATAAAAAAAAAAAGGGCGCATGGATAGGCCCACAGGCAGAGCTGCTGTTAGGAATCTTGGGGCCCCGTACAGCCTACCTGACAGGGCCCCCCACCTAAAAATATCAAATTTATATTTTCATAAAAAATACACTATAATCAATATTAGTGGATGCAAAACACACCAAAAATCCTGCTGACACAGTTTTACTATGCTTCAGTAATAAGTGAACACAGGAGTGATCAGTACCAATCACTCATTGTGTTCATTCGGGACAGGAAGTGGCCGGTAAATATGACACAGCCCCTTCCACTGCTCTCCATCCTGAAACATCCTCCCCGTGTTCCTGCAGCAGCTGTCGGTGGGAGAAGGGAGGAGGTAAGCCAGCAGCGCTGCAGAGAAAAGGGGTGCACAGTAGGGCTATCCCAATACCAGTATCGATATCAGGACCAATACCGAGCATTTGTGCGAGTACTTGTACTCGCACAAATGCTTCCGATGCCAGATCCGATACCTGGGAGAGATTAGACAACCTGGCGCAAGTCAGCGGACGGAACAGCGGAAGTGACGCTCTGTGTCGATGCCAGCGGTTGGACATCCCGACGGCCATCTTGGTACACCCTGCACTCGGCTGCAGTAAGCCAGCAGTGGACATCTTGTTACACCCAGTCCATATAGTTCGGGCTGGGTGTAACAAGATGGCCACTGCTGCATTTATGCGTCCTAGTGCAAGGAGTACCAAGATGGGCGTCACAGGCAGCCTTTCCTCATGGCATTTCAGTGCCTGCCCATCAGTGCCCATAAATGCCACCTATCAATGCCCAATGCCCATTACTGCCAGCCACCCGTCAGTGCCAACTATCAATGCCATCTATCAGTGCCAGCCATCAGTCAGTGCTCCATATCAGTGCCACCTAAATCTATCAGTGCCCATCAGTACTGCATATCGGTGCCACCTAATCTGTATTGTGCTTCGAAAACTGTCACATGACATTTAAAAAAAGTATCGGTAATCGGTATTGGCGAGTACTTGGAAAAAAAAGCATTGGTACTTGTACTCGGTCTTAAAAAAGTGGTATCGGGACAACCCTAGTGCACAGGGGGGCCCAAACAGGGGACAGGGGGTGCAGATGCTGGAACCTATTGCTCTGCTGTACAGCCAGAGGGAGAGAGAGGAGGAGAAGGCGGCAGTGCTGAAGGGGGGAGACAGAAGAGGATTGTATCAGCAATAAGACAGTACAGCCGGCCCTCCTGCCTGGCAGGTGCCCGGGCCCCCCTTTTAAACTGATGGGGCCCAGTACAGGAGGGCCGGCTGTACTGCCTTATCAGCGGCTCTGCGCACAGGAATTGAGATCTTGGAAAGGTGCCGATAGCTCCTGCAGCGAGGGGGTGGGAATGCAGCCTTGGGTGGTCCCTACCCAAACAGGAGGCTTCTTAACCTCTTCAGGACCGTGCTATAGCCGAATGACGGCTACAGAGCAGTCGCATATTGCTGTGAAGGCGGCATATGACGTCCTCCCGTGAACGCACTTCCTGCGGCGAACATCGGCAGTGATCACTGCGTCCTTCAGACACAGCTGATCACAGATCGGGGGGTAAAGAGCTAATCACAGGGGGCTCTTTGCCATGTGACCAGCTGTGTCCAATCACAGCTGATCACAATGTAAACCGGATTTGCTGGTTATCGGCATTCCTCGCCTCACACTGACAAATCCACACAGGGGAGATCTACACTGATAATCAGGGCGCTGGTCATCAATGTCCTGATTATCAGTGCAGCCCCAACAGTGCCCACCAGTGTTGCCAGTCAGTGCCCATCAGTGATGCCAGTCAGTGCAGCCTCATCAGTGCCTAACTATGAAAAACTTTTTTTTTTTTTCCCCCAAAATGTTTATTTTTTATTTGTTTGTTTAGGAAAAAATAAAACCTCCAGTGGTGATTAAATACCACCAAAAAAGAGCTCTATTTGTGTGAAAAAAAAATGATAAGCTGAAAATTAGCCTGGGCAGGAAGGGGGTGAAAGTGCCCGGTAGGCAAGTGGTTTAGGCGGAGATGCCACTGCACTGTCTACTCCTCAGGAACCTGTCCCTGCCAGACGGGGGAACCTGTCCCTACACATAAAGCACCCCAAACCCGGGAGCCTGAGTCTTTAACCGCTTCCCGACCGGCGCACGCCGATGTACGTCGGCAGAATGGCACGTGTCTTTGCGTGCGCGCTGGCCGGGAGCTCCGTGAGTTGGGTCGCGGGTCCCGCGGACTTGATCGCCGCGGGGATACCTGCGATCGGCTCACGGAGAGCAGGAACGGGGGGAGATGCTGATGTAAACAGCATCTCCCGTTCTGCCTAGTGACAAGTGACACTCGATCTCTGCTCCCTGTCTCCCTCCCTCCCCCCTACAGTTAGAAACACCTCCCTAGTACTGATTTAACCCCTCCCCGCCCCCTAGTGGTTAACCCCTTCACTGCCATTTACACAGGAATCAATGCATTTTTATAGCACTGATCGCTGTATAAATGACAATGGTCCCAAAAATGTGTCAAAAATGTCTGATGTGTCCGCCATAATGCAGTCACAATAAAAATCGCTGATCGCCGCCAAAACTGGTAGAAAAAAATTATGAATAAAAATGCCATAAAACTATCCCCTATTTTGTAAAGGCTATAACTTTTGCGCAAACCAATCAATAAATGCTTATTGCGATTATTTTTTACCAAAAATATGTAGAAGAATACGTTATCGGCCTAAACTGAGGAAAAAAAATGTTTTTTTATATATTTTTGGGGGATATTTATTATAGAAAAAAGTAAAAAATAATGCGTTTTTTTCAAAATTGTGGCTCTTATTTTATTTATAGCGCAAAAAATAAAAATCGCAGAGGCGATCAAATACCACCAAAAGAAAGCTCTATTTGTGGGAAAAAAAGGACATCAATTTTCTTTGATAGCCACGTGGCACGACCGCGCAATTGTCCGTTAAAGCGACGCAGTGCCGAATCGCAAAAAGTGCTCTGGTCAGGAAGGGGGTAAATTCTTCCGGGGCTGAAGTGGTTAAAAGGACTCTGCCTGACCCCAGATGGCCACCGACATCAGGTGGGGGTTATCAGCGTCCAATCGGAACAGCCATTTCCTTGTGACCGCAGGAAGTCATAGAGGATACCAAGTTCCTTGCAACTTCCTTCCTCTTCTGTAGCGCCACCTACAGTGGGGAACACAGACTGCACCTGCCTACAGGCTTATGAGGCAAGATCTTCTGTAAAGCAAACTTTTGCTCTGTCCATGCAGGGAAAAGTAAAAGGTTTGCTTTAATCTCCCCCCCCCCCCCCCCTCCATACATGCTCACCTTTCCTTTACTCCTCATCTCTCTGTTCAGCTGCCAGGAGTAGGAAAACACCCGACACATCTCTGTATGGAGGAGCGTATGACTCTCTTCCTTTTCTTTTTTTTGTTTATTGTACAGCTCACTACCCTTTCTATCAGTATTGTGCTGGTGGTTGGTGATTGGCCCAGTGCTGATACATAGAGCGAGGGGGTGGGGGGTGATTGTTCAGCCCGGTGTAATTGCAGACATGAGTGACTGTGAGCTGACATTGGGCTTCTTGACTTCTCTCCCAGTAGCTGAATGGAACGATTGGGGAGCAAAGGGAAGATAAATATGGACTGCTGGGAAAGAGGACGTTAAGCCCCCCCCATTCACACCGGTGCGACTTCTGTGATTAGACAGATCAAAATCACATGACAAGTTGACAAGCCACGCCCCATTTCTGGCTATGGAGCTATTCATATCGGTGCGACTCCGTCTTTCACTGATTTTATGAAAAAGGTTCCCGCATTATTTTTGGCAATTTCATGTGCGACTTCCATTGACATCTGTGCATGAAGTCACACAGATGTCAGCAAGCCGTACATGAAAACGCACTGACCGGTGGCTTTGAAATCGTACTGAAGTAGATTCGCATGCGGTTCTGTGTCATTTCAGCCCATGCATTTTGCATGAAAATCCCAGAAATACTCAGACCAGCCCGTCTGCCACCAACAACCATGCCACATTCAAAGTCACCGAGATCCCCTTTCTTCCCCATTATGATGCTTCGTAGCACCATCACCTTAAAGAAGAAGTACCCCTTGTGGAGTGTGTTATACCCATATTTAAGGTGTAACATGCTCCATGTCTGCCCCCCCCCCCCCTCCGCACCCATCTGACCTCACACAAATATGCGGCCCCTCTGGACTGGGCTTTTTTCCATTGGGGGGGGGGGGGGGGCACATATTTGGGAATCTTCCAGCACAGCCACCGGGGGTCTCAATGAATCGGAACTCCCGATTCCCGGATTTCTGTGATGGTCTCTGATTGGCTATCACAGTGATCAGTGACTGTAAAGCCCGCCCCCGTGTTTTATCTCTCTGTGAATGGAGGAGATACATTGTATCTCTCTCTTTTCTTGCAGAGAGTTAAAAAAAAATAAAAATAAAATAAAATAAATACCTAGAAGGTTTGAACTAGGTCAGTGCCAGGATTAGTGTTTGGGGTCAGTATTTTTTTAAGGACAGGATTTTTATTTTTATTTTTTAATCAGTGTCAGTATGTTTTAGGTAGGATTAAAAAATTATTTCTGGGCTGTACTACAAACTAATATAAACATCTGTGCGATCATCAGGAGCAGGAGAATTTATGTTAGGTTGGTCTTTGGTGGAAGGTTATGGTAGTAGCAAGAAATAAACAGCTAAATTAAAAAAAATATATTTTTTTTTATTATTTTGGGCCAGTTTTCATGTGATTAAAAAAAATCAATTGGTCCTGAAAAAAAAAAGGCGGTATAATCCACCCGGATGCACAAAGTACTTGTGATTTATTTATTTATTTATTTCAGGTACTTATATAGCGCCGTCAATTTACGCAGCGCTTTACATATACATTATACATTCACATCAGTCCCTTCACCCTCAAGGAGCTTACAATCTAAGGTCCCTAACTCACATTCATATACTAGGGCCAATTTAGACAGGATCCAATTAACCTCCCAGCATGTCTTTGTAGTGTGGGAGGAAACCGGAGTACCCGGAGGAAACCCACGCAGACACAGGGAGAACATGCAAACTCCATGCAGGTAGTGTCGTGGTTGGGATTTGAACCAGCGACCCTTCTTACTGCTAGGCGAGAGTGCTACCCACTACACCACTGATGATATGTACGGTTTTACTAACACATCTCAAAATTGCAAAATTGTGCTTAGGCATTAATCTTTGTTTTACCCTTGGTGGGGGGGGTTAACATGGCCACTGATCTCTGAACATGGGAGCGGATGTTGGTAATTGGCTGCAGGGTGGACCGAGGTCTGGTGAACACGGGAGCAAAATGCATTACCACTAACAGCCCTACTATGTCTTGTCGGCTCTTGTTAGAATTCCTGTGTTTTGGGGGGGGAGGAGGGGGGTCTGGCGTTTTATCTCTTATAACATTTGTGATGTCACACAGGTGGAACGTGAGCGGAGGAGTCTTCGGAGGGAGTTAAACAAGATAAGCGGTCATCCATCTCCCCGCTCTAAAGACAAGTCCCTGGAGGTCAGTCATTGGTTGCTGTTATGTCACATGACTGCTAATTACAGAGAGGCTCTTATAGCAGACAACACAGTCTGTGTGTGAAAGGAAGTGTCCGCTTTTTATGGATCTCTCTTGTTTTCTGATAGGGAAAGTATATTAGCCCCAATTATACAAAAGAAAGCCTATTTGTTTGGACAAAATCCAGTAAATGCTGAATTAAAACAAGGGTTGCACCGATACTAGTATCAGTATTGGTGCCGATACCAAACGTTTGTATGTGTGCTTGTGATCTGATGCCTAATCCAATACCTGGGCAGTCGGGGATGATCGGTGCGGCGGTGGGAGGCGTTACAAGCACCGATCTACCTGTATAGATTTCAATATACCAGCTGACAGCCGCTTCTCCCCCCCCCCCCCCCGGCTTTCAGCTGCTTTATTGAAATCTATACAGGTAGATCGGTGCTTGTAACTCCTCCCACCGCCTCACCGATCATCTCTGATTGTCCCCTGTGTCCTCCTCTCTGTGCTCCTCAAGTCCAGCTCTGTGTCCTCCGTGCTCCCCCGGTCCCCCTTCATGTCCTCCGTGCTCCCCCGGTCCCCCTTCATGTCCTCCGTGCTCCCCCGGTCCCCCTTCATGTCCTCCGTGCTCCCCCGGTCCCCCTTCATGTCCTCCGTGCTCCTCCGGTCCCCCTTCATGTCCTCCGTACTCCTCCGGTCCCCCTTCATGTCCTCCGTGCTCCCCCGGTCCCCCTTCACGTCCTCCGTGCTCCTCCGGTCCCCCTTCACGTCCTCCGTGCTCCTCCGGTCCCCCTTCACGTCCTCCGTGCTCCTCCGGTCCCCCTTCACGTCCTCCGTGCTCCTCCGGTCCCCCTTCATGTCCTCCGTGCTCCTCCGGTCCCCCTTCACGTCCTCCGTGCTCCTCCGGTCCCCCTTCACGTCCTCCGTGCTCCTCCGGTCCCCCTTCACGTCCTCCGTGCTCCTCCGGTCCCCCTTCACGTCCTCCGTGCTCCTCCGGTCCCCCTAATGTCCTCCGTGCTCCTCTGGTCCCCCTTCGTGTCCTCTGTGCTCCTCCGGTCCCCCTCCGTGTCCTCTGTGCTCCTCCGGTCCCCCTTCATGTCCTCCGTACTCCTCCGGTCCCCCTTCATGTCCTCCGTGCTCCCCCGGTCCCCCTTCACGTCCTCCGTGCTCCTCCGGTCCCCCTTCACGTCCTCCGTGCTCCTCCGGTCCCCCTTCACGTCCTCCGTGCTCCTCCGGTCCCCCTTCACGTCCTCCGTGCTCCTCCGGTCCCCCTTCACGTCCTCCGTGCTCCTCCGGTCCCCCTTCACGTCCTCCGTGCTCCTCCGGTCCCCCTTCACGTCCTCCGTGCTCCTCCGGTCCCCCTAATGTCCTCCGTGCTCCTCCGGTCCCCCTAATGTCCTCCGTGCTCCTCCGGTCCCCCTTCATGTCCTCCGTGCTCCTCCGGTCCCCCTTCACGTCCTCCGTGCTCCTCCGGTCCCCCTTCACGTCCTCCGTGCTCCTCCGGTCCCCCTTCACGTCCTCCGTGCTCCTCCGGTCCCCCTTCACGTCCTCCGTGCTCCTCCGGTCCCCCTTCACGTCCTCCGTGCTCCTCCGGTCCCCCTTCACGTCCTCCGTGCTCCTCCGGTCCCCCTTCACGTCCTCCGTGCTCCTCTGGTCCCCCTTCGTGTCCTCTGTGCTCCTCCGGTCCCCCTCCGTGTCCTCTGTGCTCCTCCGGTCCCCCTTCATGTCCTCCGTACTCCTCCGGTCCCCCTTCACGTCCTCCGTGCTCCTCCGGTCCCCCTTCACGTCCTCCGTGCTCCTCCGGTCCCCCTTCACGTCCTCCGTGCTCCTCCGGTCCCCCTTCACGTCCTCCGTGCTCCTCCGGTCCCCCTTCACGTCCTCCGTGCTCCTCCGGTCCCCCTTCACGTCCTCCGTGCTCCTCCGGTCCCCCTTCACGTCCTCCGTGCTCCTCCGGTCCCCCTTCACGTCCTCCGTGCTCCTCCGGTCCCCCTTCACGTCCTCCGTGCTCCTCCGGTCCCCCTTCACGTCCTCCGTGCTCCTCCGGTCCCCCTAATGTCCTCCGTGCTCCTCCGGTCCCCCTAATGTCCTCCGTGCTCCTCCGGTCCCCCTTCATGTCCTCCGTGCTCCTCTGGTCCCCCTTCGTGTCCTCCGTGCTCCTCTGGTCCCCCTTCGTGTCCTCTGTGCTCCTCCGGTCCCCCTCCGTGTCCTCTGTGCTCCTCCGGTCCCCCTTCATGTCCTCTGTGCTCCTCCGGTCCCCCTTCATGTCCTCCGTGCTCCTCCGGTCCCCCTTCATGTCCTCCTTGCTCCTCCGGTCCCCCTTCGTGTCCTCTGTGCTCCTCCGGTCCCCCTTCGTGTCCTCTGTGCTCCTCCGGTCCCCCTTCATGTCCTCCTCACTCCTCCGGTCCCCCTTCATGTCCTCTGTGCTCCCTGGTCCTCCTCACTCCTCCGGTCCCCCTCCGTGTCCTCTGTGCTCCTCCGGTCCCCCTCCGTGTCCTCTGTGCTCTTCCAGTCCCCCTCCGTGTCCTCTGTGCTCTTCCAGTCCCCCTCCGTGTCCTCTGTGCTCTTCCAGTCCCCCTCCGTGTCCTCTGTGCTCTTCCGGTCCCCCTCTGTGCTCTTCCGGTCCCCCTCTGTGCTCTTCCGGTCCCCCTCTATGCTCTTCCGGTCCCCCCCCTGTCCCAGATCTGTCAGGATGGAGAGCAGAGGAAGGTAAATCTGTCATTCACCGGCTCCTTACTTTTCTGAATGAACCAAGTCAGTGATCGCTGACTGTCCATTCATAGCTGAGCAGAGGAAACACAGCCATCAGTAATAGAGCGGACCCATCAAAGTATATACAAGGCTTTTTTTTTTCCTCAGAGAATAGGTGCAGGAACTCCCCCCTTTTGGGTCACCCCTTGTTTCTGCTCCCTGTGCACTTCTGAGCACCGTCCCTTGGTCCCACCCCCTACCCAGCTTCCAGCACCGCCCCTTTTAGAGAATACAAGACCCTCACACAAAAACATATCCCCACCAGTGACAATAGATCCCCCAGCAGCCAGCATCAATAGACCCTCCAGGAAATCCCACACCCCATGCTATTACATACATTCAGTGATGGAGGTGCTGGAACTTTGTTCCTGCAGAAAAAAAGCCCTGAGTGTGTGAAATTGCTTGTGCAACGGCGACAAGTGATGTAAATATTACCATCCATCGGTGACAAGTGATGTAAATATTACCATCCATCGGTGACAAGTGATGTAAATATTACCATCCATCGGTGACAAGTGATGTAAATATTACCATCCATCGGTGACAAGTGATGTAAATATTACCATCCATCGGTGACAAGTGATGTAAATATTACCATCCATCGGTGACAAGTGATGTAAATATTACCATCCATCGGTGACAAGTGATGTAAATATTACCATCCATCGGTGACAAGTGATGTAAATATTACCATCCATCGGTGACAAGTGATGTAAATATTACCATCCATCGGTGACAAGTGATGTAATTATTACTATCCATCGGTGACACTCTAAAAGCCTTTACAGGTCACCACTTTAGATTTACAGAGGAGGTCTGGTGTTGGAATAACTGCCCATGATCCGACATTGGCCTTTGTGCAGAAAGACGGGGGCGCTTTAATTTTTTTTTTTTTTTTACACTGTTGCTTTATTTTCTTGGATCACTTTTATTGCTGTCACAAGAAATGTAAACATCCTTATAACCGCACCAGGCATGTGACAGGTCCTCTTTATGGAGAGATCTGGGGGTCTACAAAAGCCCAAATCATTTCTCTGCACTCAAAAGCATTTAAAACACAAAGATCTGCGTTTTCTGAATGCTTTCCATTTTCAGTAAATTTGCGCCGATAGTTTCCGAGTAAACCAGAAGTTCTGTCATGTCGTTGTTTCCCGGGTTACTGTTACGAACGGCCAATCAAAGCCGATCCCAGCTTTGTTTGGCTGTCCAGCCAGCCGGTGGACGCGCTGGCTGGTCGCTCAGTTGGGACGGGAGAGCCGCGGAAAGCAGCGTGGGGGACATCCCATCCCGCTGCTTGTGATGGCAGTCGGGCCGCTGGTGAGCCGCTCCAGTTGTATTATAAGAGAGCCGACCGCCGGCTCTAACAAACGGTACCGGGGAGATGCCTGCAGGGGGATGTGATCCCGGTATAATCACCGAAAGCTAGCAACGTACGGGTACGTCAGCGGTCAGAAGTGGTTAATGTCAGCAGAGGCTGCCTATAGTCTCTGCTTCGACCCCCTAACCTGTACCTTTGACCCTGATGTAAGGGGGACCCGATCTAAGGTGGACTCTGATGGGGATTTCGATGTTAAGGGGGCTCTGATTGGGACCCTGATGTAAGGGGTGACTTTGATGGGGACTCCAATGTAAAGTAGATTTTGATATACAGGAAACTTTGATGGGGACCCTGATCTAAGGAAGACTCTGATGGGGATTTTAATGTAAAGGGGACTCTGATGGGGACCTTGACATAAGTGGAGACTCCAAAGGGGAGACCCTGATTTAAGGGGAGGACTTTGATGTAAAAGCGATTCTGATATACAGGGTACACTGATGGGGGACCCTGATGTAAGAGGGGACTCTGATGGGGACCCTGATGTAAGAGGTGACTCTGATTGGGACCCTGATGTAAGGAAGACTCTGATGGGGATTTCAATTTAAAGGGGACTCTGATGTAAGGGGTGACTATGATGGGGACCTTGACATAAGGGAAGACTCCAATGGGGGGGACCCTGATTTAAGGGGAGGACTTTGATGGGGACTCCAATATATAGTAGATTCTGATATACAGGAAACGTTGATGGGGACCCTGATCTAAGGAAGACTCTGATGGGGATTTCATTGTAAAGGGGACTCTGATGGGGACCTTGACATAAGGGGAGACTCCAATGGGGGGACTCTGATTTCAGGGGAGGACTTTGAGGGGGACTCTATTGTAAAAGGGATTCTGATATACAGGGTACGCTGATGGGGGACCCTGATGTAGGAGGTGACTCTGATGGGAGACCCTGATGTAGGAGGTGACTCTGTTGGGGGACCCTGATGTAGTGTTATGGAAATGATTAAGAGCTCCAATCGAGCCCAAGGTTATCTGCTGCTGTCTCTAATTGAAAAGTGTTGATATGCATGCATATAAAAGTAAACACTCTGAGACACGCTCAGCACCGTTACTTTTTACACTTCTAATTTATTCAAGGCGGTGTTAATGTTTTATACACACAAATACGTCATTGCTATGTTAGTCTAATAGGTACATCTCATTGGTTAAGATAGAAAAAGAAAATGGAGAATCTTCATAACGAGGTTTGGCTGTCTTTGGTTTTATCTTCAGTTCCGCGTTCTTCTGATGTGTGGGATGCAGGGGGTACCCGCCATTTTGAGAAAAATATAGGAACAGAGCTAATCTGTATACTTATATAATGAGTAAGGAGAAAAATATGAATGCACATAAGAAAATAGACATTTTCAGATTACTATTATTATTATCTACATCACATTCCTTCACAATCCCCCCTAAAATGACTATTTTCTCTTTTCTGTCCCTAATACTAAAGGTCCTACTTTTAGCCTGGCCCTTCTCCTCAGCAACTCTTTTAGGCTGTATATAGAATTGGGCAGCAACTGTTCACTTCCCTCCTCGATACAGCTGGAGAGGTGCAGTCAGGCGCTATCTATCCCTATAACCCTATAGGATTGTGAGATTATGGACAGGCAGTGACTGTAGAGGAGTGAAGGGTTTGTCATCTTCCATCATAAGGGGGTCCTCTTCTTCTTGGTGGAGAAATGTAGGTGTGCTATTGTCTACAGCCTTGCTCATTAACTTTTTACGAAAGGTAGAATACAGCATACAATCAGGGCTAAAAGAACCAGGATTATTAATACCGTTACCCGTATCTGGGCGAGCACCTTCTGCCACCCACTCATCCAGCTAAAATATTGGTCCCATGGGTCTGTGATACCTGAGTTCTTCTTCAACTCCAGTGACAGATCTTCTAATTTCTTTATAGCTAGAGTAACCTTACCATTTGGGCCAGTATTATCAGGAATGTATGTACAACAGGCTCCCGTTTTTTCCTATGATTCTACAAAACACCTCCTTTCCCAGCTAGCACCATGTCTAAGGCCATCCGGTCCTGGAATGTCATGTAGGAAGTGGGGGCTAACTGGTCAGCAATTCCCTGGAGGGCATCTTTAGTGTAATTTACAAATCTCTGTTGGTTATAATATGTGTAGTGTCAGGTCACCTAGAGGCTGGGTGACAGATGCACACCGTTGGGATCAGGAGTGCACCGCAAGGTAGTGGACCCTACGGTTGACTGCTGCGGATTGAACCCTGGGAGGTTCGGGAAGCAGGTCTACTGGATCACTGACACAGATCCCACTGGGAGCTAGAGCATAGATTCCCCAGGGCGCGGAGTCTAAGAGCCAGCAGGTGTTCACCAGAGCCTCTAGTGGTGAGGATGGACTGCGCTGCAGTCTGGCTCCAGGTCGCGGCCCCCAGGGTCTCACAGCTCACACTCACCGTAGACTACAGGAGAAGAGGAAGGAGGCAGCAGGCTGGAATATCAGGGTCACAGGCAAACAGGGATGGTCGGGAACAGGTCAAAGTCGGTAACAGGAATCAGATGTAGGAAACACAGCAAGTACACATAGAGGCTAACACACAATGATTGATCAGCACTGCTGGCTTGCGGTGCACAGGTTAATATAGGGTTCCCTGATAGGGCCTGGGGTGGGGCCATGCTTAGAGGAGAGGTTACAAAAGCAGTCAGGTGAGGGTCAGCTGGTCTCTAGAGATGAACACATGGAGACAGGTATGCTGATCGACAAACTCTATTGCATAACCATGACATGTAGTTAATCCAATCTACATTCTTGCTGACAGTTGTTATGGGGATCAAAGACTCAAAACCAGCTTTTTCCTGATCCCTGGCTTTAAATTCATCAGGGACCCCCCTTGTAACCCCTATGACATGTATGTATACATGAGGATCAAAGCTTCCGGAGAGAGCTGCTCGCTTCCTCCTCTGACTGTGTGCTGGGTCAGTGTATGTATCAGGGGTATCTTTGGTTAGGATATGGGGCTTTCTATTTTCATCTTTTTTTTTTGTCTAATGCACTCTGTGGTCGCCCAGTCTGGCCCTGTGTTCCAACCCACTGGCCCCCACAGAAACCACAACTCTGTCCCCAGTAACTGTCTGTGTGGCATACATATATGTCCTTACCGTCAGGGATATCACTGTACCAATGGCATCACCATGAAGGGTCAAACGGACAAGGTACTATGTCACAGTAATCTAAGGTAAAGGTGGTCACATGTGTACCTGAAGAGTTACACCAAAACATAATTATGTTATCATTTTTGTGATGGCCACCTCCTGGACCCCTCCCCCCTAGATCAAACAGAAAAAGGATATGCAGCACCCGAAAACACTCTCTCCTGCAGTGATAAGCGTGCATTCAGGTGTTCTTCCTGGCCAACTTGACTGAGGTGGCTGTGGTCACCAAAACTTGGAATGGACCATCATAACTTGGCTCAAGGATCTCCAGACAGTAGTTGGTGTGTTCCTGTATCTAATTCAGGATCTGGAATGGAAGAAAACACCTGGACATGCATTCAGGTTAATTCTCGTGATAATGTGGTTACATAATTAGTCAACACATCAGACTGCAACTGTAACTGTTGTGGAAAGTAACAACCAAGTCTGAGAGCTGAACCAAACAAAATTTCATTAGGGTATAGGGCATGTTTCCCCCGGGGGTGTGTCTGACACTGAACAGGGCAATGGGCCAACTCATGTTAGTCTATTGGGCCATCTTTAACATCCTGTTTTTAGTGTCCCATTCATCCTTTCTACCTTCCCGCTACTTTGAGGGTGGTATGGGATGTGTAGTGCCAACTGAACCCCCAGTGCTGCCCAAATCTCTTTAGTAGGGGTTGCTGTTAAGGCTGGTCCCTGATCTCTCTATCACCTCTGGGACCCCAAATCTACATACTATCTCACTCAGTAGTTTCTTAGCTGTGGTCCTGGCAGTCATGACCACTTCCACTAGGGCGTATTCGAATCTGCCACTTCTTGGCACTTGAGAATGATCAATTTGCATCCTCTGGAATGGGGTATAGGGCTTTTGCCAGGTGCTTCTTCTGTGCTTCTTCTGTGCATCCTGGGTTACATTTGGTGCAGATAATGCATTATCTGCAGAAGTTGTCGGTCAGTGGAGTAACTCTTGGTGCAACACTTGTTGATAAGAGAGTTCATAAAAGTCTTTGTCAAGTGGGCAGCTCCATGTGCCCATTGCACCACAGCTGGGTACATACTCCTGGGTAGACAAGGCTTCTTGTTGCACTCGAATAGTCCATTTCTGAGAGTTGCTCCTCTCCGTTTCCAGCTTTCCTTCTTATCCGGACTTGTTGTTTCCTGTAGTTCTTTTAGATAAACTCTGTCTACTGGGAAAGTCTGTAAGGTAAGCACGGGGTGGTCTTCTTCTACCACCCTGCTGTCCACTTCCCGTGGACCACCAGCTGTCTGTTTGGCAGCTGAATTGGCTAGATGATTGCCTTAAGCTTCCTTTGAGTTCAGTTTGTCGTGTGCTTTTACTCATAATAGTCACTTGGGTTGTGAGAAGCAAGGCATCAATCAAGTTTTCACAGGTGTTCCTGCAGCCATCAGGAATCCTCTGTCCTAGATAACACCATTATCATGGGCAATGCTGAAAGCATATCTTGAGTCCATATGAATGTTGGCTCTTTTTCCCTCTGCCCATTTACGTGCTGTAGTAAGTGCTTACAGCTCTGCCTCCTGTGCAGACATCACCGGTGGTAAGGCTTCAGCTTATAGAACAGTGTTTTCAGTGGTGACCGCGTGTCCTGTGTGGTCATGGGGTGACAAGTCAAGACTCTACTCCTCCTCCTCCTCCTTTCCCCCCTCGAGAAGTGGAAGAAGGGTGGTAGGGTTCAGTGTTTGACAACTTAATAGAGTAATGCTGTCCAGTAGGAGGGAACACAGGAGTCTCAAGTGTCTGGTAGTGGACAAGTGTTTCGGCTGGATCTTGGTTGAATATGGCAACAACGTCATGGGGAGCAAGCAGAACGAGGCAGTGTCCGAGGACCAAGTTCAAAGTTTTGTCAAGCAAGGCTTGTGTAGCAAATCCAGCTCGCAGACACAATAGGCCTCCTCTTGCTACCACATCCAGCCGACAGGAATAATATCCTATGGGGCGTAGGCTGATGCCGTGTGATTGGGTGAGTACACCTGCAGCATGTCCCAGACGTTCGGATACAAAGAACTTGAGCGTTTTGTCGTAGGCTGGGAGCCCTAGCGCCGGGGGTGGCGCACTTAAAGCCTTCAAACTTTAGATATTTCTTCAGGAGACATCTGGAAGGGGTCTGATTGCAGAGCATCAGTAGGAAGGCTTCTGTAATCCATGCTCTGCACTAGGAAATTAGTCCAAGGAAAATGACAGGTGTTGAGCACCACTGCAATTTGGGCTTTGAGGCTCTGCAGCCCTGGTTGGCAAGATAGCACAACAGGCTTTCTGAGGTGACTTCAACAGGGGGTAAGTCAGCTGCACAAAGGAGAAGGTCATCAACATGTTGGAAGAGAATCACTTCCGGGTGTTCCTCCTGTCATGTGTCAAGGATGATAGCCATAGCTTTTGCAAACTGGCTTGGAAAGTTCTGTGCCCCTTGTAGCACAAATGTTTAGGTATGTTGCCGTTTCTTTCCGTGGATGAATGCAAAAAGGTACCAGCAGGAGGGGTGAGGGTGGACACTGAAGAAAACGTTTGTAAGGTCCACCTCTGTGAGTTACTTTGCAGTCAAAGGCATCCACAGCAGGTACCTGGTTCTCCTTTAGGATTCTCTTCTTGGGGTTATTGTGGTTTCCGGGGCAATGATGCGCCCTCTTTTAGCTTGACTGAAACTGGTGGCACCTTTAAGTGACCGTTGTCTTCCGGTCCTGTGGACCATAGGCACGCAGGGATTCTGTCAAGTACTTCCTGCAGTATTGAGCTTGAAGTTTTTGCTTCATTAAGTGTCATCAGGAGAGGCAGAGAACACAAAGCAGATGAGTCTTCTAAAGATAGGGGAGTATGTAACTTCATCCCCCCTTCAGGCGTGTCCTGATTGAGGCCTGTAGTCTGGACAACACATTAGCTCCTAGTAGATTCAAGGGACATGTAGAGGACACCACAAATCTGGCAAGCAAATCAGGAAGTGGACTGGAGCGGGGCACCCCATCCATTCCTACGCAGGAAACATCAATAGTGGAAAGGAAAGAATTATTAGGCAGGTTCACCGCCCTCAACACACTTTTGGCTGCACCCCTGTCAATGAGGAAAGTGGTAGGTTTTTCGTCTGGGACATCTTGGGGCTCTGCATTCTTTTCTGAAGTGACCCCGTTTCCCACAGTTGTAACAGGTGATCCTTTCCCAGGTATTGGGCAGTGGTGGTGGACTAGTGTAGGCGGGATCTTCGTCATGGGTTACCATGAGGGGCGTTGGTTTTTTACCTTTTTGATTTTCTATACCTCTGGTCACCAACAATAAATCAGACATTTTCATTGAATGGTATTCAGGGCGGGCCACCATCAGGCCTTTTCTGATATCCTCACTGAGCCCTGAAACAGAAGCAGTTGATAACGTGTGTGTGTGCCTTTATGAGTCTAGCATGATACTTCTTCAGACTCCCCTTTATCTTGGGTAATATCTTGGATTGTGGTCTTCTGATCCGTCAACTTCTCCTTTGCCCAGTCGTGGAGTTGTGCACAGAACTCCACGCCTGAGGTGTAGGAAGTGGCACTTGTCAGGTTGGCATCATTGAAGGCCGTCTGCATAACTGGCCAAAAGACATGTCCTGCTTTGATTCGGCATAGGCTGATCAAGTCTCTCCAGGCAGCTGAGTAAGTTTCTTGTATCTACACTATCCTGTGGTAGAAGGGAATTGGCTGCTTCTCTGGGTCAGGCAGACTTGTCACTAAGGCCGCTGCTTGTGAAGGAGTAAAAGCGACATACATCACTGGTGCCCCTTCTGGTAACCGAGACTGTTGTTGGGGCGGGGGCTGACAAGAGGCACTGTTGCTTACGGTTGCCAGCATGTGTTTGAGATCCTCTCGGAACTGAGAGTCTGGAGCCGGATTGGGGGTTAAATCAGTGGGTGGCTTTGCTGCCTGCTGTTGGGCTTCCCACTCAGATGCTTCTTCATCATTAACATATCCGGCCTGGGAATGTGATGCTCCCGTATTGGGGAAGACAGGTGTGTGGTATGAACCATCTTGGTTTAAAACAGGGAGGGCTGGGTACAGGCTGTTTAAGCTTACTGGGTGTACCAAGATGGCCGCCGGCAGGAAGTGCACTGGACTGGGTAGAAAGTGAAGGCATGGGTGCACTAAGATGGCCGCCGGGCTGAGTTGTCACAGTGGTTTGTGCTTGGGTGGTGAGAAAGGAGTGGTTGTTAGACGGAGGGCAGTGCTGTCCCTCCCCTCCTTTTGTTTCAAGTTCCAACATAGCGTGGTAATTTCACATACTGTATCATCAACTCTGTGATACACATACATAATACAATCGCCATCTTTCTTAACTTCCTTTATCCAATTTTCTTTATCACGCAGGATTTTTCTCCCTTTTTTTTTAGCAACATAACTTTCGCCACTTCTTTCAACTTTGTTAACTATTTCAACATCTTCTTCTCTCCTTCTTTACAATATCACATTCTTTTCTCTCTCTGCTTCTCGGCTAACGGCTTGAGAGGAGAATACATACAACCAAGGGGTTAATATTTTTTCTCAGTGTTCTTATCAACAAATTCCTTCGGTGGGGGCACATAAAATAGCTTCTACTGTTTGCTATAACCCTGTAATGTACGGTTAATCTCAGAACAAGAACAAACACGTCAGGGGTAGTGAGGAGCAACGGCCCGCGACCCAACAGATCCCCCGGGCAGCCCCCCCTCCGACCTTAACCAGTCCCCAACCCCTCTCGTGTATAGCAAACAGTAAACCACAAATACACTCACGACAGGACATTACACCTGCCACTCTTCGAACTGCAAAATTTCAGCAGGCTAAGATAACCCCAGGGGCAGACAACTCCCCTTAAAACCCAGTTAAAGGCCATCATTACAGTTACCTCCCAGAGGCCGACAGCTCATCTGGGGGTGATACATCTGTAATGCTTTCAGACTGCAACGCCAGCAGCTGAGATAACCCTCAAAGATTCAACTAACCCAGAGTAACCCGTCCCATAACCGACTGCCACAATAACCCATCTCATTCCAGAGGCCGACAGCTCATCTGGAGATGAGAACACACATGTAGCACTTTTAGACTGCGGAGTTTGTAGCCCAAAGAATGGCAGACAGTGAACAAATACAGTCAGCAGAAACCCATTGACAGGTTCGTTAAAACAACCTCAGGCGAGGAAATACCTGCCTCTAAGACAGTCTCAGCATACCGACAGAATCCAGCCGTCAACCGAAAGATAAGAAAGTCGTACAGTGGTAAGAATATAAATCAAACTTACCGGTACTGTTAGGGCTGCGCAAACCCCCTCTTATCAATCAACGCCCGAATGCTTGTCGCGGTATAGCTTCGACTGTAGCCTGAGGTCCCGGGTTTCGGCACCAGCTGTTATGGAAATGATTAAGAGCTCCAATCGAGCCCAAGGTTATCTGCTGCTGTCTCTAATTGAAAAGTGTAGATATGCATGCATATAAAAGTAAACACTCTGAGACACGCTCAGCACCGTTACTTTTTACACTTCTAATTTATTCAAGGCGGTGCTAATGTTTTATACACACAAATACGTCATTGCTATGTTAATCTAATAGGTACATCTCATTGGTTAAGATAGAAAAAGAAAATAGAGAATCTTCATAACGAGGTCTGGCTGTCCTTGGTTTTATCTTCAGTTCCGCGTTCTTCTGATGTGTGGGATGTAGGGGGTACCTGCCATTTTGAGAAAAATATAGGAACAGAGCTAATCTGTATACTTATATAATGAGTAAGGAAAAAAATATGTATGCACATAAGAAAATAGACATTTTCAGATTATTATTATTATCTACATCACATTCCTTCACAGTAGGAGGTGACTCTGTTGGGGGACCCTGATGTAGGAGGTGACTGTTGGGGGACCCTGATGTAGGAGGTGACTCTGATGGGGACCTTGACATAAGGGGAGACTCCAATGGGGGACCCTGATTTAAGGGGAGGACTTTGAAGGGTACTCTGGGACCTTGATGTAAAAGGGAATCTAATGGGGACCCTGATGGGTACATTTTTGTCCCACCGATTATTTGTAAAATATACAATGTGGCCCTCATACTGAAAAGTTCGGAGAGCCCTGATCTAAACCAATCACAGCCCTGCTGTTGGGGCTCGGTGTATGGGCGGGGCCGGCTGAACAGGGGTGTGGTGTTCCTATGAATGAAGTGGATTCGGTTGCAAACATTCCACCTTTATACATGATGCTGTTTTCGTAGAAGTTCTTTATTTGTAACCAACATATATACACGCAGTATATAGCTATAAATAACTGATGAGAGAGTACAGCTGTAGGTTACCCCGTCCATCCCCGTCCATCCCCATCCTACCCGGTCCATCCCCATCCATTTTTACATGTCAGTAGTATGAAAATATGAGACTTGTTTAGGTCACCTGCAGATCTTTAGACCTCGCTCACATGGGGTGTACATACCTGCACAGGTCCCATTGGGAGCATCAGCTGTGTCTGTTCAGTAGCTGCATCCCAACTGACAGCCATAGGACGGCCTGCACTGGGATGCCTGCAACACCTGTATATCTCTGTGCAGGTAAACACGGCCCTTCACAGGTGTACAGGTATACACGCCACCCCCCACCCCCGTGTGAATGAGGCCTTCTATGTGTGAGCACCGAGTGCAATGAATTTATACCGGGGATGTGTAGATAAGATTTTGCAGAGGCACATTGGACTGGTGTGTGGCTTTCCCAGATATATGCAAAGTATTGCACACCATCACCTCTGCAAACAAATGTCTGAGATGTAAAAAAAAGTCTGTAATCATCTATTTCTTTCTGTCACCTCCAGAAGATCAGCGATTCCTCCATATACCAGCAGAGGGTGGCAGAGCTAGAGAGGCAGGTGAGTTACCTGGAGCACCGTGGGGTGGGCGGGGCTATAGGACTGCAAGGTACCAGGACCAGGGGCAATATGCGGCTTGTCTGCAGTTCTTAAAGTGGATCTTCACCGTGTCTGAGCACCACAAACCACCCATCCATCTGTGTCTCCAGCCATCCATCTGTGTCTCCAGCCATCCATCTGTGCCTCCACCCATCCATCTGTGTCTCCACCCATCCGTCTGTGTCTCCACCCATCCATCTGTTTCTCCACCCATCCATCTGTTTCTCCACCCATCCATCTGTTTCTCCACCCATCCATCTGTTTCTCCACCCATCCATCTGTTTCTCCACCCATCCATCTGTTTCTCCACCCATCCATCTGTTTCTCCACCCATCCATCTGTTTCTCCACCCATCCATCTGTTTCTCCACCCATCCATCCGTTTCTCCACCCATCCATCCGTTTCTCCACCCATCCATCCATGTCTCCACCCACCCAACCAACCGTGCCTTCACCCAACCAACCGTGCCTTCACCCATCCAACCGTGTCTCCACCCATCCAACCGTGTCTCCACCCATGTCTCCATCCATCCGTGTCTCCACCCATCCATCCGTGTCTCCATTCATGTCTCCACCCATCCATTCATGTCTCCACCCATCCATTCATGTCTCCACCCATCCATTCATGTCTCCACCCATCCATTCATGTCTCCACCCATCCATCCGTGTCTTCATCCATGTCTCCGCCCATCCATTCATGTCTCCGCCCATCCATTCATGTCTCCGCCCATCCACCCATGTCTCCACCCATCCACCCATGTCTCCACCCATCCATCCATGTCTCCATCCACAGTCCTACAGTCCATTTAACATGGTCTCCTTTGGGACATGTTCACATCTATGCGTTTTTCTGCCGCTGTGTTTTTGGAAAGGTTCGGGGACTGTTTTTTTTTTCCTGCAGCAGATTCCGTTTTACGTGTTATAGACTTCAATGGACCCGCAACAAAAATGCAAGTGTTGAGTTTTTGATGCATTTTTGCAGGTGTTTTGCATGTTTTTATATATTTTTTAGTTTTTATTCTCCTTAACAAACAGTGAATAGTTAGTTGTTAAGGGGCGGGCGGCATCCGTATCCCTAACAACCGATGACTCATCTGCTGTCAGCGGGATTCCCAGCCGAGGACCAGGCCCTCCTTCAGGTCTGGCATGGACTTTAACCCCTTTTGCGCCGACTCCCGCCAGCCCTTAACAGGATTTTGGCATTCCGGGAGGCGGGGCCGAGGCTTGTGACCATGTCACCGCCGTGATTGGCTGTCACAGTGGTCACATGATTGGAAAACTCCTGATCGTAAGACGCGATCGGGAACTTTTCGTGAGCCGCCGGTCACTGTGCCACCGAGAGGCCCGGTGCCTAGGGGTTAAAGAGAACCCCACGCCAATTTTTTTTGGTTTTTTTTATGTTTTATAGCATAAAGTAAAAAATATTTATTATTATTTTTTTTTATCTTTTTAAAGTAGCGCAGTGCTGAATTGCAAAAAAAATGGCCTGGGTCATGAAGGGGGGGGTAAATCTTCCTGAGCTGGAGTAGATATATAAAAACATTTTGGTTTTGTTGTCTCCATCCACAGATCTCTGTCTTGAAATCGCAGCTGGAAGCCGAGCGCAGTCACCGTTCCCGCTACATTCAGCGCTGTTCACGCACTACGGATGATCTGCTTCATCTCCGCTATGATTTGAACCGTTCGCTGGCTGCGGTGACTTCCGATACCCGAACTCCGGTACTGGAGAGAGAGACGATGCGACTGGACGACACGCTGAGCCGCAGCCTCGGCCTCTCCACTCCCTGACTGGGACCAGTAATGATAGGTGTAGTAGTCACTGCCACAGGTCAATCGGAGAACTCCATGGATCCCGGGAAAACGCTTTGGCGGCTTCCCATGGAGGAATGTTTTTATTCTGGACTGTTTGCGAGGACAGATCGATTGTGAAGACAAATCTGAGAGATAGAAATTATATGGTGGACTTTAACGGTATCAGTAAGGGACATGTAAACAGAATATTACTTAATATCTTTATTATAAAATTTTTTTTTTTTTTACAAATATAGAACCATAAGAAAAATACTCTGGTATCGATGAATTAGAGATCTCTGTTATCGCAAATGTCAAGAGGTCGACGCGTTTCATATCTTTGCTTCCTCAGGACTTTATATTCTTGACTCAGAACAGAGATCCTATTCGAAAACAGAGAAAAACATATAAGGCTTATTTACATTTAGATTAATTAGGAATAAAAATATTTTACAAATATAAAACCAGAAGAAAAATACTCGGGTATCGGTGAATTGGAGATCTCTGTTGTCACAAATGTCAAGAGGTCGACATGTTTCCCTTCTTTGCTTCCTCAGGACCCTATATTCTTGACTTAGAACAGAGCTCCTATTCGAAAACAGATAAGTCTTATTTACATTTAGATTAATTAGGAGCATAACAGAATTTATTTCAAAATATCATCCATTTAGATGGCAAAATAGCATATATGGGGACTCACTTCTATGAGACCCCTTTCACACCGAGGGCGTTTTGCAGGCGCTATAGCGTTAAAAATAGCGACTGCAATCCGCCCTCAAACAGCTGCAGCATTGTCCCCAGTGTGAAAGCCCGAGGGCTTTCTCACCAGAGCGCTGTGCTGGCAGAACTTCAGGAAAAGTCCTGCCAGCAGCTTCTTTGGAGCGGTGAAGGAGCGGTGTGTTTACCGCTCCTCCACCGCTGCTCCCCATTGAAATCAATGGGGCAGCACTGGGATACCGCCGGCAAAACGCCGCTATTGCGGCGCATTGCGGGCGGTTTTAACCCTAGCACCCCGCTAGCAGCTGAAATGTGCCGCAAATCCGACGGTAAAACGCCGATATAAATAGCAGCGTTTTACCACCGACGCTATAGGCGGCTCAGTGTGAAAGGGGTCTAAGAAACCCGCAAAAAAAAAATGATGAGCCAGGTGCTGTGAGAGAGCGATCCAACAACCAGTATCTTTAAGCGATAAATTGATCTTTATTGCTTAAAGATATTGGTTGTTGGATCGCTCTCTCACAGCACCTGGCTCATCATTTTTTTTTTTTTTTTTGCGGATCTTATAGAAGCGAGTCCCCATTTATGCTATTTTGCCATCTAAATGGATAATATTTTGAAATAAATTAAACTAAATGCAAATAAGACTTGTACGTTTTTCTCCATTTTCGAATAGGATCTCTGTTCTAAGTCAAGAATATAAAGTCCTGAGGAAGCAAAGATGGGAAACGCGTCGACCTCTTTACATTTGTCGACCTCTTGACAGAGATCTCTAATTCATCGATACCCGAGTATTTTTCTTATGGTTTTATGTTTGTAAAATATTTTAAATTTTTTGTAATAAAGATATTAAAGTGTGGTTCCACCCAAAAAAAAAAACTACACGAAACATTTGGATATTATTTTTTTTTTTTTTACTCACCTCTAAATGTCTGTTGCTAGGGGGTCCCTCGTAGTCTGCCTCTTTCAGTGCCTGGGCTGGTGACATCACTTCCATCTCGGCACAGGAAGGGCTCAGCTCTGCTCCCTCCCTCTTGTCAATCATCTGGGACCCATTACAGGTCCCAGGTGACTGAGCGGCCAATCACGGCGCTCGGCGCCACTCGCGCATGCGCAGTGGGTGCCAGGCTGTGAAGCCACAGCCCGGTGCCCACAGTTGCAATGCCGGCGCCGCTGAACGGAGGGGGAGACGAGCGGGGCTTCGATCCCCCCGCATCGCTGGACCCTGGGACAGGTGAGTGTCCAATTAAAAGTCAACAGCTGCAGTATTCGTAGCTGCTGACTTTAATTTTTTTTTTTTTTTTTTTTTTTTTTTTTTGATGGGCCCTCCTCTTTAAGTAATATTCTGTTTACATGTCCCTTACTGGTACCGTTAAAGTCCATCATATCATTTCTATCTCTCATTTATCTATAGGATGAGGTTCTTCCAAAGCCTATTTCATTTCTCTACGTATGTGAAGACAAATCAGCGAGTTTATCGCAGGGTCCAATTTTATATAAAGTGTTATTTATAAGATATATATTTATAGTTAGGTCAGTTGTTAGTGTTTTAAGCTGTAGGTTTAGGAATGTGTGAGGTTGAGGTTCCTGGTGGAATGCCATGGCAGAGTGTGTTCATGTAAATGGGGCACCAGATCCACTTGGACTACCTAGTATAGTGAACCTTGGTCGTGGTGTGAATGGGGCACATAGAAAACAATTGTTTTCTGTGCCCTGGCTTACAACCCGTGGTTATCTGTACAGATTGGGGAAGCTGAGCTGCTGTGAACAAACCCATAGAAGACCTGCATCTTCAGAATGTATGAATGAGGTCTAAGGGGCTCATTTAACAAGAAGAAGGCGCCACTCCAACCCCCCCCCCCACTTCAATTCCTTTTTTTAACATTGTACTGGCTTCAGACTCCCAAAGCCAGCAAAAGGCAATACACTTTATTAGAGCGAACCGCTGTGCTTTATGAGTGTTGCACTGCATGAGAGCAGACCGTGTGGGTTGCAGTGTGTAGGCAATGGGGGGAGTAAGTGGCACAGGGTCATGGTTTGGTGTTGGGGTATTTTTGGAAATAGATGCCCAGTTGGGGTGTATTTGGAAGTAGGTATCAGTTAGGGTATAATCGGAAGTAGATGCCCAATCAGGGCATGTTTGGAAATAGGTGCCCGGTCACTGTATGTTTGGAAATAGGTCCCTTATCAGGGTAGGTTTGGAAATAGGTGCCCGGTCACGGTATGTTTGGAAATAGGTCCCTTATCAGGGTAGGTTTGGAAATAGGTGCCCGGTCACTGTATGTTTGGAAATAGGTCCCTTATCAGGGTAGGTTTGGAAATAGGTGCCCGGTCACGGTATGTTTGGAAATAGGTCCCTGATCACGGCAGGTTTGAGAATAGGTGCCCGGTCACGGTATGTTTGGAAATAGGCCCCTGGTCACGGTATGTTTGGGAATAGGTGCCCGGTCAGGGTATGTTTAGGAATAGGTGCCCGGTCAGGGCATGTTTGGAGGTAGGTATATGTGTGTGCGAGTATATGTAGTACAGAGCCAGACTTTAGTGTCTTAGATAGATCGGGGTATTTGGAGCTCTGGGTGCTCTTCTAAGGTCAGATCAGGGTATGTTTAGTACAGGGTCAGAATAGGGTCAAGTTGCCCATATACATGGTGACCAGAAGGGGGAGCACATTGCCACGGAAGTCATGTTACATGGAGAAGCTTCTTATCCATAGAGGTTTGTTACATGGAGATGCCTGTTACATGGGTAAACTTGTTACTACCATAAAGGCTATGCTCCAAGGAGACGTTTGTTGCTGCCATAGAGGCTGTTCTCCAAAGAGAAGCTTGTTACTGCCATAGAGGCTATCCCCCGAGGAGAAGGTTGTTACTGCCATAGAGGCTATCCTCCAAGGAGAAGCTTGTTACTGCCATAGAGGCTATCCCCCAAGGAGAAGCTTGTTACTGCCATAGAGGCTATCCTCCAAGGAGAAGCTTGTTACTGCCTAGAGGCTATCCTCCAAGGAGAAGCTTGTTACTGCCTAGAGGCTATCCTCCAAGGAGAAGCTTGTTACTGCCTAGAGGCTATCCCCCAAGGAGAAGCTTGTTACTGCCATAGAGGCTATCCCCCAAGGAGAAGCTTGTTACTGCCATAGAGGCTATCCTCCAAGGAGAAGCTTGTTACTGCCATAGAGGCTATCCTCCAAGGAGAAGCTTGTTACTGCCTAGAGGCTATCCCCCAAGGAGAAGCTTGTTACTGCCATAGAGGCTATCCTCCAAGGAGAAGCTTGTTACTGCCATAGAGGCTATCCTCCAAGGAGAAGCTTGTTACTGCCTAGAGGCTATCCTCCAAGGAGAAGCTTGTTACTGCCTAGAGGCTATCCTCCAAGGAGAAGGTTGTTACTGCCATAGAGGCTATCCCCCAAGGAGAAGCTTGTTACTGCCATAGAGGCTATCCCCCAAGGAGAAGTGTCTTTAGTTCAGTAGAACATTTTTGCCCTCTAAAGACCCCCACCCCCACCGCTGTAATCTTCTGGTGCTTCGGGGGTATGGTGGGGGTGGGGTGGGAGGCATCGGAGGACAGAAGGCACAGGCACACTGCACATTGAAGGCAAGTACTGTCCTTGGGATTTTTTTTTTTGTTTGTTTTTTTTATAACATACAATTGCCCCATGCTTTGTTACTGCAACACAATGCACAGCTGATGATGTCAATGGGGCCCTAACACCCTTTTTGCAGTTCGAACCCTTTATTGTACCCCCAGCATGTGGCCCCATTGGGGGGTTCTCTCTGTGGAAACTCATATAAATGAATTGTAAACGCACAGCACGCGATGAAGAGCTTCTCTGGCTGATTTTGTGAATGCGCTAATAAAAATGTGCGCTCTGCGGTGGTGACAGAAGAGCGGGGGCGGGGGGAGAGCGGTGAGTGTCGGCTCAGGTCATAATAATACCGGCCATTTTATTTAAATGTTTTATATATATATTTATTTATTTTTATAAGATCAGTATTCTGTACATAGTTCTCTACTATTATATGTACGTCTTACCAGAGATGTCGTGTTATTTGCATCTCCTGTTTTGTTTTTTTTTTTATGTAATGTTTTATATGACAGAATATATTAATTTATAAATGTCTGGAGTCTTTTTTTTTTTTCAGATGTCTAAGTGATTACAAAGGATGATGTTTTTGTTTTACTTTTACAAAGTAACAAACGTCGTTTTACTTATTTATTCTGCAATAGAATTGCACAGAGCAGGCCTGAATCTCCTCTTCTCAGGTCCCCCCCTGCTGGCGCTGCTGGCTCCTTCTCCTCCACATTCCGGGGGGGCACTCGTGCATGCTCGCTCCCGTCTAATGACACAAACGGCAGGACTCTGCCCCCCCCCCCCCCCGGCTCCCTTGTCACTGGCTTTGATAGCACTGATAGCCAATGGGTCCCAGCAAAGCCAATGAGACCCGGGAATTGAGGGGAGAAAAGAGCTGGAGATGTGCACAGCACTGGATCAAATGACGGCTCCGGTAAGGATGGTAAAAAATAATTTTAGCTGTACATTTCTTGCTACTACTACTCCTACTAGGGTTTTTTTTTTTTTTTTTTAGGGCCGATACCGATTTTTCGGTTGCCTTTCAGGCCGATAGCCAATATCGGGTGCCGATATTCTGTAGATTTAAAGTGGTTGTTAACTCTCCCCCACAACCTTTTCCCATGTAAATCAGCATAAAAAACCCAAATGAACACGTCTTGTAGATATCTCCTCACTTGCTTAGTATTGTTGTAATCCTTTTTGTTCTTTAGAACGACGTCACTGAGCATGCCCAGATCTCCCCTGATTTACGGCACACTCTGTGTGCTTGTCTGTCTATTATCAGGACTTCCCGCGGCACAACACTGAAATCCCGCAAGACTGCATAATCACTCAGAGCTTCCTACTACACCCCATGTGACCATGTGACATAACATGGAGTGTAAACCTGGGCATCAGACAGCATTACTGCAGTCTTATCAGCTTCAGCTAAGACTGACATAGGCAAACACTAGATAATCGGCACAAGTAAATACTATGAAATAAAACAAGTCAGCTATGAGCAGGGAAGCCATAGAAACGTTGGATTGAGAAGGAGGCTTGGTTAACAGTACAGGAAGTGCCCAATGTAAGGGCGGAAATACACTCCACTGTGGACTCAGAAAACAATACTTAAGATGGCGCTGCCTAACCCCTGGAAACAAGTTTTTTAACGTTTCTTTAAACAGTAAGTAATATGGGATTTGGGCTGGATTACAGTGGCTATAGTTTGATAATTACTTATTATAATGGACTAAATGAAAAGCAGAATCAAAGTGGGAGAGTTTACTTCCTCTTTTTTTTTTTTTAATTTTCTTTTTACATTTTAATTTTATTTAACATAAACATTTTATTGAAAGTTTTTACGAGGCAAGTTACACAAATGATTCCAATTACATCACTGGGCACCAGTCCTCAGGAAGGATGTACTGGAAATGGAGTACAAAGAAGGGCAACAAAGCTAATAAAGGGTCTGGAGGATCTTAGTTATGAGGAAAGGTTGTGAGCTCTGAACTTATTCTCTCTGGAGAAGAGACGCTTGAGAGGGGATATGATTTCAATTTACAAATACTGTACTGGTGACCCCACAATAGGGAGAAAACTTTTTTGCGGAAGGGAGTTTAATAAGCCACTCATTAAAATTAGAAGAAAAGAGGTTTAACCTTAAACTACGTAGAGGGTTCTTTACTGTAAGAGCGGCAAGGATGTGGAATTCCCTTCCACAGGCGGTGGTCTCAGCGGGGAGCATTGATAGCTTCAAGAAACTATTAGATAATCACCTGAACGACCGCAACATACAGGGATATGTAATGTAATACTGACACATAATCACACACATAGGTTGGACTTTTTTTCAACCTCACCTACTATGTAACATCTCATAGACGGAGCAAGAAATAAAAGGAAAATACAAAGCTAATGTGCTTCATAAGGGAACGTTTTCCTGTATTACTTATGATGTGTATTGTACAGTGACCCCCCCCCGCTGAGGCCATAACAGCTTAACTATTCTCATTAATAGCAAGTTACATCCCTGGAATCATTTGCGGGAAAACTAATATAGTAAGTAGTCTGGAGGGGTAAAACACTTCAAAGGTATTCGTAAGCAGGTCATGAAGGGAGTGAAACTAGGAGCCAGCTTGCCAAACTGGCCCGCAGACCCACATCCCCCCTTCACTAAGAATTTAATTAGTGGGGGACAAAAAAAAGAAAAAAAAAAGGGGGGGGGGGGAGATAGGAAGGGAGGGGAAGAAGCCCAGAAAAGATAAGACCAGAAGAGGGGGTGGGAACACCACCAACCCTCTCTGTTTAGTCCTGACAATTACGTTACACGGCTCCATTTAAGTTTAATTAATGTATTTTTTTATCACTTTTAGGAATGTAAACATCCCATGTGACAGTAATAGGCAGTGACAGGTCCTCTTTATGGAGGGATCGATAAGACCCCCAAACCCCTCCTCTGCACTTGACAGTATTCAAAATGCCAAGATCAGCGGTTTTGAATACTTTCTATTTTTTTTTTTTTTTTTAAACTGGCGCCTTTAGGATGCCAGTAATCTGGAACACCACTTCCGTTGTTTGGTTGTTCGGATGTTCTGCGAACAATATGCGGTGTTCGGGGGGAAAATTCGAAAGCCGCCGGAACACCGTTAAAGTCTATGGGACACGAACATGAAAAACCAAAAGTGCTCATTTTAAAGGCTTATATGTAAGTTATTGTCATAAAAAGTGTTTGGAGACCCGGGTCCTGCCCCAGGGGACATGGATCAATGCAAATTTATTTATTTTTTTTTTTGAAACAGACGTTTTTTCGGGAGTAATGATTTTTTTTTTTAATGCCTAAAGTGAAACAATAAAAATGAAATATTCCTTTAAATATCATGCCTTTGGGTGTCTATAGAATGCCTGTAAAGTGGTGCAGTTTTCCTGTATTTAGAACAATACCGCAGCAAAATGACATTTCTAAAGGAAAAAAAGTAATTTAAAACTGATCGTGGCTGTAATGAATTGTCCGGTCTCAGCAATATAGATAGAACTCATTGAAAAAAAGATCATGGGATCCTCCCCAGTCCAATACCAGGTCCTTTGGGTCTGGTATGAATATTAAGGTAAACCCCAAAACAAAAATTAAAAAAAAAATTGCATGGGGGTCCCCCCCAAAATTCACACCAGGCCCTTCAGGTCTCTGTATGGATTTTAAGGGGAACCCCGCGCCAACATTTTTTTTAAAAAATGGCGTGGGGGTCCCTCCTAAAATCCATACCAGACCCTTATCTGAGCACGCAACCTGGCAGGCCGCAGGAGAAGAGGGGGATGAGAGAGCGACCCCCCCCCCCTGCTGAACCGTACCAGGCCACATGCCCTCAACATGGGGAGGGTGCTTTGGGGTCATGTTGATGGGGACAAGGGCCTCATCCCCACAACCCTTGCCCGCTGGTTGTGGGGGTCTGCGGGCGGGGGGCTTATCAGGACTTGGAAGCCCCCTTTAACAATAGGACCCCAGATCCCGGCCCCCCCATGTCAATTGGTAATGGGGTACCCCTACCATTTCACAAAAAAAAGTGTCAAAAATGGTAAAAAAAGACAAGAGACAGCTTGGGACAAGTCCTTTATTTGAATGCAGCCAAAAGTCTCATACCTAGAAAAGGTTACAATTTGAAAGTTCAATAAGATCTGCAGAGGTATTAGGAATCTAAAAGGTCTATTTGGTATGACCCTTCACTCAGTTAGAGATTGGTAAAAAGCAACACGAGTGGAGTTTAGGAGCGGTGTTGAACCGGTTGGCTTGGAGGCCTATGGTGGAACAATATATAGGACTTCAGGGGGGTTTGGGGGATCTGGGGTAGAAGCGAGGGGAAGGGAGGGGGGTTCAGATAAGCTTGGTATTGGATTTGTTTCACTTGCCACTAATGAAGAGGGGTCCTAAGATGGTTTGGATTATAAGCGACGTAGATTTTTCCTAGCGACATATGTATCTATGGCACAAAAAAAAACAAGTCCTTTATTAAAAGATAAAAAAATATATTAAAATTTCCAGCGATGTCCATTCATCTTCTATCATGCCGCTGACGACCTGAAAAAAAACAAAAAACTGCAACCACCTCCTGCCGAGTGACGCTTCCCATTGGTGACAGCTGTTATATAGCTGAGGGCGGGGCGATGAAGTAAATGGGTGACCCCGCCCCCTCTGATGCCATCGGGAAGACCATACTTACGGTCGAGAAAGAGACCACCTGGGTTTCTCGCCCCGCCGCCGCTGTTATCCTCACAGCAGGGCAGGGGGTGGGAGGAGCTGCAGATCTGGATGGAGGATGGGAGCTGCCCAACTTACTATGTTAAAGAGTGGGTGATTACCTACTTGTTAATATGAAAAGACTCCCGCTCTTCGTCCCGATCTGCAGCATCTCCCGCCCCTGCCTGCTGTTGGGATGACAGCAGTGGTGGGGCTGGAGAATCGGGAGAGCTCTCACTGCTGAAAATTCGTGACCACAGTCCGGACAGTCACTCGGGCCGGGCTCGCCATTTAGTGATCCCTACTCTACATCTTTACCTTTCATACCGGGCAATATCACACCCCCCCCCCCCCCCCTTCCTGCGCTCTCGCACTTTGAACGACAATTGTGCGGTCATATAACACTGGTGCACATTGGAGATTTTTATCTTTTTTTTTTTTAACACAAATAGAACTTTCTTTTTGTGGTATTTAATCAAATCTGGGGGTTTTATTTTTTGCTAAACAAAGACCAAATATTTTGAAAAATAAAAATTCTTTTTCTTAGTTTCTGTCACACATTTTTGCATACAAGAAATTTTTCTTCTTCTCTGATGTGCACTGATGATGCAGCATTGATGGGCACTAATGAGGCGGCACTGATGGGCTGCACTGGTGGGCACTGATAAACTGCACTGGTGGGCACTGATAAACTGCACTGGTGGGCACTGATAAACTGCACTGGTGGGCACTGATAAACTGCACTGGTGGGCACTGATGAGGCTGCACTGATGGGCATTGATTCTAAAAAACGAAAAAAGGTTGAGACTTTAAATGAAGTGTGTGGTCATGAGCGAGCACTACACTTCCATCCCTGGTAATCATTTGAAAGAAAGGACATTGTTTGGGACTTTGAATGAGATGTGTGTAAGCGAAGAAACAATTGTATACATGACCAAATGATGGGTTTATTTAAGAAATTGCATTGGACCTGATGCATTGCCAGTATGACGAGCTGATACACATGTAATACATATAAACAACATACATATTACACAAGCTTTAAAATCCAAAGGACATTGTATACAAACATGATGAAATAAAATACTGCATAAATAAGCTTTACGCGTTTCGTGGATTGGTTCCACTCACATCACACATCTCCATCCCTAAATTTAAATTCTAAAAAACAAAAAAAGGTTGGGACTTTAAATGAAGTGTGTGGTCATCTGCCGTATAGTACAGGGCCTGACTCTACCAGCTCTGCCCTTATAGTACAGGGCCCGACTCTACCAGCTCTGCCGTATAGTACAGGGCCCGACTACCAGCTCTGCCATATAGTACAGTGCCCGACTCTACCAGCTCTGCCGTATAGTACAGGGCCCAACTCTACCAGCTCTGCCCTTATAGTACAGGGCCCGACTCTACCAACTCTGCCGTATAGTACAGGGCCCGACTACCAGCTCTGCCATATAGTACAGGGCCCGACTCTACCAGCTCTGCCGTATAGTACAGGTCCCAACTCTACCAGCTCTGCCCTTATAGTACAGGGCCCGACTACCAGCTCTGCCGTATAGTACAGGGCCCGACTCTACCAGCTCTGCCGTATAGTACAGGGCCCGACTCTACCAGCTCTGCCGTATAGTACAGGGCCCGACTCTACCAGCTCTGCCGTATAGTACAGGGCCCGACTCTACCAGATTACCAGCGCTGCCGTATAGTACAGGGCCTGACTCTATAAGCTCTGCCGTATAGTACAGGGCCTGACTCTATAAGCTCTGCCGTATAGTACAGGGCCTGACTCTATAAGCTCTGCCGTATAGTACAGGGCCCGACTCTACCAGCTCTGCCATATAGTACAGGGTCCGACTCTACCAGCTCTGCCGTATAGTACAGGGCCCGAATCTACCAGCTCTGCCGTATAGTGCAGGGCCCGACTCTACCAGCTCTGCCGTATAGTACAGGGGCCGACTCTACCAGCTCTGCCGTATAGTACAGGGCCTGACTCTACCAGCTCTGCCCTTATAGTACAGGGCCTGACTCTACCAGCTCTGCCGTATAGTACAGGGCCTGACTCTACCAGCTCTGCCGTATAGTACAGGGCCCGACTCTACCTAATTACCAACTCTGCCGTATAGTACAGGGCCCGACTCTACCAGCTCTGGCGTATAGTACAGGGCCCGACTCTACCAGATTACCAGCTCTGCCGTATAGTACAGGGCCCGACTCTACCAGCTCTGCCCTATAGTACAGGGCCTGACTCTACCAGCTCTGCCGTATAGTACAGGGCGCGACTCTACCAGCTCTGCCTTTATAGTACAGGGCCCGACTCTACCAGATTACCAACTCTGCCGTATAGTACAGGGCCCGACTCTACCAGCTCTGCCGTATAGTACAGGGCCCGACTCTACCAGCTCTGCCGTATAGTACAGGGCCCGACTCCACCAGATTACCAGCTCTGCCGTATGTTACAGGGACCGACTCTACCAGCTCTGCCGTATAGTACAGGGCCTGACTCTACCAGATTACCAGCTCTGCCGTATAGTACAGGGCCTGACTCTACCAGATTACCAGCTCTGCCGTATAGTACAGGGACCGACTCTACCAGCTCTGCCGTATAGTACAGGGCCCGAATCTACCGGCTCTGCCGTATAGTACAGGGCCCGACTCTACCGGCTCTGCCGTATAGTACAGGGCCCGACTCTACCGGCTCTGCCGTATAGTACAGGGCCCGACTCTACCGGCTCTGCCGTATAGTACAGGGCCCGACTCTACCAGATTACCAACTCTGCCGTATAGTACAGGGCCCGACTCTACCAGCTCTGCCATATAGTACAGAGCCCGACTCTACCAGCTCTGCCGTATAGTACAGGGCCCGACTCTACCAGATTACCAGCTCTGCCGTATAGTACAGGACCCGACTCTACCAGCTCTGCCATATAGTACAGGGCCCGACTCTACCAGCTCTGCCGTATAGTACAGGGCCCGACTCTACCAGATTACCAGCTCTGCCGTATAGTACAGGGACCGACTCTACCAGATTACCAGCTCTGCCGTATAGTACAGGGACCGACTCTACCGGCTCTGCCGTATAGTACAGGGCCCGACTCTACCGGCTCTGCCGTATAGTACAGGGCCCGACTCTACCGGCTCTGCCGTATAGTACAGGGCCCGACTCTACCGGCTCTGCCGTATAGTACAGGGCCCGACTCTACCGGCTCTGCCGTATAGTACAGGGCCCGACTCTACCAGCTCTGCCGTATATTACAAGACCTGACTCTACCAGCTCTGCTGTATAGTAAAGGGCCCAACTCTACCAGATTACCAGCTCTGCCGTATAGTACAGGGCCCGACTCTACCAGCTCTGCCGTATAGTACAGGGCCCGACTCTACCAGATTACCAGCTCTGCCGTATAGTATAGGGCCCGACTCTACCAGCTCTGCCGTATAGTACAGGGCCCGACTCTACCAGCTCTGGCGTATAGTACAGGGCCCGACTCTACCAGATTACCAGCTCTGCCGTATAGTACAGGGCCCGACTCTACCAGCTCTGCCCTATAGTACAGGGCCCGACTCTACCAGCTCTGCCGTATAGTACAGGGCCTGACTCTACCAGCTCTGCCGTATAGTACAGGGCGCGACTCTACCAGCTCTGCCTTTATAGTACAGGGCCCGACTCTACCAGATTACCAGCTCTGCCGTATAGTACAGGGACCGACTCTACCAGCTCTGCCGTATAGTACAGGGCCTGACTCTACCAGATTACCAGCTCTGCCGTATAGTACAGGGCCTGACTCTACCAGCTCTGCCGTATAGTACAGGGCCTGACTCTACCAGATTACCAGCTCTGCCGTATAGTACAGGGACCGACTCTACCAGCTCTGCCGTATAGTACAGGGCCCGACTCTACCGGCTCTGCCGTATAGTACAGGGCCCGACTCTACCGGCTCTGCCGTATAGTACAGGGCCCGACTCTACCGGCTCTGCCGTATAGTACAGGGCCCGACTCTACCGGCTCTGCCGTATAGTACAGGGCCCGACTCTACCGGCTCTGCCGTATAGTACAGGGCCCGACTCTACCGGCTCTGCCGTATAGTACAGGGCCCGACTACACCAGCTCTGCCGTATATTACAAGTAGGGCTGCAACTAACGATTATTTTCATAATCGATTAGTTGGCCGATTATTGTTTCGATTAATCGGTTAATAACCTTAAAGAAAAGTGTGGTGTATAATTTAGTTAATATGTAAAGTTTAAAAAAAAAGGCAATTTATTCTTAAATATATCTATGCAGTGGTAAATATAAATAACCAACTATATGGTTAGGGAGTGAAATCTTTAATCCTCTCTGAGAATAACAGACAGAAGAGATATACTCTATATACTATTAGAGGTTGAATCTGGTAAATATCATCAGACTCAGAACAAATTTTTTTATTTAAAGAAAAAAACAATTCTAGACTGTTTTGCAGATTTTCAAACAGAACTGTAATATCACATGCTTTTCTGCAGCTTCTCCATTGAAGTATATTGAACAAAAAAGCACCCTTTCCAAATACACAGCAGCTGAAAAAAGCATAAATATGAACGTTAAATGAACTGTAGTGCATTTCTGCAAAAAGCACCAAAAACACATGGGTGGGAACCAATCCTAAGACATTTAGTAACATAATGGAGTTAAAAAAAAAAATAAAAAAAAATTAGCCCTTCGTTTTTTTACTGTGCAACATTGAAAGTAATATTTACAGTAGAGATTTTTTGCTCTTTTTGTACTATATAGGGCTGATTTTAGCTTTTTTAACCCCATTATGTTACTGGCCGATTAATCGATTATGAAAATAGTAATCGATTCATTTCATAATCGATTAGTTGGCGATTAATCGATTAGTTGTTTCGGCCCTAATTACAAGACCTGACTCTACCAGCTCTGCCGTATAGTACAGGGCCTGACTCTACCAGATTACCAGCTCTGCCGTATAGTACAGGGACCGACTCTACCAGCTCTGCCGTATAGTACAGGGCCCGACTCTACCGGCTCTGCCGTATAGTACAGGGCCCGACTCTACCGGCTCTGCCGTATAGTACAGGGCCCGACTCTACCGGCTCTGCCGTATAGTACAGGGCCCGACTCTACCAGCTCTGCCGTATAGTACAGGGCCCGACTCTACCAGATTACCAACTCTGCCGTATAGTACAGGGCCCGACTCTACCAGCTCTGCCATATAGTACAGAGCCCGACTCTACCAGCTCTGCCGTATAATACAGGGCCCGACTCTACCAGATTACCAGCTCTGCCGTATAGTACAGGGCCCGACTCTACCAGCTCTGCCATATAGTACAGGGCCCGACTCTACCAGCTCTGCCGTATAGTACAGGGCCCGACTCTACCAGATTACCAGCTCTGCCGTATAGTACAGGGACCGACTCTACCAGCTCTGCCGTATAGTACAGGGCCCGACTCTACCGGCTCTGCCGTATAGTACAGGGCTCGACTCTACCGGCTCTGCCGTATAGTACAGGGCCCGACTCTACCGGCTCTGCCGTATAGTACAGGGCCCGACTCTACCGGCTCTGCCGTATAGTACAGGGCCCGACTCTACCAGATTACCAACTCTGCCGTATAGTACAGGGCCCGACTCTACCAGCTCTGCCATATAGTACAGAGCCCGACTCTACCAGCTCTGCCGTATAGTACAGGGCCCGACTCTACCGGCTCTGCCGTATAGTACAGGGCCCGACTCTACCGGCTCTGCCGTATAGTACAGGGCCCGACTCTACCGGCTCTGCCGTATAGTACAGGGCCCGACTCTACCGGCTCTGCCGTATAGTACAGGGCCCGACTCTACCAGCTCTGCCGTATATTACAAGACCTGACTCTACCAGCTCTGCTGTATAGTAAAGGGCCCAACTCTACCAGATTACCAGCTCTGCCGTATAGTACAGGGCCCGACTCTACCAGCTCTGCCGTATAGTATAGGGCCCGACTCTACCAGCTCTGCCGTATAGTACAGGGCCCGACTCTACCAGCTCTGCCGTATAGTACAGGGCCCGACTCTACCAGATTACCAGCTCTGCCGTATAGTACAGGGCCCGACTCTACCAGCTCTGCCCTATAGTACAGGGCCCGACTCTACCAGCTCTGCCGTATAGTACAGGGCCTGACTCTACCAGCTCTGCCGTATAGTACAGGGCGCGACTCTACCAGCTCTGCCTTTATAGTACAGGGCCCGACTCTACCAGATTACCAACTCTGCCGTATAGTACAGGGCCCGACTCTACCAGCTCTGCCATATAGTACAGGGCCCGACTCTACCAGCTCTGCCGTATAGTACAGGGCCCGACTCTACCAGCTCTGCCGTATAGTACAGGGCCCGACTCTACCAGATTACCAGCTCTGCCGTATAGTACAGGGACCGACTCTACCAGCTCTGCCGTATAGTACAGGGCCTGACTCTACCAGATTACCAGCTCTGCCGTATAGTACAGGGCCTGACTCTACCAGCTCTGCCGTATAGTACAGGGCCTGACTCTACCAGATTACCAGCTCTGCCGTATAGTACAGGGACCGACTCTACCAGCTCTGCCGTATAGTACAGGGCCAGACTCTACCGGCTCTGCCGTATAGTACAGGGCCCGACTCTACCAGCTCTGCCGTATAGTACAGGGCCTGACTCTACCAGATTACCAGCTCTGCCGTATAGTACAGGGCCTGACTCTACCAGCTCTGCCGTATAGTACAGGGCCTGACTCTACCAGATTACCAGCTCTGCCGTATAGTACAGGGACCGACTCTACCAGCTCTGCCGTATAGTACAGGGCCAGACTCTACCGGCTCTGCCGTATAGTACAGGGCCCGACTCTACCGGCTCTGCCGTATAGTACAGGGCCCGACTCTACCGGCTCTGCCGTATAGTACAGGGCCCGACTCTACCGGCTCTGCCGTATAGTACAGGGCCCGACTCTACCGGCTCTGCCGTATAGTACAGGGCCCGACTCTACCGGCTCTGCCGTATATTACAAGACCTGACTCTACCAGCTCTGCTGTATAGTAAAGGGCCCAACTCTACCAGATTACCAGCTCTGCCGTATAGTACAGGGCCCGACTCTACCAGCTCTGCCCTATAGTACAGGGCCCGACTCTACCAGATTACCAGCTCTGCCGTATAGTACAGGGCCCGACTCTACCAGATTACCAGCTCTGCCGTATAGTACAGGGCCCGACTCTACCAGATTACCAGCTCTGCCGTATAGTACAGGACCCGACTCTACCAGCTCTGCCGTATAGTACAGGGCCCGACTCTACCAGCTCTGGCGTATAGTACAGGGCCCGACTCTACCAGATTACCAGCTCTGCCGTATAGTACAGGGCCCGACTCTACCGGCTCTGCCGTATAGTACAGGGCCCGACTCTACCGGCTCTGCCGTATAGTACAGGGCCCGACTCTACCGGCTCTGCCGTATAGTACAGGGCCCGACTCTACCAGCTCTGCCGTATATTACAAGACCTGACTCTACCAGCTCTGCTGTATAGTAAAGGGCCCAACTCTACCAGATTACCAGCTCTGCCGTATAGTACAGGGCCCGACTCTACCAGCTCTGCCGTATAGTATAGGGCCCGACTCTACCAGCTCTGCCGTATAGTACAGGGCCCGACTCTACCAGATTACCAGCTCTGCCCTATAGTACAGGGCCCGACTCTACCAGCTCTGCCGTATAGTACAGGGCCTGACTCTACCAGCTCTGCCGTATAGTACAGGGCGCGACTCTACCAGCTCTGCCTTTATAGTACAGGGCCCGACTCTACCAGATTACCAGCTCTGCCGTATAGTACAGGGACCGACTCTACCAGCTCTGCCGTATAGTACAGGGCCTGACTCTACCAGATTACCAGCTCTGCCGTATAGTACAGGGCCTGACTCTACCAGCTCTGCCGTATAGTACAGGGCCTGACTCTACCAGATTACCAGCTCTGCCGTATAGTACAGGGACCGACTCTACCAGCTCTGCCGTATAGTACAGGGCCCGACTCTACCGGCTCTGCCGTATAGTACAGGGCCCGACTCTACCGGCTCTGCCGTATAGTACAGGGCCCGACTCTACCGGCTCTGCCGTATAGTACAGGGCCCGACTCTACCGGCTCTGCCGTATAGTACAGGGCCCGACTCTACCAGATTACCAACTCTGCCGTATAGTACAGGGCCCGACTCTACCAGCTCTGCCATATAGTACAGAGCCCGACTCTACCAGCTCTGCCGTATAATACAGGGCCCGACTCTACCAGATTACCAGCTCTGCCGTATAGTACAGGGCCCGACTCTACCAGCTCTGCCATATAGTACAGGGCCCGACTCTACCAGCTCTGCCGTATAGTACAGGGCCCGACTCTACCAGATTACCAGCTCTGCCGTATAGTACAGGGACCGACTCTACCAGCTCTGCCGTATAGTACAGGGCCCGACTCTACCGGCTCTGCCGTATAGTACAGGGCTCGACTCTACCGGCTCTGCCGTATAGTACAGGGCCCGACTCTACCGGCTCTGCCGTATAGTACAGGGCCCGACTCTACCGGCTCTGCCGTATAGTACAGGGCCCGACTCTACCAGATTACCAACTCTGCCGTATAGTACAGGGCCCGACTCTACCAGCTCTGCCATATAGTACAGAGCCCGACTCTACCAGCTCTGCCGTATAGTACAGGGCCCGACTCTACCGGCTCTGCCGTATAGTACAGGGCCCGACTCTACCGGCTCTGCCGTATAGTACAGGGCCCGACTCTACCGGCTCTGCCGTATAGTACAGGGCCCGACTCTACCGGCTCTGCCGTATAGTACAGGGCCCGACTCTACCAGCTCTGCCGTATATTACAAGACCTGACTCTACCAGCTCTGCTGTATAGTAAAGGGCCCAACTCTACCAGATTACCAGCTCTGCCGTATAGTACAGGGCCCGACTCTACCAGCTCTGCCGTATAGTATAGGGCCCGACTCTACCAGCTCTGCCGTATAGTACAGGGCCCGACTCTACCAGCTCTGCCGTATAGTACAGGGCCCGACTCTACCAGATTACCAGCTCTGCCGTATAGTACAGGGCCCGACTCTACCAGCTCTGCCGTTTATTACAAGACCTGACTCTACCAGCTCTGCTGTATAGTACAGGGCCCGACTCTACCAGCTCTGCCGTATAGTACAGGGCCCGACTCTACCAGCTCTGCCGTATAGTACAGGGCCTGACTCTACCAGCTCTGCCGTATAGTACAGGGCGCGACTCTACCAGCTCTGCCTTTATAGTACAGGGCCCGACTCTACCAGATTACCAACTCTGCCGTATAGTACAGGGCCCGACTCTACCAGCTCTGCCATATAGTACAGGGCCCGACTCTACCAGCTCTGCCGTATAGTACAGGGCCCGACTCTACCAGCTCTGCCGTATAGTACAGGGCCCGACTCTACCAGATTACCAGCTCTGCCGTATAGTACAGGGACCGACTCTACCAGCTCTGCCGTATAGTACAGGGCCTGACTCTACCAGATTACCAGCTCTGCCGTATAGTACAGGGCCTGACTCTACCAGCTCTGCCGTATAGTACAGGGCCTGACTCTACCAGATTACCAGCTCTGCCGTATAGTACAGGGACCGACTCTACCAGCTCTGCCGTATAGTACAGGGCCAGACTCTACCGGCTCTGCCGTATAGTACAGGGCCCGACTCTACCGGCTCTGCCGTATAGTACAGGGCCCGACTCTACCGGCTCTGCCGTATAGTACAGGGCCCGACTCTACCGGCTCTGCCGTATAGTACAGGGCCCGACTCTACCGGCTCTGCCGTATATTACAAGACCTGACTCTACCAGCTCTGCTGTATAGTAAAGGGCCCAACTCTACCAGATTACCAGCTCTGCCGTATAGTACAGGGCCCGACTCTACCAGCTCTGCCCTATAGTACAGGGCCCGACTCTACCAGATTACCAGCTCTGCCGTATAGTACAGGGCCCGACTCTACCAGATTACCAGCTCTGCCGTATAGTACAGGGCCCGACTCTACCAGATTACCAGCTCTGCCGTATAGTACAGGACCCGACTCTACCAGCTCTGCCGTATAGTACAGGGCCCGACTCTACCAGCTCTGGCGTATAGTACAGGGCCCGACTCTACCAGCTCTGCCGTATATTACAAGACCTGACTCTACCAGCTCTGCTGTATAGTAAAGGGCCCAACTCTACCAGATTACCAGCTCTGCCGTATAGTATAGGGCCCGACTCTACCAGCTCTGCCGTATAGTACAGGGCCCGACTCTACCAGCTCTGGCGTATAGTACAGGGCCCGACTCTACCAGATTACCAGCTCTGCCCTATAGTACAGGGCCCGACTCTACCAGCTCTGCCGTATAGTACAGGGCCTGACTCTACCAGCTCTGCCGTATAGTACAGGGCGCGACTCTACCAGCTCTGCCTTTATAGTACAGGGCCCGACTCTACCAGATTACCAGCTCTGCCGTATAGTACAGGGACCGACTCTACCAGCTCTGCCGTATAGTACAGGGCCTGACTCTACCAGATTACCAGCTCTGCCGTATAGTACAGGGCCTGACTCTACCAGCTCTGCCGTATAGTACAGGGCCTGACTCTACCAGATTACCAGCTCTGCCGTATAGTACAGGGACCGACTCTACCGGCTCTGCCGTATAGTACAGGGCCCGACTCTACCGGCTCTGCCGTATAGTACAGGGCCCGACTCTACCGGCTCTGCCGTATAGTACAGGGCCCGACTCTACCGGCTCTGCCGTATAGTACAGGGCCCGACTCTACCGGCTCTGCCGTATAGTACAGGGCCCGACTACACCAGCTCTGCCGTATATTACAAGACCTGACTCTACCAGCTCTGCTGTATAGTAAAGGGCCCAACTCTACCAGATTACCAGCTCTGCCGTATAGTACAGGGCCTGACTCTACCAGATTACCAGCTCTGCCGTATAGTACAGGGACCGACTCTACCAGCTCTGCCGTATAGTACAGGGCCCGACTCTACCGGCTCTGCCGTATAGTACAGGGCCCGACTCTACCGGCTCTGCCGTATAGTACAGGGCCCGACTCTACCGGCTCTGCCGTATAGTACAGGGCCCGACTCTACCGGCTCTGCCGTATAGTACAGGGCCCGACTCTACCGGCTCTGCCGTATAGTACAGGGCCCGACTCTACCAGATTACCAACTCTGCCGTATAGTACAGGGCCCGACTCTACCAGCTCTGCCATATAGTACAGAGCCCGACTCTACCAGCTCTGCCGTATAATACAGGGCCCGACTCTACCAGATTACCAGCTCTGCCGTATAGTACAGGGCCCGACTCTACCAGCTCTGCCATATAGTACAGGGCCCGACTCTACCAGCTCTGCCGTATAGTACAGGGCCCGACTCTACCAGATTACCAGCTCTGCCGTATAGTACAGGGACCGACTCTACCAGCTCTGCCGTATAGTACAGGGCCCGACTCTACCGGCTCTGCCGTATAGTACAGGGCCCGACTCTACCGGCTCTGCCGTATAGTACAGGGCCCGACTCTACCGGCTCTGCCGTATAGTACAGGGCCCGACTCTACCGGCTCTGCCGTATAGTACAGGGCCCGACTCTACCAGATTACCAACTCTGCCGTATAGTACAGGGCCCGACTCTACCAGCTCTGCCATATAGTACAGAGCCCGACTCTACCAGCTCTGCCGTATAGTACAGGGCCCGACTCTACCGGCTCTGCCGTATAGTACAGGGCCCGACTCTACCGGCTCTGCCGTATAGTACAGGGCCCGACTCTACCGGCTCTGCCGTATAGTACAGGGCCCGACTCTACCGGCTCTGCCGTATAGTACAGGGCCCGACTCTACCAGCTCTGCCGTATATTACAAGACCTGACTCTACCAGCTCTGCTGTATAGTAAAGGGCCCAACTCTACCAGATTACCAGCTCTGCCGTATAGTACAGGGCCCGACTCTACCAGCTCTGCCGTATAGTATAGGGCCCGACTCTACCAGCTCTGCCGTATAGTACAGGGCCCGACTCTACCAGCTCTGCCGTATAGTACAGGGCCCGACTCTACCAGATTACCAGCTCTGCCGTATAGTACAGGGCCCGACTCTACCAGCTCTGCCCTATAGTACAGGGCCCGACTCTACCAGCTCTGCCGTATAGTACAGGGCCTGACTCTACCAGCTCTGCCGTATAGTACAGGGCGCGACTCTACCAGCTCTGCCTTTATAGTACAGGGCCCGACTCTACCAGATTACCAACTCTGCCGTATAGTACAGGGCCCGACTCTACCAGCTCTGCCATATAGTACAGGGCCCGACTCTACCAGCTCTGCCGTATAGTACAGGGCCCGACTCTACCAGCTCTGCCGTATAGTACAGGGCCCGACTCTACCAGATTACCAGCTCTGCCGTATAGTACAGGGACCGACTCTACCAGCTCTGCCGTATAGTACAGGGCCTGACTCTACCAGATTACCAGCTCTGCCGTATAGTACAGGGCCTGACTCTACCAGCTCTGCCGTATAGTACAGGGCCTGACTCTACCAGATTACCAGCTCTGCCGTATAGTACAGGGACCGACTCTACCAGCTCTGCCGTATAGTACAGGGCCAGACTCTACCGGCTCTGCCGTATAGTACAGGGCCCGACTCTACCGGCTCTGCCGTATAGTACAGGGCCCGACTCTACCGGCTCTGCCGTATAGTACAGGGCCCGACTCTACCGGCTCTGCCGTATAGTACAGGGCCCGACTCTACCGGCTCTGCCGTATAGTACAGGGCCCGACTCTACCGGCTCTGCCGTATAGTACAGGGCCCGACTCTACCGGCTCTGCCGTATATTACAAGACCTGACTCTACCAGCTCTGCTGTATAGTAAAGGGCCCAACTCTACCAGATTACCAGCTCTGCCGTATAGTACAGGGCCCGACTCTACCAGCTCTGCCCTATAGTACAGGGCCCGACTCTACCAGATTACCAGCTCTGCCGTATAGTACAGGGCCCGACTCTACCAGATTACCAGCTCTGCCGTATAGTACAGGGCCCGACTCTACCAGATTACCAGCTCTGCCGTATAGTACAGGGCCTGACTCTACCAGATTACCAGCTCTGCCGTATAGTAAAGGGCCCGACTCTACCAGCTCTGCCCTATAGTACAGGGCCCGACTCTACCAGATTACCAGCTCTGCCGTATAGTACAGGGCCCGACTCTACCAGATTACCAGCTCTGCCGTATAGTACAGTGCCCGACTCTACCAGCTCTGCCGTATAGTACAGGGCCTGACTCTACCAGCTCTGCCGTATAGTACAGGGCCCTACACTACCAGCTCTGCCGTATAGTACAGGGCGCGACTCTACCAGCTCTGCCTTTATAGTACAGGGCCCGACTCTACCAGATTACCAACTCTGCCGTATAGTACAGGGCCTGACTCTACCAGCTCTGCCATATAGTACAGGGCCCGACTCTACCAGCTCTGCCATATAGTACAGGGCCCGACTCTACCAGCTCTGCCGTATAGTACAGGGCCCGACTCTACCAGCTCTGCCGTATAGTACAGGGCCCCACTCTACCAGCTCTGCCGTATAGTACAGGGCCCCACTCTACCAGCTCTGCCAGATAGTACAGGGCCCGACTCTACCAGCTCTGCCGTATAGTACAGGGCCTGACTCTACCAGCTCTGCCGTATAGTACAGGGCCTGACTCTACCAGCTCTGCCGTATAGTACAGGGCCCGACTCTACCAGCTCTGCCGTATAGTACAGGGCCCGACTCTACCAGCTCTGCCCTTATAGTACAGGGCCCGACTCCACCAGCTGTGCCGTGTAGTACAGGGCCCGACTCCTCTAGCTGTGCCGTATAGTACAGGGCCCGACTCTACCAGCTGTGCCATATAGTACAGGGCCCGACTCCACCAGCTGTGCCGTATAGTACAGGGCCCGACTCTACCAGCTCTGCCGTATAGTACAGGGCCCGACTCTACCAGCTCTGCCGTATAGTACAGGGCCCGACTCTACCAGCTCTGCTGTATAGTTCAGGGCCCAACTCTACCAGATTACCAGCTCTGCCAGATAGTACAGGGCCTGACTCTACCAGCTGTGCCGTATAGTACAGGGCCTGACTCTACCAGCTGTGCCGTATAGTACAGGGCCCGACTCTACCAGCTGTGCCGTATAGTACAGGGCCCGACTCTACCAGCTCTGCCGTATAGTACAGGGCCCGACTCTACCAGCTCTGCCGTATAGTACAGGGCCCGACTCTACCAGCTCTGCCGTATAATACAGGGCCCGACTCTACCAGCTCTGCCCTTATAGTACAGGTCCCGACTCTACCAGCTCTGCCGTATAGTACAGGGCCCGACTCTACCAGCTCTGCCGTATAGTACAGGGCCCGACTCTACCAGCTCTGCTGTATAATGCAGGGGCCGACTCTACCAGCTCTGCCGTATAGTGCAGGGGCCGACTCTACCAGCTCTGCCGTATAGTACAGGGCCCGACTCTACCAGCTCTGCCGTATAGTACAGGGCCCGACTCTACCAGCTCTGCCGTATAGTACAGGGCGCGACTTTACCAGCTCTGCCTTTATAGTACAGGGCCCGACTCTACCAGCTCTGCCGTATAGTACAGGGCCCGACTCTACCAGCTCTGCCGTATAGTACAGGGCCCGACTCTACCAGCTCTGCCATATAGTACAGGGCCCGACTTTACCAGCTCTGCCGTATAGTACAGGGCCCGACTCTACCAGCTCTGCCGTATAGTACAGGGCCCGACTCTACCAGCTCTGCCGTATAGTACAGGGCCCGACTCTACCAGCTCTGCCGTATAGTACAGGGCCCGACTCTACCAGCTCTGCCGTATAGTACAGGGCTCGACTCTACCAGCTCTGCCTTTATAGTACAGGGCCCAACTCTACCAGATTACCAACTCTGCCGTATAGTACAGGGCCCGACTCTACCGGCTCTGCCGTATAGTACAGGGCCCGACTCTACTGGCTCTGCCGTATAGTACAGGGCCCGACTCTACTGGCTCTGCCGTATAGTACAGGGCCCGACTCTACCAGCTCTGCCATATAGTACAGGGCCCGACTCTACCAGATTACCAGCTCTGCCGTATAGTACAGGGCCCGACTCTACCAGATTACCAGCTCTGCCGTATAGTACAGGGCCTGACTCTACCAGCTCTGCCGTATATTACAAGACCTGACTCTACCAGCTCTGCTGTATAGTAAAGGGCCCAACTCTACCAGATTACCAGCTCTGCCGTATAGTACAGGGCCCGACTCTACCAGCTCTGCCGTATAGTACAGGGCCCGACTCTACCAGCTCTGCTGTATAGTACAGGGCCCGACTCTACCAGCTCTGCTGTATAGTAAAGGGCCCGACTCTACCAGATTACCAGCTCTGCTGTATAGTAAAGGGCCCAACTCTACCAGATTACCAGCTCTGCCGTATAGTACAGGGCCCGACTCTACCAGCTCTGTCCTTAGTCTGTGAGGGGCTTTGCGCTATTGGTTGCCGGTGCTGGAGGGGGCGGGCACAGACGAGAAGCAGTTAGTGGTAATGAGGTTTTATTTTTTACCACATTGAAGGGTTTTTATTCATGAAGTATCAGCTCCTATGGGTCAGTCATGTTTGCTCAGGTTTTATGGGTGAAGGTCAGTGTTCTACCCAGAATCCTCAGTGTCAGGGGGCGGGGTTTACGATCGGTATTTATACGGAGGTGCCCAGAGCCGTTCCCGCCATCGCTGCGCTCCGTGGAGAAGAATCATTTTCTGTTTCAGTTTTATTGACTTTTTTTATTGATAAGGAAACTCGGGAAATGGAAATATTTTATATTTTTAATCAGTGAAGCACAATGGGTTCAATTCTCAAAGGTAAGACCCGGAGGAAGATATTATTTCCAGAGAAGTGATCGTATTTTCAGCTGAGCTCAGCCAATGAGAGGTGAGAATTACCGTCACATGACTGAAAATAAAGATCCGGGTCCTCATGTAGCCCGTCATGGTTTGAGCCGAATGTCAGGCTGGACTTGGGTCAGTATTGCCGGGAATAAGTTTATAAAATAAAGATGATTTCTGTCTCAGGATATTTTCTGTTTCTGTTATTAGAAATGAATTATGAATGGTGGAGAGATGTTTGGGCTCTGGCCAGATTATGAGCAGAGAGCGGTAACCCATGGCAACCTGTCAGGTGACCTCTTTTATAAGTTTGCATTCTTGCTGCTTGTTGGTTACTGCTCTCTGCCCACAGTCCCCAGATTACCTGGTATTATGGTAATTACCACTTCTATCCATTGGTGGCAGCACTGTGACATTAATATTATGTGTATGGTAATATAGGGGGAGTCATACCACCTCTAACCACAAGGTGGCAGCAGAGTACCAGTAAAATGCGTATGGTAATATAAGGGGAGTTATACCAGTTCTGACTACCAGTAATATTAGGTGTGGAACAATATAGGGGGGAGTCATACCAGTTCTAACCACCAGGTGGCAGCAGAGTACAAATAATATTAGGTGTGTGGTAATATAGGGGGAGTTATACCAGTTCTTACCACAAGGTGGCAGCAGAGTACCGGTAATATGTGTATGGTAATATAGGGGTAGTCATACCAGTTCTAACTAACAGGTGGCACCAGAGTACCGGTAGTATTGTGCATGGTAATATATGGGGTCATACCAGTTCTAATCGCAAGGTGGCAGCAGAGTAATGGTAATATTATGTGTATGGTATTATAGGGGGAGTCATACCAGTTCTAACCATCAGGTGGCAGCAGAGTACCAGTAATATTATGTGTATGGTAATATAGGGGGAGTCATACCAGTTCTAATTGCAAGGTGGCAGCAGAGTAATGGTAATATTATGTGTATGATAATATAAGGGGAGTTTTACCAGTTCTAACCACCAGGTGGCAGCAGAGTACCGGTAATATTGTGCATGGTAATATAGTGCATGGTAATATAGGGGGAGTCATACCAGTTCTTACCACCAGGTGGCAGCAGAGCGCTGCTAATATTGTGTATGATAGGGGGAGTCATACCAGTTCTAACCACTAGGTGGCAGCAGAGTACCAGTAATATTATGTGTATGGTAATATAGGGGGAGTCACACCAGTTCTGACCACGAGGTGGCAGCAAAGCACTGCTAATATTGTGTATGGTAATATAGGGGGAGTCATACCAGTTCTAACCACAAGGTGGCAGCAGAGTACCGGTAATATTATGTGTATGGTAATATAGGGGGAGTCACACCAGTTCTAACCACAAGGTGGCAGAATATGGGTTGCGATCCTGAACACAATGGTGGATGTACATTGCACAATACATTCTGCCGCCATTTTGGAGTGGAGAAAATCGCACTTAAGATGCTGAGCCCAGCTGATGTCTCATCATAAAGGTTACTCGGGGGGGAGGGGTTGCACGGCTACCATTTTGTTGAGGACCGTAGCATATTTTCTCTTCTACAAAATGGCGGTATACATCGCATACCTAGTCCACCGCCGTTCTCCAATGGGGAAAGTTGTTTTGGTCCTCCGGATAATGGCAGCCATAGAGGACATCTCTGCTGTGACTACAGAGAGGAGAGAAATGCTGCAATCCTCAATCTTCACTTTCTGGGCGTGTCCCGCTCTGCTGTCCAATCACATAGAAGAAAACCACTGCGGTCCTCAACAAATGGCGGCCAGGACCATTTCTACACAACCATTATATATACTCAGCACTCCCTGCATATTATTTATTGTCCTCAACTCTGACCAATCACAACCACCAGATGGCAGCACAGTGCTGGTACTATTATGTGTATGATGTAATACAGGGGAGTCCTACCACCTCCGAACACTGGATGGCAGCAGAGTAAGATCCCTTTCATACGGAGCCATCCCTCTGTTAGTGCTAAAGCGCTGATTTTCGGCCGCTAGGGGGGCACTTTTAACCCGAAAAAAGGTTAAAAACCCATTCCAATGGGCAGGGGGTTTTGGGAGCACTTAATACAGCGCTCCCGACCCGCCCCAAAGATGCTGCTTGCAGGACTTTTCGGAACGTCCCACAAGAGTGCCGCCCCCGTGTGAAAGAACACACTGCAGTGAATGAGAGGCCGTCTTCAGGTGCTTAGCAGAGGCTATTTCTATCACTAAAACGCCTGGAAACTGCCCCAGGGAAAGGGGTCTAACAGAAATGTGTATGAAAATTCATTAATGTCATACCAGGTTCAACCAAAGGGTGGCAGCAGAGTGACGGTGATGTCTAATATGGTAATATAGGGGGAGCACCGCCAGTGTCTATCTACAAGGTGGCAGCAGAGTGACAGTGATGTATGTATGGTAATATAGGGGGAGCACCGCCAGTGTCTATCCACAAGGTGGCAGCAGAGTGACAGTGATGGATGTATGGTAATATAGGGGGAGCACCACCAATGTATATCCACCAGGTGGCAGCAGAGTGACAGTGATGTATGTATGGTAATATAGGGGGAGCACCGCCAGTGTGTATCCACAAGGTGGCAGCAGAGAGATGGTGATGTATGTATGATAATATAGGGGGCGCACCGCCAGTGTTTTATCCACAAGGTGGCAGCAGAGTGAGAAAAAGAATGGTGACCCAAAAAAACGTGTAGCAATGAAAAGAAGAGAGGCAATAGTAAGTCTCACCAAGAATATGTGATGAAAATAAAGTGTCAGTATAGAGACTGGTGAGATAAACCACAAGGGACATTAACCACTTGCCAACCGCCCTATAGCCAAATGACGGCTGCAGGGCGGCTGGATAACTCTGGGATCACGTCTGGGATCGGTACAGAGGGGGAGGGATCGGATGGGAGCCGCGCTGTGGGCTGGATGTGTAGTGCCCACAGCGCTGTTCAGTGACATGTGCAGTCACATCCAGCCATCCATCCCTCCATGCTCAGCCATCCCCCCCATGACCCTGTGCAATGCCCCGCCATGCCCCGCAATACTCTGCGATACCCAGCCATACTTTGCCATGCTCAGCCATGCTCGGCTGTACTCGGCCTCTGTATGTGGCCAGGCTGTGGAAGTCTCACACATGTGGTATCGCTGTACTCAGGAGGAGTAGGAGAATCTATTTTGGGGTGTCATTTTTGGAATGTACATGCTATGTGTTAGAAATATTGTATAAATGGACAACTTTGTGTTAAAAAAAAAATGTGTTTTAACTACTTCCCGCCCGCCGGCCGTCATACAACGTCCTTGGCTTTGTGCGGGGATATCTGAATGATGGGTGCAGCTACAGGCATCATTCAGATATCATCTTTTTCAGCCAGCGATTCCCTACACCATGAGAATGATCATAGCGGCTGTTCCACTGCTTGATCGTTCTTACGGGAGGCAAGAGGGGACGTCCCCCCCCTTCCCGCCGCCCTCCGGTGCTTCTACCGACTCACCGCTACGATCGAAGCCAGGATCTTTTTTTTATTTCAGGCACAGCCTAGAGGTGAGATGTGGGGTCTTATTGACCCCCATATCTCACTGTAAAGAGGACCTGTCATGCCATATTCCTATTACAGGGGATGTTTACATTCCTTGTAATAGAAATAAAAGTGATCAAAAAATTTATTTTTTTGGAAAAAAGCCTCAAACTAAAATAAATAAAGTAAAATGAACAATAAAAAAAAAAAAAAAAAAATGTCCCCGTGTGCTCGCAGTCAGAAGCGAACGCATACGTAAGTTGCGCCCACATATGAAAATGGTGTTCAAACCATACATGTGAGGTATCGCTGCGATCGGTAGAGCGAGAGCAATAATTCTGGCCCTAGACCTCCTCTGTAACTCACAACATAAAATTTTTTAAAGCGTCTCCTATGGGGATTTTTAAGTAGCGAAGTTTGGTGCCATTCCACGAGCGTGTGCAATTTTGAAGGGTGACATGTTAGGTATCTATTTACTCGGCGTAACTTCATTATTCACATTATGTAAAAACATTGGGCCAACTTTACTGTTTTGGTTTTTTTGAAAGCACAAAACTGTTTTTTTTTTCAAAAAAAAGTGTTTGAAAAATTGCTGCGCAAATACCGTGCGAGATAAAAAGTTGCAACGACCGCCACTGTGTTCTCTAGGGTCTTTGCTAAAAAAACATATATAATGTTTTGGGGTTCTATGTAATTTTCTAGCAAATAAATTATGATTTTTACATGTAGGAGAGAAATGTCAGAATTGGCCTGGGTACTCCAGAACGCTTGAAGGTGCTCCCTGCATGTTGGGCCTCTGTATGTGGCCACGCTGTGTAAAAGTCTCACACATGTGGTATCGCCGTACTCGGGAGTAATAGCAGAATGTGTTTTGGGGTGTAATTTGTGGTATGCATATGCTGTGTGTGAGAAATAACCTGCTAATATGACAATTTTGTGAAGAAAAAAAAAAAAGAAAAAAAAAAATCTTGATTTTGCAAAGAATTGTGGGAAAAAATGACAACTTCAAAAAACTCACCATGCATCTTTCTAAATACCTTGGAATGTCTTCTTTCCAAAAAGGGGTCATTTAGGGGGTATTTGTACTTTTCTGGCATGTTGGGGTCTCAAGAAATGAGATAGGCCGTCAGTACTTCAGGTGTGATCAATTTTCAGAGATTGGCACCATAGCTTGTGGACTCTATAACTTTCAAAAAGACCAAATAATATCCACCGATTTGGGTTATTTTTACCAAAGATATGTAGCGGTATACATTTTGGCCAAAATATATGAAGAAAAAATTACTAATTTGCAAAATGTTATAACAGAAACGAAGAAAAATGCATTTTTTTACAGAATTTTCAGTCTTTTTTCTTTTATAGCGCAAAAAATAAAGAACCCAGCGGTGATTAAATACCACCAAAAGAAAGCTCTATTTGTGTGAAAAAAAGAACAAAAAATTCATTTGGGTACAGTGTTGCATGACTGAGTAATTGTCATTCAAAGTGTGAGAGCACCGAAAGCTGAAAATTGGCCTGGTTATTAAGGGGGTTTAAGTGCCCGGTGGTCAAGTGGTTAAACATAAGATCGAGGAATGCTCCAGGAAGGTGCAGCAGTGTCTCAGGAATGAAAACAAGTCGAAGTGTCAGCTAAGTGAAGGTGAACTATAAGTACCAGCGATGAGCCACAGGTGACCAACGTCACACAGCGTAATCAAAAGGGGGAGGCGGCAATTGGCGCTCAAACCTCCTCGTGGTGTATGCAGATTAACCACTTCAGCCCCGGACCATTTGGCTGGCCAAAGACCGGAAGACTTTTTGCGATTCGGCCCTGCGTCGCTTTAACTGACAATTTCGCAGTCGTGCGACGTGGCTCCCAAACAAAATTGACGTCCTTTTTCCCCCACAAATAGAGTTTTCTTTTGGTGGTATTTGATCACCTCTGCGGTTTTTATTTTTTTGCGCTATAAACAAAAATAGAGCGCCAATTTTGAAAAAAAACGCATTATTTTTTACTATAATAAATATCCCCCAAAAATATATATAAAAAACTTTTTTTTTTCCTCAGTTTAGGCCGATACGTATTCTTCTACATATTTTTGGTAAAAAAAATCGCAATAAGCGTATATTCATTGGTTTGCAAAAATGTTATAAAATTGCATTGATTAGGCCCCTTTCACACTGGGGCGGTGGGGGCATCGGCGGTAAAACATCGCTATTTTTAGCGCTGTTTTTGCGGCTGTATTCGGCCGCTAGCGGTGCGGTTTTAACCCCCTGCTGGCGGCCGAAAAAGGGTGAAACCCGCTCGTACAGCGCGGCTATACCGCGGGATTACCGTGGTATAGCCGCGCTGTCCCACTGATTTCAATGGGCAGGAGCGGTTTAGGAGCGGTGAACACACTGCTCCTTCACCGCTCCAAAGATGCGGCTCGCAGGACTTTTTTTACCGTCCTGCCAGCGCACCGCTTCAGTGTGAAAGCCCTCGGGCTTTTACACTGAACAAACAGCGGAGGCTGTTTAGGGGCGGTTTGCAGGCGGTATTTTTAGCGCAATAACGCCTGCAAACCGCCCCAGTGTGAAAGGGGGCCTTACTGTAAACATGTCACTGGCAGTTAAGGGGTTAACCACTAGGGGGCAGTGAAGGGGTTAAGTGTGTCCTAGTGCGTGTTCTAACTGAAGGGGGGAGGGGACTGTGCGTGATCGCGACCGCCGGGCAGTCGCATCGGCTCCGTTGGCGAGCAGGCGGCGCGCACGCGCCCCCTAGTGGCCGTCTATGTTACTGACGTAACATGACAGCGATTCGCGCAGCCGAACCATGTTGCCTCGGTACAACTGCGGCGGCTGGTCGGCATGCGGTTAAGCAAACAACGTGTCGGCGCGCGGCATCATGAATGACGCCACCCTCTCGTCCTGGGGGCGCAGCGTCAACCCTCAGTGAGTGCCTACCTGTCCCCCCCCCCCCAGGTAAAATAGAGAGGGGAGGGCCCTGGTGCGTGTCGCAGCTCCCCGGCATTTCTCGATCTTATGTTTAACCACTTGCTTACCGGGCACTTATACCCCCCTTCCTGCCCAGACCAATTTTCAGCTTTCAGAGCTGTCACACTTTGAATGACAATTACTCGGTCATGCTACACTGTACCCAGATGAACTTTTTATCATTTTTTTCACACAAATGGAGCTTTCTTTTGGTGGTATTTAATCGCCACTCGGGCACTGATGGGTGGTATTGATAAGTGGTACTGGTGATGAGGCACTGATTGGTGACATTTATAGGTGGCACTGTGGGCACTGATGGGTGGGCACTGTTAGGTGGTCACAGAAGCCTCTGCAGAGGCTCTTCTTGATCGGGACCGATGTCCCTCTCACAGCCGCCGGTGATCGGCTTTTTTTTTTTTTCTTCTCACGCTACCAGCATGAGGAGAAAAAATAGGCGATTGCCGGCTCTTATTTACATCACACGATCAGCTGTCATTGGCTGACAGCTGATCACATGGTAAGGGGCCAGGATTGACCCCTTACTCCGATCTGTGATCAGCCAAGTCTCATAGACTCGCTGATCACGGAGCGTGCCGCGTGCGCCCTGCAGGGGGCGCGCAGGCCGATCGAGCACGGGAGGACGTCTATGGACGCCCTTCCGGCAAAGTAGGCCCGCGCTATAGCCAAAAGACGGGAAATAAATGATCAAACAACTAAATAAAAGAAAATCAAACAAGTAAAAGAATGAAACAAACAAAACGACAAAAAAAAAAAAAATCAACTAAATAAAAGAAGAAACTCAAACAAGAAAAAACACAAATACATGAAAAAAAAATCTAATCAAACAACTAAATAAAAGAAACAAAAATCGCTCCCACTGAGACCCATGATGTTTTTGTTTTTCTCCCACTGAAATGCCCCTTGCAATCCTTAGTGGGGCACTGTGACGGGGGGGGGGGGGGGGGCTGTGATTGCAAGGGGCACTGTGACAGGGGGGGCTGTGATTGCAAGTGGCACTGTGACAGGGGGGGCTGTGATTGCAAGGAGCACTGTGACAGGAGGGCTGTGATTGCAGGGGGCACTGTGACAGGGGGGCTGTGATTGCAAGGGGCATTGTGACAGGAGGGCTGTGATTGCAAGGGGCACTGTGACAGGGGGGGCTGGGATTGCAGGGGGCACTGTGACAGGGGGGGCTGTGATTGCAAGGGGCACTGTGACAGGGGGGCTGTGATTTTAGGGGCACTGTGACAGGGGGGGCTGTGATTGCAAGGGGCACTGTGACAGGGGGGCTGTGATTGCAAGGGGCACTGTGACAGGGGGGCTGTGATTGCAAGGGGCACTGTGACAGGGGGGCTGTGATTGCAAGGGGCACTGTGACAGGAGGGCTGTGATTGCAAGGGGCACTGTGACAGGGGGGGGCTGGGATTGCAGGGGGCACTGTGACGGGGGGCTGTGATTGCAAGGGGCATTGTGACAGGGGGGCTGTGATTGCAAGGAGGGCTGTGATTGTAAGGGGCACTGTGACAGGGGGGGCTGTGATTGCAAGGGGCACTGTGACAGGAGGGCTGTGATTGCAAGGGGCACTGTGACAGGGGGGCTGTGATTGCAAGGGGCACTGTGACAGGGGGGGGCTGTGATTGCAAGGGGCACTGTGACAGGGGGGCTGTGATTGCAAGGGGCACTGTGACGGGGGGCTGTGATTGCAAGGGGCACTGTGACAGGAGGGGCTGTGATTGCAAGGGACACTGTGACGGGGGGCTGTGATTGCAAGTGGCACTGTGACAGGGGGGGCTGTGATTGCAAGGGGCACTGTGACAGGGGGGCTGTGATTGCAAGGGGCATTGTGACAGGAGGGCTGTGATTGCAAGGGGCACTGTGACAGGGGGGGCTGTGATTGCAAGGGGCACTGTGACAGGGGGGGCTGTGATTTTAGGGGCACTGTGACAGGGGGGGCTGTGATTGCAAGGGGCACTGTGACAGGGGGGCTGTGATTGCAAGGGGCACTGTGACAGGGGGGCTGTGATTGCAAGGGGCATTGTGACAGGAGGGCTGTGATTGCAAGTGGCACTGTGACAGGGGGGGCTGTGATTGCAAGGGGCATTGTGACAGGGGGGCTGTGATTGCAAGGGGCACTGTGACAGGGGGGGGCTGGGATTGCAGGGGGCACTGTGACAGGGGGGGCTGTGATTGCAAGGGGCACTGTGACAGGGGGGGCTGTGATTTTAGGGGCACTGTGACAGGGGGGGCTGTGATTGCAAGGGGCACTGTGACAAGGGGGCTGTGATTGCAAGGGGCACTGTGACAGGGGGGCTGTGATTGCAAGGGGCACTGTGACAGGGGGGCTGTGATTGCAAGGGGCACTGTGACAGGAGGGCTGTGATTGCAAGGGGCACTGTGACAGGGGGGGGCTGGGATTGCAGGGGGCACTGTGACGGGGGGCTGTGATTGCAAGGGGCATTGTGACAGGGGGGCTGTGATTGCAAGGAGGGCTGTGATTGTAAGGGGCACTGTGACAGGGGGGGCTGTGATTGCAAGGGGCACTGTGACAGGAGGGCTGTGATTGCAAGGGGCACTGTGACAGGGGGGCTGTGATTGCAAGGGGCACTGTGACAGGGGGGGGCTGTGATTGCAAGGGGCACTGTGACAGGGGGGCTGTGATTGCAAGGGGCACTGTGACGGGGGGCTGTGATTGCAAGGGGCACTGTGACAGGAGGGGCTGTGATTGCAAGGGACACTGTGACGGGGGGCTGTGATTGCAAGTGGCACTGTGACAGGGGGGGCTGTGATTGCAAGGGGCACTGTGACAGGGGGGCTGTGATTGCAAGGGGCATTGTGACAGGAGGGCTGTGATTGCAAGGGGCACTGTGACAGGGGGGGCTGTGATTGCAAGGGGCACTGTGACAGGGGGGGCTGTGATTTTAGGGGCACTGTGACAGGGGGGGCTGTGATTGCAAGGGGCACTGTGACAGGGGGGCTGTGATTGCAAGGGGCACTGTGACAGGGGGGCTGTGATTGCAAGGGGCATTGTGACAGGAGGGCTGTGATTGCAAGTGGCACTGTGACAGGGGGGGCTGTGATTGCAAGGGGCATTGTGACAGGGGGGCTGTGATTGCAAGGGGCATTGTGACAGGAGGGCTGTAATTGCAAGGGGCACTGTGACAGGGGGGCTGTGATTGCAAGGGGCATTGTGACAGGAGGGCTGTGATTGCAAGGGGCACTGTGACAGGGGGGGCTGTGATTTTAGGGGCACTGTGACAGGGGGGGCTGTGATTGCAAGGGGCACTGTGACAGGGGGGGCTGTGATTTTAGGGGCACTGTGACAGGGGGGGCTGTGATTGCAAGGGGCACTGTGACAGGGGGGCTGTGATTGCAAGGGGCATTGTGACAGGAGGGCTGTGATTGCAAGGGGCACTGTGACAGGGGGGGGGGCTGGGATTGCAGGGGGCACTGTGACAGGGGGGCTGTGATTGCAAGGGGCATTGTGACAGGAGGGCTGTGATTGCAAGGGGCACTGTGACAGGGGGGGCTGGGATTGCAAGGGGCACTGTGACAGGGGGGCTGTGATTGCAAGGGGCATTGTGACAGGAGGGCTGTGATTGCAAGGGGCACTGTGACAGGGGGGGCTGGGATTGCAGGGGGCACTGTGACAGGGGGGGCTGTGATTGCAAGGGGCACTGTGACAGGGGGGGCTGTGATTTTAGGGGCACTGTGACAGGGGGGGCTGTGATTGCAAGGGGCACTGTGACAGGGGGGCTGTGATTGCAAGGGGCACTGTGACAGGGGGGCTGTGATTGCAAGGGGCACTGTGACAGGAGGGCTGTGATTGCAAGGGGCACTGTGACAGGGGGGGCTGGGATTGCAAGGGGCACTGTGACAGGGGGGCTGTGATTGCAAGGGGCATTGTGACAGGAGGGCTGTGATTGCAAGGGGCACTGTGACAGGGGGGGCTGGGATTGCAGGGGGCACTGTGACAGGGGGGGGCTGTGATTGCAAGGGGCACTGTGACAGGGGGGGCTGTGATTTTAGGGGCACTGTGACAGGGGGGGCTGTGATTTTAGGGGCACTGTGACAGGGGGGCTGTGATTGCAAGGGGCATTGTGACAGGGGGGGGGCTGTGATTGCAAGGGGCACTGTGACAGGGGGGGCTGTGATTTTAGGGGCACTGTGACGGGGGGGGCTGTGATTGCAAGGGGCATTGTGACAGGAGGGCTGTGATTGCAAGGGGCACTGTGACAGGGGGGGGCTGGGATTGCAAGGGGCATTGTGACAGGAGGGCTGTGATTGCAAGGGGCACTGTGACGGGGGGGCTGTGATTGCAAGGGGCACTGTGACAGGGGGGGCTGTGATTTTAGGGGCACTGTGACGGGGGGGCTGTGATTGCAAGGGGCATTGTGACAGGAGGGCTGTGATTGCAAGGGGCACTGTGACAGGGGGGGGGCTGGGATTGCAGGGGGCACTGTGACAGGGGGGCTGTGATTTTACATTGTGAATTGTATTATTGTAAATAGAAATACACCTAATAATATTAGTAATAATAATAAGAAGAATATTACCAATAATAATAAAAGTATAATAGATGTTTTTAGCTGAATTCCGCTCTGTAGATCTTCTTTTCAATGGGGGAAATTTCTCCCCAGAACACAAAACTTCTATGACATCCATGTGATGAATCGGACCTATCAGGGAGCAGATTGCAGAAGCCCCTCCCCTCGATGGACCAGTTCGGCCAGCAGGGGGGGCTCTGTGTGTGTGTGGAGGACTACATCTCCCAGCATGCCCCGCTCTCCCCATAGAGATCCGTGTTAATGTTGTGTAGAGATGTGATGAGAATACAATATCCCCCCCATGGTGGCTCTCCGGGGTACACACACTATAGATGACTCCATGAGATCACATTATATTATTATACATCATGAGGAGATTTAGAAGCTCAGACTGGCACGACCGTTAACAAAGATGGCCGCCGGGGGGACAGTGAGGGGGCGGAGACTTCACTGTCATGTGACATCTCCATGGAAACCAGGAAGTGGTGTAACAACAACAAGAGGCGGCTGTGATTAGAGATCCAGATGGCTCAGGGAGGAGGACTGACCAATCAGGAGCGGAGGGGGAGGAGCTACAAGTCCCAACACAGTATAGCCAGGCGTAGGAGGAGGAATGCCCGGATGTGGATACGAGAACCAAGGCCCCGGACCTCCCTGCACACCACACTGCACATAAAGTCTCTTTATTTTGGGAAATGTTTTTTTTTTTTTGGCTGTGGATAGTGAAGGGGGGGGGGGGGGCAACCCGGGGCCCTCCAGCTATTGCAGAACTACAAGTCCCATCATGCCTCTGGGAGTCACTGTACCTGCCAGCCTTGCAATGCCTCATGGGAAATGTAGTTCTACAACAGCTGGAGGGCTTCTGGTTGCCTCCCCCCTGGTGTAATCCCCCCGCACTGTGTGCTTTTTATGGGATATCTCCAGTCACTTCCTGTCCCAGAGACACAACAGGAAGGCGAGAAGAAATCCCCGATCAGTTGTCACCAAAACAGGTTTCTCCATTGAAAGATCGATCGTCATCATCCGTTTCCGTGACAACAAAAATCTGGATTTCCTATCACTTCCTGCCCCCGATGACCAATGGGGGTCACCCGACACAATTCACCACTTCACCCCCAGAGACTCTTTATTGAGACTTTGTTAATTACAAGTTAAAATCTGTTTGTTTGTTTTTTTGCTAGAAAATGAATTAGAACCCCCAACCATTATATATATATATTTCTTTTTTCAGACACCCTAGAGAATAAAATGGCGGTCGTTGCAATACTTTATGTCACACCGTATTTGCGCAGCGGTCTTACAAGCGTAAATTTTTTTGGGGGAAAAAAAAAAAATACACTTTTTTTTTTTTATTTAAAAAATAGGACAAAAGTAAAGTTAGCCCAATTTTTTTATATTGTGAAAGATGATGTTACGCCGAGTAAATTGATACCCAACACGTCACGCTTCAACATTGCGCCCCGCTTGCGGAATGGCGACAAACTTTGACGCTTAAAAATCTCCATAGGGCGACGTTTAAAAAAAAATTCTACAGGTTGCATGTTTGGAGATACAGAGGAGGTCTAGGAATAGAATTATTGCTCTCGCTCTAACGATCGCGGCGATAACCTCACATGTGTGGTTTGAACGCCGTTTTCATATGCGGGCGCTGCTCACGTATGCGTTCACTTCTGAGCGCGAGCTCGGCGGGACGGGGCATGTAGGAATGTAATAGAATGTAAACATCTCTTGTAATAGAAATCATGACAGGTCCTCTTTAATGTGAGATCCGGACCCCAAATCTCATATTTACACTAAAATGCAATAAAATAATAAATATTTTTATTTATTTTTTTTGCAAAAAAAAAAAATAATAAATGTCCCCTTTAGGACCATTGGGCGGAAGTGAGATTTGACGTCGCCTCCGTCATCCAATGGGATGGAGCCGAGTGGGAGGGGCCATCGTTCCCTCCCTCCACTTCCAGCCTCTGAGAATAGAACATCGGGTCGTCTCCGCCGGTAGTGACGGCTCCGCAGCGCGGTGGGAGGGGCTTCTCCTGCCCCCCCGATAAAAGTAATCTTGGGGCAAATCTGCGGCAGAGACCACTTTTATGGTAAAGAGAAGCGCCCGCCGTCTCTGAAAATACCGGGGTTGTGGCCGCTCACTTCTGCCGTAACAACGGTATTCAGCGTCAGAACACGTCTGACCAGAAAGACTGAAAAAAAGAAGAAAAAAAAAGAAAAGTACCTTTTAAAAAACGTCCAACTTCCTCCCGAAATCAGAGTTGTGAGATCACCGGTCCCGATATTCCATCATAAAATGTATATTAACCCCTTACCTCCCGGGCACTCTCACCCCCTTCCTGCCCAGGGAACGGCCAATTCTCAGCTTTCAGCGCTCTCACACTTTGAATGACAATTACGCCGTCGTGTGACACTGTACACAGAGGACTTCTTTTATTATTTTCTTCACACAAATAGAACTTTTCTTTTGGTGGTATTTAATCACCACTGTTTTTTTTTTTTTTTTTTTTTTTTTAAAACAAATAAAAAAATGAAAATGTTGAAAAAATAAAAAGTTTTTCTTAGTTTCTGTCAATAAATTTTGTAAATAAGTAATTTTTCCCCTTCACTGATGGGCACTGATGAGGTGACACTTATATGTGGCACTGGTGAGCACTGATAGCCGGGCATGGATAGGCGACACTAATGGGGGGCACTTATGGCCACTGATGGGCATCAGTGATAGGCGGCATTGATGGACACTGATGGGCGGCACTGATGGGCCATGATGGGTGGCACTTATCAGTACTGATGGGCGGCACTATTGGGCACTAATGGGTGGCACTGGTGGGCATCACTAATAGCCGGCACTGATGGGCGGCACTAATGGGCCATGATGGGTGGCACTGATGGGCATCACTGATAGGCAGCACTTATGGGCATTGATGGGTGGCACTGATGGACATCACTTATAGGCAGCACTTATGGGCATTGATGGGTGGCACTGATGGACATCACTGATAGGCAGCACTTATGGGCATTGATGGGTGGCACTAATGGGCATCACTGATGGGCGGCACTAATGGGCATTGATGGGTGGCACTGATGGACATCATTGATAGGCATTGATAGGTGGCACTGATGGACAGCACTTATGGGCATTGATGGGTGGCACTAATGGGCATCACTGACAGGTGGCACTGAAGGCAATCACTGACTGGCATCACTAATGGGCACCAATTTCTGGCACTGGTGGGCACATCTTGCTGGCACTGGTGGCGCTCTGGTGGCGCTCTCATGTAATCAGTGCCCTGATTACATCTCTCACTGTCCCCTGCGAGGAGATGCCGCTGATCGGCTCTCCTCACCACACACTCTGTCAGAGCGAGGTGAGGAGAGACGATGACCGGCACTTCCTTCTTTACATGTGACCAGCTGTGATTGGACACAGCCGATCACATGATTAAAGAGATCGGGGTCGCGCCGTGTCCTAGCAGCACAGCATGACTGCGATTGCCACGCGCCCCCCCCCCCGCGGGCGCGCAGGAGCGGGCCGTTCGGGTGCGCCGTCATGTGACGTCCACCCAGAACAAGAGCCGCACCGTCTTGCCGTCATTTGATGGTGGGCGGGCGGCAAGTGGTTAAAGAGGAACTGGAGTCCGCTCACATAATCTGTAATAAAAAACATCTTTGCCATTCTGAAGCTTCCCTCCAACCACTTTGCATATTATTTTATATATTCTGCGATTCTGTACAAATATGCTGCAGAAATCTCCCTCCACTGAGTCTGGCTGCAGCCATTTTAACTGTGGGCAGCTGAAGCTTCTGCCTGTTCACTTCCTGGATTTCCACAGAGGCACACCTCCAGCTCTGCAGCTCTCATTGGCCCCTTTTTTATTACTCACCCCCCCCCCCTTCCTGGCAAACTCTCACCAGAGTGAGAGAGAGCTGTGCGTGATGTCATAAGCCTAGACCAGTGATGGTGAACCTTGGCACTACTGGAACTTTTGGAACTACATTTCCCATGATGCTCAGGCACTCTGCATTGTAGATGAGCATCATGGGAAATGTAGTTTCAAAACATCTGGGGGTGCCAAGAGACAGAACCTGAGCTGTATAAGGGATTTACTGGCAGGAAAAAAAAATGTTTTACTATCCAAAGTTAAAACAACAAGAAGGGCAGAAAATTTAATAGATGGAAAGATGAAAAAATGACTGAAGGTTCCGCTTTAATGACCAGGCCATTTTTTTTGCGATTCGGCTCTGCATCGCTTTAACTGACAATTGCGCGGTCGCGCGACTTTCTACCCAAACAAAATTGACGACCTCCCCCCCCCCCCCCCCCCCCCCCACAAATAGAGATTTCTTTTGGTGGCATTTGATCACCTCTGTGTTTTATTTATTTTTTTGCGCTACAAACAAAAAAAGAACAACAATTTAATAAAAAAAAAAAAAAAAAAACTATTTTTTTTACTTTCTGCTATAATACGTATCCAAAAAACAAAAATATATATTTCTAGATATTTTTGGTAAAAAAAAAATCGCAGTAGGCGCATATCGATTGGTTTCTACAAAAGTTATCGCGTCTACAAACTACGGGATAGATTTAGGGACTTTTATTTATTTTTTTATTGTTTTTGCTGGTAATGGAGGTGATCTGCGATCTTTAGCGGGACTGCGACCTTGCGGCGGACAAATCTGACCCCAAATTCCACTTTTTGGGGGACCAGTGACCTTATTACATTGATCAGAGCTATAAAAATGCCCTGATCAATGTGTAAATGTCACTGGCAGGGAAGAGGTTAACACTAGGGGGGAGATCAAGGGGTTAAATGTGTACCCTGGGTGTGTTCTAACTGTGGGGGGGGGTGGGCTGACAGGAACATGACAGAGATCGCTGTTCCCGGTCGCTGCTGGCTTCCTGTGGCCAAGTGCAGGGTGTACCAAGATGGGCGTCGTGATGTTCAGCCGCTGAAGGCAAGATGGAGCGTCACTTCCGTCCGCTAACTTCCGGTTGCGCCGCCTCTCCCAGGTATCGGATTGGGCATCGGGAGCATTTGTGCGAGTACAAGTAACTCGCGCAAATGCTCGGTATTGTATCGGGACAACCCTAGTTAGAACCTTCAAACATGATATATATTCATTTTTTTTTTTTTGCACAGACCCTATAGAATAAAATAGTGGGTGTTGCAAATTTTTATGTCACGCTGTATTTGCACAATTTTTTTGAAAAAAACAAAAACACTTTCATGAATTAAAAAATAAATAAATGATAAAACACTAAAGTTACCCCAATTTTTTTGTATAATGTGAAAGATGATGTTACTGCCCAGCTACCAATCTGACCTCCTGTCACTTTACAATTGTGTCTGCCCGTGTAATGACAGCAAACGACGGTGCTTAAAATTCTCCATAGGTGGCGCTTTAAACGCCTTTACAGGTTACCAGTTTAGAGTTGCACTGGAGGTCTGAATTGCTGGAATTATTGCTCTCGCTCTGACGTTCGCGACAATACCTCACATGTGTGGTTCAATCGCCGTTTACATATGAGTAACGTATGCGTTCGCATTGAGCACCGTGGGGCAGGGGCGCTCGGCAATCACAGACCACGCCCCTGGGGCGTGCGGGCAGCACGAGAGGATGCCCATGTGCGCCCTCCCAGCATTTTAAGCCCGCGCTGTAGCCGTCTTTCGGGCTTTAGCGTGGGGGCGAAAACTTGTTAAGCATGAGAGGCGGAAGTGTCATCCGTTGTCGCTCTGGTCCTCTAAGGGCATAGAGTCAAGTGGGGGGGGCATCTTGCCCTCACTTGACCTCCTGCCCAGCTACCACTCTGACCTCCTGCCCAGCTACCACTCTGACCTCCTGCCCAGCTACCACTCTGACCTCCTGCCCAGCTACCAATCTGACCTCCTGCCCAGCTACCACTCTGACCTCCTGCCCAGCTACCAATCTGACCTCCTGCCCAGCTACCAATCTGACCCCCTGCCCAGCTACCAATCTGACCCCCTGCCCAGCTACCAATCTGACCCCCTGCCCAGCTACCAATCTGACCCCCCTGCCCAGCTACCAATCTGACCTCCTGCCCAGCTACCACTCTGACCCCCTGCCCAGCTACCAATCTGACCTCCTGCCCAGCTACCACTCTGACCTCCTGCCCAGCTACCAATCTGACCCCCTGCCCAGCTACCAATCTGACCTCCTGCCCAGCTACCACTCTGACCTCCTGCCCAGCTACCAATCTGACCTCCTGCCCAGCTACCACTCTGACCCCCTGCCCAGCTACCAATCTGACCTCCTGCCCAGCTACCACTCTGACCTCCTGCCCAGCTACCACTCTGACCTCCTGCCCAGCTACCAATCTGACCCCCTGCCCAGCTACCAATCTGACCTCCTGCCCAGCTACCACTCTGACCCCCTGCCCAGCTACCAATCTGACCTCCTGCCCAGCTACCACTCTGACCTCCTGCCCAGCTACCAATCTGACCCCCTGCCCAGCTACCAATCTGACCTCCTGCCCAGCTACCACTCTGACCTCCTGCCCAGCTACCAATCTGACCTCCTGCCCAGCTACCACTCTGACCCCCTGCCCAGCTACCAATCTGACCTCCTGCCCAGCTACCACTCTGACCTCCTGCCCAGCTACCACTCTGACCTCCTGCCCAGCTACCAATCTGACCCCCTGCCCAGCTACCAATCTGACCTCCTGCCCAGCTACCACTCTGACCCCCTGCCCAGCTACCAATCTGACCTCCTGCCCAGCTACCACTCTGACCTCCTGCCCAGCTACCACTCTGACCTCCTGCCCAGCTACCAATCTGACCCCCTGCCCAGCTACCAATCTGACCTCCTGCCCAGCTACCACTCTGACCCCCTGCCCAGCTACCAATCTGACCTCCTGCCCAGCTACCACTCTGACCTCCTGCCCAGCTACCACTCTGACCTCCTGCCCAGCTACCAATCTGACCCCCTGCCCAGCTACCAATCTGACCCCCTGCCCAGCTACCACTCTGACCTCCTGCCCAGCTACCACTCTGACCTCCTGCCCAGCTACCAATCTGACCCCCTGCCCAGCTACCAATCTGACCTCCTGCCCAGCTACCACTCTGACCTCCTGCCCAGCTACCAATCTGACCCCCTGCCCAACTACCAATCTGACCCCCTGCCCAGCTACCACTCTGACCTCCTGCCCAGCTACCAATCTGACCCCCTGCCCAGCTACCAATCTGACCCCCTGCCCAGCTACCAATCTGACCTCCTGCCCAGCTACCACTCTGACCCCCTGCCCAGCTACCAATCTGACCTCCTGCCCAGCTACCACTCTGACCTCCTGCCCAGCTACCAATCTGACCTCCTGCCCAGCTACCACTCTGACCCCCTGCCCAGCTACCAATCTGACCTCCTGCCCAGCTACCACTCTGACCTCCTGCCCAGCTACCACTCTGACCTCCTGCCCAGCTACCAATCTGACCCCCTGCCCAGCTACCAATCTGACCTCCTGCCCAGCTACCACTCTGACCCCCTGCCCAGCTACCAATCTGACCTCCTGCCCAGCTACCACTCTGACCTCCTGCCCAGCTACCACTCTGACCTCCTGCCCAGCTACCAATCTGACCCCCTGCCCAGCTACCAATCTGACCTCCTGCCCAGCTACCACTCTGACCCCCTGCCCAGCTACCAATCTGACCTCCTGCCCAGCTACCACTCTGACCTCCTGCCCAGCTACCAATCTGACCCCCTGCCCAGCTACCAATCTGACCTCCTGCCCAGCTACCACTCTGACCCCCTGCCCAGCTACCAATCTGACCTCCTGCCCAGCTACCACTCTGACCTCCTGCCCAGCTACCACTCTGACCTCCTGCCCAGCTACCAATCTGACCCCCTGCCCAGCTACCAATCTGACCTCCTGCCCAGCTACCACTCTGACCCCCTGCCCAGCTACCAATCTGACCTCCTGCCCAGCTACCACTCTGACCTCCTGCCCAGCTACCACTCTGACCTCCTGCCCAGCTACCAATCTGACCCCCTGCCCAGCTACCAATCTGACCCCCTGCCCAGCTACCAATCTGACCTCCTGCCCAGCTACCAATCTGACCTCCTGCCCAGCTACCAATCTGACCCCCTGCCCAGCTACCAATCTGAACCCCTGCCCAGCTACCAATCTGACCTCCTGCCCAGCTACCAGTCTGACCCCCTGCCCAGCTACCAATCTGACCCCCTGCCCAGCTACCACTCTGACCTCCTGCCCAGCTACCAATCTGACCCCCTGCCCAGCTACCAATCTGCCCCCCTGCCCAGCTACCAATCTGACCTCCTGCCCAGCTACCACTCTGACCCCCTGCCCAGCTACCAATCTGACCTCCTGCCCAGCTACCACTCTGACCTCCTGCCCAGCTACCACTCTGACCTCCTGCCCAGCTACCAATCTGACCCCCTGCCCAGCTACCAATCTGACCTCCTGCCCAGCTACCACTCTGACCCCCTGCCCAGCTACCAATCTGACCTCCTGCCCAGCTACCACTCTGACCTCCTGCCCAGCTACCACTCTGACCTCCTGCCCAGCTACCAATCTGACCCCCTGCCCAGCTACCAATCTGACCTCCTGCCCAGCTACCAATCTGACCTCCTGCCCAGCTACCAATCTGACCTCCTGCCCAGCTACCAATCTAACCCCCTTGCCAGCTACCAATCTGACCTCCTGCCCAGCTACCAGTCTGACCCCCTGCCCAGCTACCAATCTGACCTCCTGCCCAGCTACCACTCTGACCTCCTGCCCAGCTACCACTCTGACCTCCTGCCCAGCTACCACTCTGACCTCCTGCCCAGCTACCAATCTGACCCCCTGCCCAGCTACCAATCTGACCCCCTGCCCAGCTACCAATCTGACCTCCTGGCCTGCTACCACTCTGACCCCCTGCCCAGCTACCAATCTGACCTCCTGCCCAGCTACCACTCTGACCTCCTGCCCAGCCGATGAGTGCTCTGGTGTGGAGGTGATAATTATCCGATGAGTGATCTGGTGTGGAGGTGATGGTTATCCGGTGAGTGCTCTGGTGTGGAGGTGATGGTTATCCGGTGAGTGCTCTGGTGTTGAGATGATGGTTATCCGGCGAGTGCTCTGGTGTGGAGATGATGGTTATCCGGTGAGTGCTCTGGTGTGGAGATGATGGTTATCCGGTGAGTGCTCTGGTGTGGAGGTGATGGTTATCCGGTGAGTGCTCTGGTGTGGAGATGATGGTTTACCGGTTAGTGATCTGGTGAGGAGGTGATAGTTATCCGGTGAGTGCTCTGGTGTGGAGGTGATGGTTATCCGGCGAGTGCTCTGGTGTGGAGATGATGGTTATCCGGTGAGTGCTCTGGTGTGGAGATGATGGTTATCCGGTGAGTGCTCTGGTGTGGAGGTGATGGTTATCCGGTTAGTGCTCTGGTGTGGAGATGATGGTTTACCGGTTAGTGATCTGGTGAGGAGGTGATAGTTATCCGGTGAGTGCTCTGGTGTGGAGGTGATGGTTATCCGGTGAGTGCTATGGTGTGGAGGTGATGGTTTACCGGTGAGTGATCTGGTGTGCAGGTGATAGTTATCCGGTGAGTGCTCTGGTGTGGAGTTGATGGTTATCCGGTGAGTGCTCTGGCGTGGAGATGATGGTTATCCGGTGAGTGCTCTGGTGTGGAGGTGATAATTATCCGGTGAGTGCTCTGGTGTGGAGGTGATGGTTATCCGGTGAGTGCTCTGGTGTGGAGATGATGGTTATCCGGTGAGTGCTCTGGTGTGGAGATGATGGTTATCCGGTGAGTGCTCTGGTGTGGAGATGATGGTTATCCGGTGAGTGCTCTGGTGTGGAGGTGATGGTTATCCGGTGAGTGCTCTGGTGTGGAGATGATGGTTTACCGGTTAGTGATCTGGTGAGGAGGTGATAGTTATCCGGTGAGTGCTCTGGTGTGGAGGTGATGGTTATCCGGTGAGTGCTCTGGTGTGGAGATGATGGTTATCCGGTGAGTGCTCTGGTGTGGAGATGATGGTTATCCGGTGAGTGCTCTGGTGTGGAGATGATGGTTATCCGGTGAGTGCTCTGGTGTGGAGGTGATGGTTATCCGGTTAGTGCTCTGGTGTGGAGGTGATGGTTATCCGGTGAGTGCTCTGGTGTGGAGGTGATGGTTATCCGGTGAGTGCTCTGGTGTGGAGGTGATGGTTTACCGGTGAGTGATCTGGTGTGCAGGTGATAGTTATCCGGTGAGTGCTCTGGTGTGGAGTTGATGGTTATCCGGTGAGTGCTCTGGTGTGGAGGTGATAATTATCCGGTGAGTGCTCTGGTGAGGAGGTGATAGTTATCCAGTGAGTGCTCTGGTGTGGAGGTGATAGTTTACCGGTGAGTGATCTGGTGTGCAGGTGATAGTTATCCAGTGAGTGCTCTGGTGTGGAGTTGATGGTTATCCGGTGAGTGCTCTGGTGTGGAGGTGATAATTATCCGGTGAGTGCTCTGGTGTGGAGGTGATGGTTATCCGGTGAGTGCTCTGGTGTGGAGATAATGGTTATCCGGTGAGTGCTCTGGTGTGGAGGTGATGGTTATCCGGTGAGTGCTCTGGTGTGGAGGTGATGGTTATCCGGTGAGTTCTCTGGTGTTGAGATGATGGTTATCCAGTGACTGCTCTGGTGAGGAGGTGATGGTTATCCGGTGAGTGCTCTGGTGTGGAGGTGATGGTTATCCAGTGATCACACTCTGCAGAGCTCATTGAGGAGAGCCCTGAGAACTGATTGGAGGGAAGGGACGCACCTCTTTTCACACAGCACACTTGAACAGAGCTGCGGCTGTCAATCACAGGCTGTGTGCTAGAGCTCCCTCCCCTGTCACCTTTTATCTCTTGTTGTCAGGAAAACTTGTCAGAAGTGACTGATGCAGATAGCAGAGGAAGGAGGCAGCAGACAGAAATGACACTCAGTGCTCTGGACTGAGACAAGTACACACTATAGAGGGATGTGCTTTCTTCATATTTCATGTCTGAGGTTTACAACCACTTTAATGTCTGTGCGCTAATCTCCCCATCCTGCTAAACCATTTGTAATGTCTCCTAAACATCTCCTGTAATATGTCTGCAGTCTCTGACTATCTCCTGTACTATGCCTGCAGTCTCTGACCATCTCCTGTACTATGTCTGCAGTCTCTGATCATCTCCTGTATCATGTCTGCAGTCTCTGAACATCTCATGTATTATGTCTGCAGTCTCTGACCATCGAAGGGGGGGTGGGGTTTAAAGCTTTTCGCGAGGGCAATCGGATAATGGAGGGCCAGCAATTCTTTTCCCATGACAGTGAAACTTTTATAACCATTTCCGAAGGCCAGCAGCCGATCATTGCAAGCTTGGAGGGAAGAGACTTTCCAGAGGATCAGGAGAGTAGAGAGTAGAGTGTAGCAGAGATAACAATGGAGTAGAGGAGAGTAGAGTGTAGTGTAGTGTAGTGGTGAGTGTATTGTAATGGAGAGTGTAGTGTAGTAGAGTGTAGTGGAGAGTAGAGTGTAGTGTAGTGGAGAGTGTAGTGTAGTAGAGTATAGTGGAGAGGTAGAGTAGAGTAGTGTGTAGTGTAGTAGAGAGTAGAGTAGAGTAGAGAGGAGAGGAGTGTGTAGTGGAGAGTGTAGTGTAGGGGAGAGTAGAGTAGAGAGGAGAGGAGTGGAGAGGAGAGTAGAGTAGAGGTTATACATATATTTGTTCCAAGTTCTCATTTCGGGATGCCTGGTGAGAAAGTCCTTGGTGTCTATTGCTGACTTCATATCCCGATCCAAGGCGAAGATGACCCAAGAGCCTACGTGCTGCCATTATCCATCTTGGAACAAGCAGAAGAAACTTCTCCACCAGAGATCACATCTGCTACACAACAGCCGCCATCACTCCATGTCAAACGAGCTTCTCATTCTCTTCTGGAAGTACAACCAATTCCCAAACCAATAAAGAAACCTGAGTCCTAAAATCCGGTTCTTCAAAGTCACCACCATGACCTCTGCTGGCCCCTAAAACAAAATGTAAGAGAATGAAGTGATACTAAACACACGCTGGGTAACTTACGTTCTCCCTTCTATCAAATCTAGATTCATCTTTTTGAATTTGCGATGACTTTAACTCCTGAAATAGGAGAACGAACCCCTGAGTTCCTGAGCAGAGGATAAGAGTGTTGACCCCGGGTGCTGTAGACTCAAGTTCAAGTGCTGCAGAACACCAAGGGCAATTCCATGAGATCGCTGAAGACCCCAGAGGAGGCATCAATGAAAGCGCTGGTGACCTCCAAGGGTAAATTCCTGAAAGTGCAGTAGACCCTGAGCTCAAATCCCTAAGTGAAAGCTTGGAGGACAAGGACAACCCTCCAGTCCTGGGATCCCACAGGCCTGTAACATGTGTGGGCATCACATTAGGTTGTGGACACCCTGCCTCTTCGGTTCACAGTCTATGACATCACTGCAACATCTAATGGGCTGTCTTACTGGGGCAGCCCATTCAAAAAGTAGGAATTATGTTTTTCTTTGACACACCCCACCTGAACCCCCTGCTGGTGCGACATTTCCCACTAATAGGGGGTTCAAGTGCTGCACAGCACCCAGCACACACATGGCTTCCCCTCACGGAGATTTGAACTCAGGTGTCCAGCAGACCAGACAGAGATCTTACCCTCTGAGCTACCACCCATGTTTAGGAATTGAGGGTCTGGTTCTTTTATTTCAGGAGTTGACAAAATGCCCACATTAGAAAACAATAAACACTACAGAAAGAAAAAATCAAACAACTAAATAAAAGAAGAAAATCAAACAAGTAAAACAAAAAAAAAAAAAAAAAACCTAAATTAAAAGAAGAAAATAAAACAACCCCACAGCTGGGTCCAATTCACATGACAGGAGATTATGACCGGCTCTTAATGGAGCCGACTCTCACAGCACCGGGGCGGCCGCGGAGCGCACTGAAAAAGGGTCCTGTGCGTTTTCGGCACTGTGACATGGGGGGGCTGTGATTGCAAGGGGCACTGTGACGGGGGGGGGCTGTGATTGCAAGGGGCACTGTGACAGGGGGGGGCTGTGATTGCAAGGGGCACTGTGATGGGGGGGGCTGTGATTGCAAGGGGTACTGTGATGGGGGGGGCTGTGATTGCAAGGGGCACTGTGATAGGGGGGGGCTGTGATTGCAAGGGGCACTGTGATGGGGGGGGCTGTGATTGCAAGGGGCACTGTGACGGGGGGGGCTGTGATTGCAAGGGGCACTGTGATAGGGGGGGCTGTGATTGCAAGGGGCACTGTGATAGGGGGGCTGTGATTGCAAGGGGCACTGTGACGGGGGGGCTGTGATTGCAAGGGGCACTGTGATAGGGGGGGGCTGTGATTGCAAGGGGCACTGTGATAGGGGGGGCTGTGATTGCAAGGGGCACTGTGATAGGGGGGGGCTGTGATTGCAAGGGGTACTGTGATGGGGGGGGCTGTGATTGCAAGGGGCACTGTGATAGGGGGGGCTGTGATTGCAAGGGGCACTGTGATGGGGGGGGCTGTGATTGCAAGGGGTACTGTGATGGGGGGGCTGTGATTGCAAGGGGCACTGTGACGAGGGGCTGTGATTGCAAGGGGCACTGTGACGGGGGCTGTGATTGCAAGGGGCACTGTGACGGGGGGCTGTGATTGCAAGGGGCACTGTGATAGGGGGGGGCTGTGATTGCAAGGGGCACTGTGACGGGGGGCTGTGATTGCAAGGGGCACTGTGATAGGGGGGGGCTGTGATTGCAAGGGGCACTGTGATAGGGGGGGGCTGTGATTGCAAGGGGCACTGTGATAGGGGGGGGCTGTGATTGCAAGGGGCACTGTGACGGGGGGCTGTGATTGCAAGGGGCACTGAAAGGAATAGTTACATACCTACAGACAGCTGTCATTACCATCCATGGTTAATTAATATTCCAAAAGGATAGTTTATACGACTGAGAAGAAATTGCTCGAACAATATAGATTATCTAACACAAGCCCATTGGATGGGGAAGAAATTTGAGGATAAAGGCTACAGCAAAGAATTTATTTTGGAAAAAATCAAAGAAGTCGACCAAATGCCAAGAGGAATACTTATTCAAGATAAAATAAAAGCGAACTCAGATAATAATGACATACCCTTGATAATGAATTTCAGTGCACAACATAAAAAAATGGAAAAAATCATCAAGAAATACTGGTCAGTTTTGAAAACAGACAACACCCTGGGTAAGATTCTACCTGATAAACCGCGCTTCATATATAGGCGAGTACCAAGATTAAGAGATCTGATAGCAAAGAATGTACCGGAACCACCTAAGGCCCCTTTCACACGTGTGGACCGTTCGTCCGTTTTTTCATCCGTCCGTTTACGGATTAAAACGGACCTCAATGCAACTCTATGGGATAGCGGATCATCATCCGCTAACGTCCGTTAACATCCGTCTCCGTTCAGCTCCGTTTTTTTTGAACGGAAGAAAACCCTATTTTTATTCCGTAAAAAAAACGGAACTGATGAAAAACGGATGTTTGCGGACGATCCGTTAACATCCGATCCGCTGACGTCCGCTTTTCATCATAATATGTAATTTATTCAATATGCATACATTTTAACCTCTGACCCAGGTAGTGGTCAGTAGTAAAAGTCACATGCACAAGCATATGCTGGAGAGAGAAGAACAGCAAAAAATGGCAAGAGATGTATCCCATGAGCAGCTCATCCAGCTTGTGCATGCCAGGCCAGCATTATGGGACAAGAGGAGTGCACAATACAGCGACAGAAACTGCACAAGCATGCAGTGGGAAGAAGTATTCGAGGAGGTCACTCCACACTGGTTGTCACTGAGCAATAGACACCGTCGAATACGTGGTAAGCATTTTTAAACTTATAGTACACCCATATGTCGGCATCCTGATAATTGTAGTCCAACTCACCATGTAAATTCCAGCACTCTTCTCCTACATTAGGCCCCATGTAGACGTTTCGCTGGTGCAAACTCTTCTGAACAAAGCTTGAACCCGGCGTTTAGAAACGCCCATTTTGCTGCATTTGCATGCCGCATTGAGCCTCGTTTAGCGTGTATATTTGTATTTGTATCACCTGCCAAAAGTTGTGGATTGTCCACCTGCCACATCACCTTGCCACGTGACCTGGCCCGGTCACCTGACATGTGACCTGGCCACCTCACCTGCCACGTCACCTGGCCACGTCTCCTGCCACGTCACGTGGCCACTTCTGCCACGTCTCCTGCCACGTCACCTGGCCACGTCACCTGGCCACTTCTCCTGCCACGTCACCTGGCCACGTCTCCACGTCACCTGGCCACGTCTCCTGCCATGTCACTTGGCCACGTCACCAGCCACATCAACTGGCCACGTCTCCTGCCACGTAACGTGGCCATGTCACAAGCCACATCACCTGACCACGTCACCTGGCCACGTCTCCTGCCACGTCACGTGGCCACTTCTCCTGCCACGTCACCTGGCCACGTCTCCTGCCACATCAACTGGCCACGTCACCTGGCCACGTCTCCTGCCACGTCACGTGGCCACGTCACTGGCCACATCACCTGGCCATGTCACCTGGCCACGTCACCTTGACACGTCACCTGCAAACATCACCTGCAAAGTCACCTTGCATGTTACCTGCCACGTCACCTGCAAATGTCACCTGCAAAGTCACCTTGCATGTTACCTGCCACGTCACCTGCAAATGTCACCTGCAAAGTCACCTTGCATGTCACCTGGCCATGTCACATGCAAACATCACATGCAAACGTCACCTGCCATGTCACCTGGCCACGTTGTCATCCCCCAGTGTACAGCAAATATATCCTAAACGGCGCAGAGATAATTACAGTACTTCTAGTGAAGCCATTTTATAGGCTTAACTATATGTAAAACTGACAAAAATAGTTGTTAAAAACCACTGTATTCCACATATGGGTTTTAAATAGTATACAAAATTGTCATGTTGTAGTTCTATAAGTTCATTGTGTCTACTGTTCCTATGCAGGTGAAAAAATAATCACAAGGTGGAGATCCCTAAGAGACCGCTATAGGCGGGAACTAAAAGAGGAAGCAAAAGACAGTCGGAGCGGAGCAGGATCGTCCAGTAAAAAGAAAAGCCCCTTCTTTGAGATGCTGGACTTCTTAAGATGTGCGATGGACTTAAGAAGGTAAGTAAATACATTCTTTCTCCCCTATATTAAATTATTTGGCCTAGTCGAAATAATCATATATTCCAAAGAGGAAGAAAACCATGAAAAAAAAAAAAAAACTGCAGGCATAATGAGCTAGTATGCATAGCATACTAGCTCATTATGAATTTCTTGCCCGAGATCGAAGCCCGCGTATTGGCCCTCGTTCCCCTCCTCCGTCGCCGCCATCACTCCTGGAGTGACTTCCGGGTATCACGGCTCTGGTGCTGTGACTGGCCATAGCCGCGTTTACGTCATGCGTGCGGGAGCCACCAGTCACGGCACGATTGCTTTCAGAAATGGCACGCCTAGTCAGGCGCCGTTGTCTACATGTTTTCAGCAAAAATCTCCTAATAACTGTGTAGGTTTAGGAGATATTTCTTGCACCTACCTGTAGGTAAAAGTGGTCTGTAAGGTTTACAACCTATTTAACACTAATGACACACATGGATCTATGTATTGTAATAACTATACTGTACTGAGCTGTAATCCATCTACGTACAAATATTTTACAGTACCACCAGCAACATTTCAGAAACTGAAGAGGAGGGGGGATGCAGTGGATACCCAGCCTGCGCAAGAGGAAGACGTGGGAGTTACCGAGCAAGGTCCCGAAGAAAACCCGTCCTCCCAATCTACAGCAACAGCCACGCTTGATAGACAACGTGTGCCTGTAAGTATCCTATATAAAACGCCCCTTTTTTAAATGCTGACAAAATAAAATGTGCTAATAAAAATTTTCCACCCCTCAGATTCGTTCTGTTGGAGCTACCACACCGAGGGCCAGGAAACGTCACGGACATCCCAAACGTGACATGGATGCAGCCATGCAGGGCCGTCTTTAATATTGATTGGACCCTGGGCAAAACTTTTCTTGGGCCCCCCATGCAGTTTTGCTCTCCACCTGCTCTGAGACATACAATAAATAGCAGCTAGACTCAAAATCAGTTTACTGAATCAGATCAGGCAGCTATTGCGATTGGTTGCCAGAAGTTACAGTGTATCATTACCGCTCACTGACTGGTTGCTAGAGGTTACAGCACACATTACGGCTCACTGAATAGTTGCTAGAGGTTACAGCACATGATTTCTGCTTATTGATTGGTTGCTAGAGATTGTGGATATGACCTCAAGGGGGCATGATATACATATCAATGCCGCTGGCCTCCCCTATTTACATATGAATGCTGGTAATTTACATGTAAACACAGGGTCTGAAGGTGAGTCATCTTTACACAACAATAGGGCAGAGCTGGGCAGCATTAGTAGCAGCACTTCACACTGAGATATTGGGACACAGCACAGGACTAAAACCTCAAGGGACGAGGGAATTTAAACCAGGATAGTTGACAAGTATGAGGCAGCTGCTTTGGGCCCCACAACAATGACAGGGCCCAGGGCAGCTGCCCCTTTTGCCCTGCCTTAAAAACGGCCTTGCAGCCATGTTAGGTTTTATTGAGGAGATGAGGGCAACAAGAAGGGCTGATACCACCGACCCATTTTCAGACCCCAATAACCAGGATGCAAGTTTTGCTCGGAATTTGTACCGCCATTTAGTAAGAGTTCCAAATGAGCGTAAAATGGATGTGCAAATGTCCATCTTTAATTTTACAGGTGTGTGCATAAGGGCTGCAATGTCTGGAGAACCCATGCCACCAGTCATTACCCATCACCAACGTCCATACCATGGTGAGCAAGCTCCACAACATTCATTTCATCCATATCATCCAGGCATTAACCCCCATCACCAACGTGCACCAGCCCACACTGGCCAAAATGTTGTACCCCCCAACGCAAGTGGCACCCACCTATGAGTCCTCCAGTTCACAGGGTACTTCATACAGCCATTCCTCCCAGTCATCCACTCCCTATTCCACTTCCCACAGTCCTTATTATCAGGACCTTTAAAAAATCCCCATTTTAAGTTGCCCCGTTGTAGTTGGCCACCATGTTTGTAATGAAACACTGAATGTTATGTTTGTGTTTATATTTGTACAAAAATTATGTCTGTACATTTTCAATAGTTTTTGAGATATTTGGTGTGGTCATTTTCGATTATTAATAAAAATAATTGACTGCATGGAAAATGTAATTTTATTATTGTACTCTATATAAACCAAAAACAACTGATACAAATGAATGTGATGGTCCTAGGGTGAGTGATGATCGATGTTGGCACTAGGAGACTGAAAACAACAAGCTTTATAAACATACACTGATAGAGGTCACAAGACTGCTATACTGCTAACGTGAAAATGTATATTTCGTCAAACTATTGAATTTACATTTTCTACGGGAAAACAAATACAATGCAGAGTACAAAAAGAGGGTCAAACATGGTACTAGCAAATTAGACCTTATAAAGTGCCTGGTGAATGTTTTTACACATGTTGATACTGCCACGGAACCTCTCCCTCTGGGGACATGAAATAGTTTGCAAACGTATCACGCATGGTAACGACTGAATTGTTGGGTCGCAGTCCGGCAAACCGTACAGAAGGTAAATCGATCTCGTCCTCTTCCTCAACAGTAATTCCTTCTTTCTCACGTATAATGTTATGGAGGACACAACATGCTTGTATAGCTAGTTGGGCATTCTCCAGGCTCAGTTGAATTGTTGTATGGAATATGCGCCACTTGCTTGCCAAAATGCCAAAGGTGCATTCAATAAGGCGCCTTGCACGACTCAACCGATAGTTAAAAATTTTTTTGGGGGGAGTTAGATTGTGCCTGGCATAAGGCCTTAGGAGATGCCTAGAAAGTGCAAATGCCTCATCAGCTACAAGCACGTGTGGCATATCTGGCCCGACAGTTCCTGGAAGAGGTTTGTCTGACGGCAAATGAAAGTGGCCCTCAAGTAGTCTTCTCCCCATTGATGATGCTGTAAACACTCTTGAGTCTGCAGTACGTCCATACGCCCCAATATCTACAGCTACAAACTTATAATTACTGTCACAGATTGCCATAAAGCACAAGGGAGAAGTATTTCTTATAGTTAAAATATTGTGAGCCAGATCCAGGTGGCATCTGAATTCGGATGTGTTTCCCATCCAGGGCTCCAACACAATTAGGGAATTGGGTCTTCTTCCAAAACCCATTTGCTATTTCCTGCCACGTATGTATCTGGAACAGGCATTGCAGTACACCGAAGCTCCTCCCATATTGCTTGACAGGTGTTGTGCACAATTCCAGAAATTGTAGAGGTTCCCACCAAAAAGTAGTGGTTTAGGGACGTATAGGATAGTCCAGATGCCAGAAACCTAGGAAGAGTAGAACAAATGATGAAAGGAATCCTACATTATGCTGGACATAATCAAGCAGAAAGGCTGGTTGGCTTACCTCAGGGCAGAGGCGGCTCTAGGCTTTGTGAGGCCTTAGGCAAAACTTACACATGAGGCCCCACGGACTGGGACGCTCCGTGATGAGGCCGCTATTCCTCAGGCTGTGGGCAGTATCTGATTTGTCCGTCAGCTCCTAAGCCACAGAGTCCCAGTGGGGGTAGGCGGAGCCGCCGGCGTCAACTTCAGTGATTGAGAACAGGCAAATTAGGCGGCCGTGAGGCCCCTGTGAGTGCGAGGCCTTAGGCGACCGCCTAATTTGCCTAATTAGAGAGCCGCCTCTGCCTCAGGGTAAGTAGAAGTCGCTCCTCTGGTGGCACACAACATCTCATATCCGTGTTCATCCTTTCCAAACGGGGATGCAACTTTTCTAATAAAAAATCAAACGTTGGTACAGACATTGGCGTAAAATTAAAAAAATTTTGTGGGAAACGTCGCATGTCTGCATACTGCAGAGCAAAAAACCCTTCAGTGGCCCTCTTGAGCAGCATGGGATGTGTCCAGTACCTGCGTCTTGCAGAAATCTTCCTGGTCATGCTTTTCTTTCTCCTCCAATAAGATAGCATGACAAATAATGTCACATGCTCCAAAAATCTGACAAAATCCATTGCTGTAAATAAGCACGTACACTACAGCAAGGAATCAGGAAACACAAAGCAAGCTGAAACCACAAAGCAGCATGGGAAGCACAATGCACGCTGGGGAATACAAAGAATCATGGGAAAATTCCCATAATTCATGAAAAAATGATAAAAGACAGTTCTGAACAAAAAAAAAAAAAAAAACGGATGAAAAACGGACATAAACGGATGAAAAACGGACATAAACGGGTATAAAGCGGATGCAAAAAGGATGATAACGGAAGGAAAACGGATGACAACGGATGAAAAACGGATAACAACGGATGAAAAACGGATGACAACGGACGACAACGGAAGGAAAACGGATGGAAAACGGATGACAACGGATGGAAAACGGAAGTGAAAATGGATGAAAACTGATGTTTACTGACAACAAAATACGTGACTGAACTGAACTAATGAACGGTCCGCACGTGTGAAAGGGGCCTTAACGTGTTACAGAATTATCCTTCTTTCAAGGGAAAGGGTTTTTCCCCCTTGTAAGAGGTGCTATGCGTGTAAAAATACCCAACAAAATGGCCAAAAATGCCAGAAAATTCACATCAACCAGCACCAAAAAAGAATTTGACATCAAGGACTTTATATCATGTAGGACTGAAGGTGTAGTCTATGTCTTGCAATGTTCTTGTTCATTGCAATATATTGGCAGAACAAAAAGGCCTATGTGGAAAAGAATAAGGGAACATATCCAAAACATAAAAAAAGCTTTCCCGAAGCATAGTCTCTCTAAACATTTTGCCACGCACCACAATAGAGACCCCACAGAATTAAAATTTTGGGCAATACAGAGATACAAACCCCACTGGAGAGGTTCAAATAAGATCAGAGAACTGAGTCAAGCCGAATCAAAATGGATATATGAGATGGGTACTCTTGCGCCAAAAGGCCTCAATATTGAATTTGATATTAATTGTTTTATATCAGACTACTAAATATAGCACTATGGATATATATTTTAAGCTTAATTTTAATATTTTTATATTTTTTATATATTTTATTTTTATTGGTGTTAAATACTACTGTACCGTATCGGGCTCTTAAACAATATTATATTAATAAATTAATAATACTGAAAATTTCTCTGTGTAATACTATTATCATTTATACAGCCCTGGGATATTTAGTTTAAATCACAATTTATTCTTATATATTTTTATTTTTTATATTTTTTATATTTTTTTTAAATTGTTTTATTTATCTTTAAAGTCATGGGAGTGTTTATCAGCACATTATAAACTATCAAGATCCAGCATAAAGTCACACTTGCCTAATTAGTCATGCAGCGGGATCAAAACATAGAGATTAACACATAGCTGATAACATTAGTTAATGATATGAATGTATTGTCAATGGTGTGCTGTACCGATATGCGCCACTGGAGGGAGCCCATTATTATATAGATACAATGATTTACTATATTAAGGATTTTATTCTGTGATCTTTTTTAGTTGTACAAATTTATATTTAGTTTTATGTAGTTATTATGATTTGTTTTGATGCAACCAATAAATATTGTTTTTAAAGTATAATACATATATACAAATACAGCAGTAAGCAGCGTGATGATCCAATGATCACAGCACCGTCACCATAGGAACCGAAATGCCCAAATACGGAGACGCTGGCATCTCATGCTTAGCCTTGAGAAAGTCACGTGTCAGTGATGCAACGCGTGGGAGGAGCCTAGGACACAGTCTGCTGAATACATTGTATCAAGCAGCAACAGCTTGCATAGCAAGCCTTGTCCTTACAAGCCAGCTGAGATCTGCCTATCTGCTTATCTGCATGCCTAAAACAAGTCAGGCACACCTGAGTGTATCACTGTGCTGTTTTGCCTATGAACTTTTATTGTAACAATATTGCGCAATGTTTTCTCTCTTTGTTTATTTTACATAAAACCACTTGATACTGAGAAAATTACCATTCATTGTGGCTGTGGAAGAAATAGCTCAGAGGGTGAACATATAAGTACTGCAGGAATCCAGATATCCCAGATTACTGAGGATTGAACTGTCGCTTGTTACTTATCCTATCTCATGAATTTAATCATCTATATTTAATCAGATTCTATTGGCACTATTTATCTATTTATACTCATCAATTGTATATATATTGCACCTTTATAAGTATATCATTTATTTATTTTTTATTACTGAGGATTCAACACTTATCACAGGGAATATAGTTAATTTATTTATTTATTGGCACTAATTTGGATTGATTACTATTTGCAAACGCATTTTTAGTATATCTATATACAATTGTTGCTTAGTTTACTTTGGAGATATCGCACCACTTCCAGTGGATTTGTATAACTGGAGGAACACAGTTTTTAAATGGAAAAAAACAAATATAAAAGCTGCGCTCAAAGGATGATGAGAAATTTGTATTAGTTGTGAAACCAAAGCAGCCAGCACCAAGATCTAGTCTCCAAACCTCACAGTAAAAATTATACAAAAAGGATGCGGTGCTAAAAAATGAAAATTGATATACAAAATAAATATCTCTACAATATTACATATAAGAGTGAACACAAATATCCAGAAAAGTAAATAAATACCAAATGTGAAAAAAATATTAATAGATATGTAAAAGGTGAAGTCACCCCAAAAAATAAAGTCCACAAACTAAGTAAAAAGTCAGTGATTGAAGAGAGAAGTGCCAAAAAGAAAGATAAAAATGCAGATGGGGAAGTCTTCTATATCTCTTCACACCCAGGGTGGAATATCAAATGCGCTTACCAGATCCTGGTGAAAGCTATTACGGCAGTCAAAAACAGCACAGGGAATTGGGTCTCCCCACAACCTTGACGTAAGGTACCCGTAAGCAGCAGATGGTTCTTAAGGATAAAAAACAAGAAGACAACCCATAGCGTAATATGTCCGAACAGTCAGTTTATTAAAAAAGAATTGCACTTACAGGAACTTGGTGAAAAACCAGCATAATCCCATGGTATAAACGAACATCGGCGTCTCCGTCTGTTGCCTCTGCTTCCTAGGTTCGTGTAAAGCCCGACACGAGAACGGATGTGGTGACGTCGTAGGCTCCTCCCTACGCGTTTCGTCACGGTAGGACGTCGTCTGGGGATTGGCCAGGTCTTTTTTAATAAACTGACTGTTCGGACATATTATGCTATGGATTGTTTTCTTGTTTTTTATCCTTGAGAACCATCTGCTGCTTACGGATACCTTACGTCAAGGTTGTGGGAAGACCCAATTCCCTGTGCTGTTTTTGACTGCCGTAATAGCAGTCACCAGGATCTGGTAAGCGCATTTGATATTCCACCCTGGGTGTGAAGAGATATAGAAGACTTCCCCATCTGCATTTTTATCTTTCTTTTTGGCACTTCTCTCTTCAATCACTGACTTTTTACTTAGTTTGTGGACTTTATTTTTTGGGGTGACTTCACCTTTTACATATCTATTAATATTTTTTTCACATTTGGTATTTATTTACTTTTCTGGATATTTGTGTTCACTCTTATATGTAATATTGTAGAGATATTTATTTTGTATATCAATTTTAATTTTTTAGCGCCGCATCCTTTTTATACAGTTTTTAAATATTTGCGATTTTTTCATATATTTGCGATTTTATATATATGCGATTTTTTAGCGATTTGGTAGCAAATTTTTTTTCACATTGGTTTTTTAGCACACAAAAAATTCTTTTCTCACATTGATTGAACTTTGTATCAGAGCGCATCAATCTATGTTATATGTAAAAAAATAGTGGTAGTTTCCAATTCTTTATGTCACAATATTACCGCATAGGTCTAGGAAACACTTAATTTCACTAAAGTGAATCTTAGGGCAAACAGAAAGCAATAAACAACCTAAATCTTTGGTAAAACATAAAACACGAGGTTGCACCAAGTAAATAGATACCCAACATGTCAAACCTTAAATTTGTGTGCGCCCGTGAAATGGCGACATAGTTCAGTACCCGATATTTTCTATAAGCAACAATTCAAAAGCCCCCTTATAGGTCATCAGTTTAGTGTTACGGAGAAGGTCTGGTGCTGGAATTATTGCTCTCCCTCCGGCATACGTGGTGATATGTAATGTGTATTGCAGTCAACGTTTTCACATGTAGGTGCCCTCGACGCAAGCGTTTGAGTTCACATGGACATATATTTGGTGGTGGGGGGCCTCAAACATTTTTTTTTGGTGGGGTGGGAATTTGTACTTGAGTGTAACTTTATTTTTATGCAAAAGAAAAACTTTTTTTTTCTGCTTACATTTTTTTCCCCATCACATAAGGGACAAAAATTCCCCCGGGTGATGATTTTTAGGTGACAGGTTCTCTTCAATGAGACATCCAAGGTCTAAAAGACCCCCCCAATGTCTCCACTGGTCTCCACTGAATATAATTCAATACGCATCGCACTGCAATACATCCCGTCCCGGCTATGCTAGCTGGTGGGGGGGGTGACAGGCTGACCCGGAAGTGTCATACACGTCGCTTTCCGGGCCACAGCAAGAAGGGGAGGAGAGCGGACGTGTGTCCCTCCCTCCCCCCCACCCGCTGTGTCGGTCGCGGGTCTGCTGATGGGCAAGTGGAGCCTGAGCCTACTACTAAGCAGGGGGCAGGGGATCTTCTGAGCAAGAGTCCTAATAGGCTGGGGTTGTGCTGAATGGGGGTATTACTGAGCCACGGGTTCTACTGGGCCCCATTAACACAAATAGAAAACCAACACACACAGGGCATTTGCCAAGCTTCATCAAAGCTTCAAAAAAGCATCACCAAAGCATCAAAAAACAAAAAGCATTCTAGAAGATCTACAAAGCAAAACATCAAATGCATCCTCACTGAGCCCATCAAATGCAGTCACTGTGCCATCAATTGGAGCCACTGTGCCCCATCATATGCAGCCACTGTGCCCCATCAAATGCAGCCACTGTGCCCCATCATATGCAGCCACTGTGCCCCATCATATGCAGCCACTTTTGCCCATTTTGCCCATCATATGCAAACACTTGTGCCCCATCCAATGCAGCCACTTGTGCCCATCATATGCTGCCACTGTGCCCATCAAATGCAGCCACTTGTGTTCCATCAAATGCAGCCACTTGTGCCCATCATATGCAGCTACTTATGCCCCATCATATGCAGCAATTTGTGCCCATCAAATGCAGCCACTGTGCCCATCAAATGCAGCCACTTTTGCCCATCATATGCAAACACTTGGGCACAAGTGGCTACATTGGATGGGGCACATCATATGCAGCCACTTGTGCCCATCATATGCAGCCACTTGTGCCACCAATAAATGCATTTGCAGCTACTTGTGCCCCATCATATGCAGCCATTTGTGCCCATCAAATGCCGCCAATTGTGCCCCCCGCCCGCCCGCTGTCTGCCCGGCACTTACTACATCTTGGTGGCGGGTCAGGCATCGGGTGACGGCGGCGAGCTGTAGGACAGCTCCTGTGTCCTCCATGCCTCTCTTCTCGTTCTGCTAGGCGTCCGATTGGGGCACCTGTGCCTTCAACCAATCAGGTGACAAGTATCAGACCCATGATACCTGATTGGCGGAGAGGCGGTTCAGTGTTAGAAAAGCAAATATTCATTTGCTTTTCTAACACATCTGGGTGGACTGCGAGCGCAATGCTCTGCTCCACAAGTCCACCTTTTTTGAAGCCTATCGAAGCCTATGGCTCTAATCAGGTGCTTCAACCCCCCCCCCTCTGCAATTCAGGTGCCAGAAAGGGGCCGGACTCTTGAATAGGGGGTGGTAGCGGCGACCATGGATGAATCTATCCATTATTCATAGAGGGGGGTGGCGTGACAGAGGGGGCGGCGCCCGTGCGCCCTTAATGGATGCATCGCCACTGGACAAAAATCCCTTTTTCATACTTCAGTAAATTGGCCCTGAAGTTTTTTTTTTTCTTTAAAGAGGTGTGAATATATTTTTTGTCAACCAAATTCTCCCGAGAGAGGAGAGATCTTGGTAACAGCAGATGGAAAGCTTCAGTTGCACTCATTGCAAATAGCACAACCAAGTATTTACCATCAGAGGACAATTACTTTTCTACCCCTATGGCTTTCAATTACCCTCCTATGACACGGGAATTACAGATCATATACCAGCAAGACAGACAGAAGAGTGCCAAGTACATTTTCACTGCATGTTAAAAGATCTCTGGGCATGGCTATTTCTTTTTTGCAGACCCATTTCGTTTGTTGGGTTTAGTCTAGTTGAGGGACATCTGTTTACCTGCCTTGTTCTGGTTTTACAAAGAATTCTACAGGAAGGAAGTTATGTAAGGTAAGTATAAAACATAACATATTTTGTAACTGTCAGTTAAAGTGGTGTTCCGGCCGAAATTATACTTTTTAAATAAAAATACCCCTATAATACACAAGCTTAATGTATTCTAGTAAAGTTAGTCTGTAAACTAAGGTCTGTTTTGTTAGTTTATAGCAGTAGTTTGTTATTTTATAAACTTACAGCAGGCCGTGGCCATCTTAAGTGTGGGCATCTGAAGCCAGACTGTATTTCTTCCTGGATCTCATCCTTGCAGATCTCACACATGCACAGTGCAGCACAAGCAGTGTAATAGGTTTCAGGTCAGGTTTCCATTGCAACGGCAGTGTCAGAGGAAGTTGCCGCCCCTTCCCAGGAGGCATTGCAAACAGGAAATGATGCGATGGGCCGCGGCCAGGGAGGAGGAAGTGAAAAATGAATACAGCAGATATACAGTAAGTGCTGAGAAAAAAAATAAAAAAATATCCAATTCGTTTACAGTGCGCAGTTTAGTGAGGGATGCTGAAGAGTTGTAAAAGTGGGTGGAACTTCACTTTAACCTGAAATATTCCAAGGTGGTGGAGAGGTGAAGAAGAGGGAGAGGAGGACAGAGAAGAGAAAGAAGAGGTGGAGAGAAAGGAAAAGAGATGAATGGAAGATGGTGAGAGAAAAAGAATGAGAAAGAGAGAAAGGAGAACAAAGAGAGGTGAAGAAAAGGGAGAGGAGGACAGAGAGGTTAAAAGAGAGAGAAAGGAAAAGAGATGAATGGGAGATGGTGAGAGTGAGAAAAGTAGAAGAATGAGAGAGAGAGAGAGAGAGAGAGAGAGAGAGAAAACAATGAGAAGTGAAGAAGAGGGAGAGGAGAACAGAAAGGTGAAAGAAGAAAGAGGTGGAAAGGAATGAAAAAAGATGAATGGGAGAAGGAGTGAGAGGAGAACAACAATAAGAGGTGAGGAAGGGGGAGAGGAGGACAGAGAGGTGAAAAGAGAGAGAAAGGAAAAGGGATGAATGGGAGATGGTGAGAGAGAGAAAGAAGGAGAATGATGAGAGGTGAAGAAGAGGGAGAGGAGGACAGAATGGTGAAAAAAGAAAGTAGAAGAGGTGGAAAGAAATGAAAAGAGATGAACGGGAGATGGTGAGAGTGAGAGAAGAAAAATGAGAAAGAGAAAGAAGAACAATAAGAGGTGACGAAGAGGAAGATGAGGACAGAATGGCGAAAAGAGAGAGAAAGGAAAGAGATGCATGAGAGATGGTGAGAGTGAGAGAAGGAGAACAATGAGAGGTGAAGAAGAGGGAGAGGAGTTTAGAGAGGTGGAACAAGAAAGAAGATGTGGAGAGATAGGAAAAGAGATGAATGGGAGATGGTGAAAAAAAAATGAATGAAAAAGAGAGAAAGGAGAAAAATGATAGATGAAAAAAGAGAGAAAGGAAAAGAGATGAATGGGAGATGGAGTTAGAAGAATGAGATATAGAGAGAGAGAGAAAGAAGAAGAACAATGAGAAGTGAAGAAGAGGTAGAGGATGACTGAGATTTAAAATGAAAAAGGCAAAGGGATGAATGGGAGATGGTGAGAGTGAGAGAAGAAAAATGAGAGAGAGAACAATGAGAAGTGAAGAATAGGAAGAGGAGAACAGAAAAGTGAAAGAAGAAAGGTGGAAAGAAATTAAAAAAGATGAATGGGAGATGAGTGAGTCAGAGGAGAAGAATGAGAGAGACAGGAGAACAAAAAGAGGTGAAAAGGAGGGAGAGGAGGACAGCATGGTGAAAAGAGAGAGAAAGGAAAAGAGATAAATGGGAGATGGGAGAAAAAAAAAGGAAAAAAAAAGAAAAAGAAGAAAGAAAAAGAAGAAAGAAGAAAGAAAAAAGAAAGAAGAAAGAAGAAAGAAGAAAGAAGGAAGAAGGAAGAAGAAGACAGAGAGGTGAAGCAGGAAAGAAGAGTTGGAGAGAAAGAAAAAGATTAATGGGAGATGGTGAAAGCAACAGAACAATGAGAGGTGAGGAAGAGGAGGACAGAGAGGTGAAAAGAGAGAAGGAAGAGGTGCAGAGAAAGGAAGAGAGAGGAATGGGAGATGGTGAAAGTGGGAGAAGAATGAGAGAAAGAGAGAAAAAAAATGGAGAACAATGACATTTGAAGTGAGGTAAGGGAAGAATGAGAGAGAGAGAGAAGAAGAAAGAGAGGTGAAGAAGAGGGAGCGGAGGACAGAAATGAGTAAGAAGAAGAAAGAGGTGGAGAGAAATGAATGGGAGATGGTGAGAACGTGAGAAGAAAAGCGAGAAAGAGAAGAATAAAGAGTGCTAAACAGAAAAAAGGTGTCCAGAGAGAGAGAGAGAGAGAGATGGAAAGACAGGAGGACAGAATAGAAGAGATAGAAATGAATAGAGAGGTAGTGAGGTGGACACAAAGAGAAAGGGGTATAGAGGTGAGGTGTAGAAAGATAAAAATGAGGGATGGAGGGAAAACATGGCGGGCAGGCAGAGGGAGAAATGGGGAAATGAAAAGAGAGAGAAAGAAGAAGAAAAGGAGAATGACCCCGGGGTGGAAGAGAGAGGTGGGGAGAACCTTGCCCCACAGCTTTCTCCTTTTATAGATCTCCTTTGTGTCTTGCAATCTTCTATCATACGGATGGGAACACATTCTTCCTTTCAAGAAGAGGAGATACTGATCACACACATCCAATAATTCTCAATGTCTTCTTTACAGGGGATAAAGATGTCAAACGTCAGCGACTTGACAGACACAACCAGCTCTGTGAGCTATGAGAAAGTCTTCACCTCCCTGGTTCTACTCTTCATTTTCCTGGTGGGGGTCCCCGGCAACGCTCTGGTGCTTTGGGTCACCGGAGTAAAGATGAAACACAGAGTCAGCACCGTTTGGTTTTGGAACCTTGCTCTGGCCGATATCATCTGTTGCTCATTAGCCCCACTTGTCATAATTCACCTCTTTTCTTCTGAATGGCCATATGGTAGCGCTTTGTGCCAGATTCTACCCTTCATCATCATCCTCAATATGCTCTCTAGCGTCTTCACCCTGGTGGCCATCAGTATTGACCGATGCATCATGGTGGTCTGGCCTGTGTGGGCCCAAAATCAACGCCCTTTAAGGAGAGCATGGAACATCTGCCTCGTTATTTGGATTTTGGCAGCTGCGATGGGTCTACCCTCTGCCCTCTACCGAAAACTGGACACAGTCAAGAACAATACTCGATGTGTCTTCATAGAAGAGTATAGAATACCTATTGTTGTTACTCGAATGGTTTTTGGATTTCTGATTCCTCTCCTAATCATTTTGTGTTGTTACATCCGTCTGTCTTTTAAAGCACAAAACGTTCGGTTTTTAAAGGCGGGCAGAAAAACCACCAGGGTGTCCCTTGCCATAATAATGGCGTTCTTCATCACCTGGGCTCCATTCCATATATTTGCAACCCTTCTCCTGTATACTCAGGATAAAGTTGTGGTTGCTCTGGATGATCCTGCGCAGTCTATGGCCTATTTTAATAGTTGTATCAACCCGATACTGTACGCCTTCATGGGGAGAGATATGAAGAACAAGGTGCGAAGGCCTCTTCGTGAGCTCATTGAAAATGCCTTCAATCAAAGCTGAACTGCAGATGTCCCTTCAGTGTGGCACACTAGCACAGACTCCTTTTCTGTATTGAAAATGCTTTGTCACGTTTCACTGCACACTGTGAGCTTCTCATAGTGTTTATTAGAAGCTGCAGCAAGTCAGATAGAGCCCCGCCCTCATTTCCTGGCTGGAGGACCTCCAGCATCATCTAAAGCCGGCCATGCATGGATCCAAATTCAGTTGCTGGACCGGCCACCATTTGATTCATGTATGGGCAGGCTGGTTGTACTCGAGCTATCATTTTTGACAGTTGATTGGCTCTGTTTTTTTTTTTTTTTTTTGTATATATATATCAATCATATTATATTATATATTTTTTTACTTTTTGCAATAATAAATATAATAACTTTTTTGTATAATAAACATCCTCAAAAATGTTTTTAAAAAACAAATTTCTTCATCAGTTTCGGCCGATATATATTCTCCTACATATTTTTGGTTAAAAAAAAAATTAAAAAATCGCAATAAGCATGTATTGATTGGTTTGTGCAAACGTTATTGCGTCTACAAACTATGGGAAAGATTTATGGCATTTTTAATTTTTTTTTTAACTAGTAATGGCGGCGAGCTGCGCTTTTTTTTAGCGGTACTGTGACATTGCGGTGGACACATCAGACACTTTTGACCCAATTTTGGGACCACTGACATTTATACAGCGATCAAAGCTATAAAAATGCACTGATTACTGTGTAAATGTCACTGGTAGGGAAGGGGTTAACACTGGGGGGCGATCAAGGGGTTAAATGTGTTCCCTAGTTAGTGTTTCTAACTGTGGGTGGATGGGACTGACCGGGGGAGGAGACATATCGTTGTTCCTACTTAGTAGGAACACACAATATGTCTCCTCTCCCCTGACAGAACAAATCCCCATGCTGGCTCTCGTGCCCGCGATCGCTCATGGCCGGCGCCAATCTCCCCCCCCCCCGGCCACATGTATCGGGTCCCCCCGCCATACCGCGGGGGGGCGGCGCCTCAGGCAGCCGTGCCATTCTGCTGAGGTATATCGTCGTGAGCTGGTTGGCAAGTGGTTAATAGTATAAAAAAGTCAAATGCAAACTCACAGGGACAAAAGTAAAAAAAAAAGCTTATCTGCAGCCAATGTACAATGTGCTGGAAGACAATCCGCCCAGAGGAGCCGTATATAGTGGCAGGCAGCCTGCTGTCAGTGGATAGGAAGCTGAATCCACTGACTTCTGGGTTGACTTTAGTCCCTGGTAATCTGTATGGGAGATCTGTATCCCTGGACTCCTCTGGCACTAACTAAAGTGATAAAAAAGGAGCAGCCTGGGATCGGAGTCTGTCACAGTAAGGAGGAGATTTACTAAGACTGGAGCACTCAGAATCTGGTGCAGCTGTACATGGGATCCAATCAGCTTCTAACTTCAAATTCTTCAATTAACCTTTGACAATAAAACCTGAAAGCTGATTGGTTTCTATGTAGAGCTGCACCAGATTTTGTTGGCAAGCACAGAGGTCAGACGTTTCTTGTAGTTGGTGATCAGGTTTGCACACATATCAGGAGGGATTTTGGTCCACTCTTCTTTACAGATCTTCTCTAAATCCTTAAGGTTTCTTGGCTGTCTCTTGGCAACTCGAAGTTTCAGCTCCATCCATATATATTCTATAAGATTAAGGTCTGGAGACTGGCTAGGCCACTCCATGACCTTAATGTTTTTCTTCTTCAGCCCCTCCCTTGTTGCCTTGGTGGTATGTTTTGGGTCAATGTCATGCTGGAAGACCCATCCATGACCCATCTTCAGTGTTCTGGCTGAGGTCAGAAGGTTCTAATCCAAGATTTCTTTATCATACATCACAGGACACAGAGCACCATAATAATGACTATATGGGTTATACGCTTACCTTCAGGTGATTGGACACTGGCAACCAATAGTAAGACGGTTCCTCCCATATAACCCCTCCCATACAGGAAGTGCCTCAGTTTTTTCGCCAGTGTCTTGAAGGTGATGGTCATGGCTGTTGAAGCTCTTCAGTTTCTTCAAAAGAATGTCCCACTGAGGACATTATAATCGGATCCATTCGGATGGCTTACTAAGCTAAAGTGGATGGTACCCGAACCTCGGCTCAAGAACGAGGTATTGCTTGTAATGTGTCCTATTTAGGCGCTGGACCCTTGTTAAAGTTGGTATTCCTGGTCAACCTTGCCCAAGGAAACCACAAAGGGTGCTTTACAGGTCCAGGGGTGTGGACCCCAATATATGGGGGACCCGGTCCCTGAAGGTCCTTAGAGGCGCTAATGTTTTGGGTCAAGATTGGGCCTGGCAAGACAGGCCCTGCTGCTTGGGATGGTGGGTACTCCCCTTTGGGGTCTTTTATATATATATATATATATATATATATATATATATATATATATATATATAAATGTATTTCCCTCTTTTCTTTTTCAAACTGCCAGAGTAAGCCTTGATCCGGTATCCAGGGTTACAGAGGCCGGTTGGCACGCATTTTTGTCCATCGCGTGCGCGCCGCCGGCGTGTGAGTGTGCCGCCAGTGTGCGCATGTGCCGCTACTGTCCATATCACAGCGCCGCGTACGTCAGGACAGCGCATACGCCATGCGGTAGGCGGGTCGCCGGCCGCTGATGCGCGCGCTTGCTCCCATGCTAGGGCTTATAGCCATGGAGCTCCTGGCGTGCGCATGGAGGAAGCGGAGCGAATGGTGGGCACGTGAGTCTGATGGTCTTGGACACAACGGTGACAGGTTAAAGACTGGTTGTAGCTTGTGGGGAGTACTCCTTGGTTGTTTCTCGTGTGTAAGCAATGTCTTCCAAAAAACGAGGAACAGGGAACAAGGCAAGCCCAGGGGTAAGAGTCCCTCCACAAAAAGCAGGAGACCAACCCCATGCTGATGCAGCCTCAGTCTCTACTGAAGGACATGCGGCTTCTGACCTGGCTGAGCCATTGCACTTGTCAGGCATAGTGGCCACTACCAATGTACCTGCCTCGGCTTATGTTACAAAGGATGATTTGGCATCTGCCTTAGCAGGCCTTGAAGGCAAAATAGCTGGCATGATTGCCTCTGTAACACAGGGGGGAAGGAAGCGTAATAGATCTCCCTCCCCAGAGCCTGGGCCAAGTGGAGAGTCACTAGAGCCCCAGGACCCTTATAGCCAGATGGGTCCAGGTGACCTGGAACCAGAATGGTCAGAGGATCCGGAGGAGTTGGTCATAAAGGACCAAGACGTAGGGGAGGCTGAAGATTCCTCGGCTGAGGACTCTGGCTCTGAAGAACCAAATTCAGCCTCCCATTCCCAGAAATTGTTTATCCAATCTCTAATGGAGATGGTACGAATTGGGTTTAAGTTACCCCCGTTTCAGGAGTCTGCACTCTCCTGTTCTACTTTGGGATCTTTGCGACCTAAACAAATTTCCCAAGCTTTTCCCTTGCATCCGTTACTGGAGCAGGTGATTTATGCAGACTGGGAGCATCCTGACAGGATATACTTACCTCCGAAAAGGTTTTCTGTGTTATACCCTATGGAGGAGAAGTTTAGGAAGAATTGGAGCACACCTTTGGTAGACGCTGCCATATCTTCTGTGAATAAAAATTTAGAGTCCTTATTAAAGGCCTCCTTCTCAGTTGCCAGTGCAGCAGTTCAGCCTGCTATTGCAGCTATTGGGATTTGTCAATCCCAAAAGGATCGCTTTAAGAGGATAGTAAAGAACATACCTTGCCAGGAGGAATCTGCTGAGGAGCTATCAGAGATCCCTCATGCCTTGTGTTTTGTGGTGGACGCTTTAAAAGACTCAATCCAACAGATGTCTCGTTTTGCGTTACTATCAGTTCATATGCGCCGAGTATTGTGGCTAAAGAACTGGTCTGCTGAGACGCCATGTAAAAGGCTACTTGCTGCTTTTCCATTTCATGGAGAGTGCCTGTTTGGCGAAGATCTGGATAAGTACATCCAAAAGATCTATGGAGGAAAGAGTGCTCTGCTTCCTATTAAAAAGAAGGGGAAGCAGCCCACTTATTAAATTCCTAATCCCCCAGGGCCTGGTGCCTCTTCCCCTAAGCGGTATCGACGGCCTCATCTGTCTGGGTTTAAAAGACCACAGGGTCAGAAAAAACCCTGGACCCAAAAGCCACCCAAGCCCAACTCCAAGTCTACCTTGTGAAGGGGCGCCCCCCGCTCTCACGGGTGGGGGGCAGGCTTCGGCTGTTTGGGGAGGCCTGGGAGGAACTGGTTCAAGACAGATGGGTCATTTCCACTGTAAAGAACGGTTACAGAATAGAATTCCGGGAGGTTCCCCCGAACCGCTTTCTACACTCAAGGGTCCCGGCGGATCCAGAGAAAAGAAGTGGCCTACTCCTAGCTTTACACCATCTGCTGATGCAGGGAGTAATTGTAAAGGTTCCGCACGAGGAAAGATTCAAGGGGTTTTACTCAAACCTATTCCCCTTGCCAAAACCAAATGGGGAAGTTAAGGCCCATTTTGGACCTCAAGGCTCTCAACTTCTTTGTAGACGTCCGATCTTTCCGCATGGAGTCGGTTCGTTCGGTCATAAGGTCCCTGAGAAGGAGAGACTATTTAGCATCCATAGATATCAAGGATGCGTACCTTCATGTGCCGATCTTCGGTCCACACCAAAGGTTTTTACGCTTCGCTGTAGAGGGCAGTCATTTCCAGTTTGTGGCATTGCCTTTCGGTCTAGCCACGGCCCCCAGGGTCTTCGCAAAGGTTCTGGCCCCAGTGTTGGCTTCCCTAAGATCTCAAGAAGTCTCCATAATAGGATACCTGGACGATCTACTTCTAAGGGAATGCTCTCGCCCTACACTAGTTCTAAACGTGTCAAGTACAGTGCGGGTCTTACAACGCTTAGATTGGGTACTAAATTTGGACAAGTCAGCTCTTTGTCCGACCCAAACCTTGGTGTATCTGGGTCGTATCCGCCCAAGAAAAAGTGTTTCTTCCGCCCTTAAAGGTCGCCTCCATAGTGGAACTGGTACAGAAGGTGAAAAAAGAACCAACACCTTCTGTTCGGCTGTGCATAAGGTTATTGGGCAAGATGGTGTCATCTTTCAGCGCAGTGCCATATGCACAGTTCCACTCCAGAGTGTTCCAGAACAGTATCCTGAAAGCCTGGGACAAGTCTGCTCGAACCTTGGATCAACCTATGGTTCTATCTCCACAGGTTCTATGGAACCTCTCTTGGTGGTTAAGAACCAGCAACTTAAAAAGAGGGAAGTCTTTCCCACCAGTAGCCTGGAGAATGGTGACCATGGATGCCAGTCTTCTCGGCTGGGGAGCAGTCCTAGAGGAAGCATCTGTCCAGGGAGTATGGTCCCAGATAGAAAAGCCTCTGCCCATCAATCTACTGGAGAGTCGGGCAGCCCGTCTGGCCCTGCGATTCTGGACGTCCAGGTTGCGGGGTCTTCCTGTCAGAGTCCAGTCCGACAACTCCACAGTAGTGGCATATATCAACCACGAGGGAGGTACCAGGAGTCGGGCAGCCCAAAGAGAGGTAGATCATATACTGACCTGGGCAGAAAAACATGTGCCATTTCTGTCGGCAGTGTTTATTCCGGCGGTGGACAATTGGCAGGCGGATTTCCTAAGTCGCCAAATATTGTTACCAGGGGAATGGTCTCTGCATCCCTAGGTGTTTCTACATATCTGCCAATACTGGGGGACCCCAGATGTGGATCTGATGGCATCCAAATTCAATGCCAAGCTGGACAGGTTTGTATCCAGGACCAAGGATCCGCTTGCTGTCAAAGTAGACGCATTAGTAGTTCCTTGGGATCAGTATTCTCTGATATATGCCTTCCCTCCGATCCAAATTCTGCCGCACTTACTACGCAGAATACGGGAGGAACAGAAGCCGGTGATCTTAGTGGCCCCAGCGTGGCCCAGGAGATCATGGTACTCGGAGATTGTGAAATTGGCAGTAGGGGACCCGTTGGTCCTTCCTTGCCGTCCAGACCTGTTGTCTCAAGGGCCCATATTCCATCCTTCTTTACGGTTGCTGAATTTGATGGCCTGGCTATTGAGACCAGACTATTGAAAGACCGTGGTGTTATGGGTTTAATCTTGTCTACTTTGATAAACGCTAGAAAGTCAGTTTCTAGAGCTATCTATTATAGAGTATGGAAGTCATACATTTCTTGGTGTGAGAAAAGGAAATGGAACCCTCGTAGGTATACGATTGGAAGAGTTCTCGCCTTTCTCCAAATAGGAGTAGACTTGCAGCTCGCTTTAGGGACAATTAAGGGACAGATTATCGCCTTATCGCTTTTTTTCCAAAGACCAATTGCATCCCATTCCTTGGTGCGAACCTTTGTCAAGGGAGTAACACACCTGAGGCCACCGCTTAAACCACCTTTATGTCCTTGGGACCTAAATTTGGTACTGTCAGCCTTACAGAGTCAGCCCTTTGAACCTATTAGGCATATTCCTTTTGTCCTATTGACCAGGAAATTAGCTTTCCTAGTGGCTAATACATTGGCTAGAAGGGTGTCAGAATTAGCCGCCCTTTCTTGCAAGGAACCGTTTATGATTCTTCATCAGGACAGAGTAGTCATGCGACCTCGTCCGGATTTCCTACCGAAGGTAGTTTCCAAATGTCATTTGAATCAGGATATCATTTTACCTTTCTTTTTTCCAAACCCTAAAACTAGGGAGGAAAGGTCGCTTCACTCACTGGATCTGGTGAGAGCAATAAAGGTTTACTTGGAAATGTCAGCTCCCTTTTGGAAAACTGACTGCTTTTTTGTCTTGCCTGAGGGTCCTAAAAGAGGACAGCCGGCAACAAGTTGATCTATATCCAGGTGGATTCGCCAGACTATTGTCCAGGCGTATGGATTAAGGCGCAAGGTTCCACCCCGGGATTTATAAGCACAGTCCACTAGAGGGGTTAGTGCATCATGGGTAGTACGCCAGCAGGTGTCTATGGCTCAGGTTTGCAAAGCAGCCGTTTGGTCTTCAGTTCATACGTTCACCAGGTTTTACCAGGTGGATGTGAGATCTCAAAATGAGACCTGTTTTTGGCCACAGCGTGTTGCAGGCTGCTGGGGATCATCATTGCTTGCTACAAAACTGAGGAACTTCCTGTATAGGAGGGGTTATATGGGAGGAACCGTCTTACTATTGGTTGCCAGTGTCCAATCAACTGAAGGTAAGGGTATAACCCACATAGTCATTATTATGGTGCTCTGTGTCCCGTGATGTACTCCAAGAAAAGGATTTTACAGGTAAGCCGTTTTAAAAATCCGTTTTTTACAATACATGGCCCCCGTCCATTGGCCCCTCAATGTGGCCTGTACCTTTAGCAGAGAAACGGCCCCAAATCATCCATACACGGCGAGTCGAGGTAATGCTCAATTTTGGTCTCATCTGACCACAGAACTTTCTCCCAATCCTTCTCTGAATCTTTTAGATGTTCATTGAAGACTTCAGATGGACCTGTACATGTGTCTTCCTGAGGAGGGGGACCTTGCGGGCGCTGCAGGATTTCAATCCATGGTGGTGTATTGTGTCACCAATGGTTTGTTTGGTGACTGTGGTCCCAACTGCCTTGAGATCCTTCACAAGCTCCTCCTGTGTAGTTCTGGGCTGATCCCTCACTTTTTTCATGTCCATCCTCACCCCATGAGGAGAAATCTTGCATGGAGCTCCAGACCGAGGACGATTGATGGTTATTTTGTATTTCTCCCATTTGCGAATAATCACTCCAACAGTTGTCTCCTTCTCACCAAGCTTCTTGCTGATGGTCATGTAGCCCATCCCAGCCTTGTGCAGGTCTACAATCTTCTCCCCGACGTCCTCTGACAGATCTTTGGTCTTCCCCATGATGGTGAGGATTGGATGGAAGAAAGAGATTCTGTGGACAGGTGTCTTTTATACACATAACGAGTTGTCGTTAGGAGAACCTTCTTACATTGACAGGACTAATCTGTGCACCACATGAGCACCTACTGTAGCCAGTCTGTGGGGGGCAGAATTATTGTTGGTTGGTAGGGAATCAAATACTTATTTTACTCCATTTATAACATTTGTATCGTGTTGTTTTTCTGGATTTTTGGTTGATATTCTGTCTCCATCATATAAAATACATCTATGATACAAACTATAGACCCTTCATTTCTTTGTAAGTGGGCAAACCTACACCACCTGCAGGGGAGCCAATTGTTATTTCTCCCACTCTAATGCCCCGTACACACGGTCGGACGTTGATCGGACATTCCGACAACAAAATCCTAGGATTTTTTCCGACGGATGTTGGCTCAAACTTGTCTTGCATACACACGGTCACACAAAGTTGTCGGAAAATCCGATCGTTCTGAACGCGATGACGTAAAACACGTACGTCGGGACTATAAACGGGGCAGTGGCCAATAGCTTTCATCTCTTTATTTATTCTGAGCATGCGTGGCACTTTGTCCGTCGGATTTGTGTACACACGATCGGAATTTCCGACAACGGATTTTGTTGTCGGAAAATTTTATAGCCTGATCTCAAACTTTGTGTGTCGGAAAATCCGATGGAAAATGTGTGATGGAGCCCACACACGGTCGGAATTTCCGACAACAAGGTCCTATCACACATTTTCCGTCGGAAAATCCGACCGTGTGTACGGGGCATAAGTGTTAAATTGTAATCAAATAGAAAGAAAAACCGACAGACTTTCTTCCAATACACGTCGTGTTTTTTTGAAGCTTCTGCTGAAGATTTTTATTCTGCAAAATATTTCTTGATACAATGAAGTGTATGCACAGACAAAGCTTTATTTTTTTTTGGATAATGATAGGCACAGTTGAACCCCTGCCAGGTTTTTGTTTGCCATCTGTGTTCTGCTGCAGAGATTTCCTGTCACTTCCTGTCCTGGAGACACAACAGGAAATGAGAAGAAATCTCCCAAACGGAAGCAGGATTGCCATTTTAAACAGCTCTTTCCTGAACATGTGTTCCCATTGGATGATTTATCCTCACCGTTTGGTTTGGTGACAATCCTTAAGTTTTGGATTCGCCCTCGCTTTCTGTTTTTCTGTCCCCAAGACAAATAGAAGGGCAAATCTCCCCACTGGGGACACCGGGAGCGATACAATTTAGAGGGAGGGTACAACCCTTCCCCCACTCCACCTAAAAACTCAAAATAAATTTGCTTGTCTTTACCTGCCCTTTGGGGCACTTTTTCTCCCACTGATTCAAGATGCTATTCCTTCCACTGATACCAATGATGGGGCACTATTCCTCCCACTGACACCAATGATGGGGCACTATTCCTCCCACTGACACCAATGATGGGACACTATTCCTCCCACTGATACCAATGATGGGACACTATTCCTCCCACTGACACCAATGATGGGACACTATTCCTCCCACTGATACCAATGATGGGGCACTATTCCTCCCACTGACACCAATGATGGGACACTATTCCTCCCACTGACACCAGTGATGGGGCACTATTCCTCCCACTGATACCAATGATGGGACACTATTCCTCCCACTGATACCAATGATGGGGACACTCTTTTTCCCACTGACACCAATGATGGGGACACTATTTTTCCCACTGACACCAATGATGGGGCACTATTCCTCCCACTGATACCAATGATGGGGCACTATTCCTCCCACTGACACCAATGATGGGACACTATTCTTCCCACTGATACCAATAATGGGACACTATTCCTCCCACTGATACCAATGATGGGGACACTATTTTTCCCACTGATACCAATGATGGGACACTATTCCTCCCACTGATACCAATGATGGGGACACTATTTTTCCCACTGATACCAATGATGGGGCACTATTCCTCCCACTGATACCAATGATGGGACACTATTCCTCCCACTGATACCAATGATGGGGACACTATTTTTCCCACTGACACCAATGATGGGGCACTATTCCTCCCACTGATACAAATGATGGGGCACTATTCCTCCCACTGATACCAATGATGGGGCACAAATCTGCCCCCCTAATGCCAAAGGTGCATTGTTTACTTCCACTTCCCACACTCCGCCCCCCTTAAAGTGTGAAGGACAGTAAACTGGCCCCGTGTTTAGAGGGTTTGGAGACCCCTCACATAGAAAATGACTTGACCTGTTGAAAACGTCTGAAGATGAGATTGTATCCTGTAATGTTCGTAGAGAAAACTGAACTCCAAGGCCATTATTAGGAATTAAAATATGCGAAGCAGCCAACAGAGACCAATAAGAATGCAGCTTGTAATAATCAGACATCCAATAATGAACATAAAAACTTATTTCTGCAGTACTGCACTGGACTGTTCTTTGTACAGTTATTAAATAACACCATATGCCAGGAAAATACCACATTGTGGCCACTAGATGGGGCTGATGATCATAAGAATCAAATACTTATTTCTTATGCTCATCGGCTCCATCTAGTGGCCATAATGTGGTATTATCCTGACTTCCTATATTCTGTACGAATTAATAACATTTAACCTGGAGAGAAAATCTCCTGATAACATTTGATTTTGCCCCACATAGAACAAATGTACATGCCGTTTCTTTAGGGATGAATTGCTCTGTGATTTTTTAAAAATTTTATAACTAAGCCCCAAACTATTGTGCTGTTAAATTAGGATATTTATAGCGGGATCCTCTAGATCAGGGGTCTCCAAACTTTGTAAACAATGACTTTGAGGGGGGCCAGACTGTGGACAGAAGGAGTAGAAGCACCACCAGCCGTATTCCTCCTGAGCTCTGCAACACAAGGCCACTCCACAGATGATTTACAGTACGTTGAAAACACGCTGATTCCATCTACCATCCTGTGAGTGCGTTACCTTATTTTCTTACACTTAGATGGTGGCGCCCTCTCCTGCTTCCTTCTTTATGTGCATTAGGTTTGCTCAGGACCTGGTTCAGGGGGATGCAACCATCTTCAGCTGTGGCTGTATTTATTCCCGACACCCCCCCCCTTTTTTTGGGGACCCAGCAGCGTCATAATTTTGAACCTTTTTGCATTAGATCAACTCCCATCAATCCCATCAATCCCATCAATCCCGCCACAAGGGTCATACTGGAAGTCGGTCGTCTAAAGTTTATTGGTACCTCAAAGCGACTTTTTTTTTTACATTTGGAAAAGAAATTCCTCCCTGCAAAGTAAAGGTTAATATTTCCCCCCCACCCAGTGCCCATGCCACTGATACTTGCCGGCTCCCCCCGCTGCATGCTGTGGCTCCTTCCTCCGGCTGATACATCACTATGGGGGTGCAGTATCCACCAGCTTTGGAATGTTTTACCCCCCCTTCATGACCAAGCCATTTGTTGCTTAGCGGCACCCTGCTATTTGAACTGGTAATTGCGCGGTCATGCAACGCTGTACCCCAGGGGTGGACTGACAACTCATGGGGCCCCCGCGCGATAGGAGATTATGGGGCCTCCGGGCAATAGGAGAAGATTGTGGGCCCCCCGGGCAGTAGGAGATTATGGGGCCCCCAGTCAATAGATTATAGGACACACAGTATACACACACATACAGTATACACACACATACAGTATACACACACAGACAGTATACACACACATACAGTATACACACACAGACACACAATATACACACACAGAATACACATATACACACTAAAAAGTTACTGCAGGGCAGCTATAGTCTTGGGATTTAAAAAAAAAAAAAAGATTTTTACATACTGTCCCTGGTTTTATTGAGGCTGGCAACCCTGATGGGGCCCCTTAGTGGCACGTGGCCCTCGGGCAGTGCCCGAGTGCCCGAATGGTCAGTCCGCCCCTGCTGTACCCAAACAAAAACATTTATATCATTTTTTTTTCACACAAATAGAGCTTACTTTCGCTGGAATTTGATCACCTCTTTTTTATTTTTTTTTATTTTTAGAAACAAAAAAAGACCGACAATTAAAAAAAAAATACAATATTTTTCACTTTCTGCTATAAAACATATCCAATAAAAAAAATCAAATCTGTTACATGACTTTGGTAAAAAAAAAAAAAAAAAAATCCCAATAAGTGTATATTGAATGGTTTGTGTGAAACTTATGGGATATATACTGGCATTTTTATGTATTTATTTTATACAAGTAATGGCGACGATCAGCGACTTATTGTGAGGCGGCCAATCTGCCACTAACTGTCACTGCACTAATAACACTGGGAAGGAAGAGGTTAACATCAAGGGGTAAATGTTTGCCTAGCCAGTGTTTATGTGTGTGCTGCTTTTACAGGGGATCTGGTTGTTTTCACTCCCTGCTTAGCCAATGAGATTCCCTGTCACTGAGTGCAGCTCTGTGTTGTTTACATTGACAGAGCTGTTCCGGCGGTCAGTCATTGGCCGGGACCCGGTGATCGGCATGTACTGTGACGAATCACAGCACAGCCATGGGGGCTACCCCCCTACCTGGAAATGCAGAATCACACATACACTATATTACCAAAAGTATTGGGACGCCTGCCTTTACACACACATGAACTTTAAAGACATCCCAGTCTTAGTCTGTAGGGTTCAATATTGAGTTGGCTCCGCCCTTTGCAGCTATAACAGCTTCAACTCTTCTGAGAAGGCTTTCCACAAGGTTTAGGAGGGTGTCTATGGGAATGTTTGACCATTCTTCCAGAAGAGCATTTGTGAGGTCAGGCACTGATGTTGGATGAGAAGGCCTGGCTCGCAGTCTCCACTCTAATTCATCCCAAAGGTGTTCTATCGGGTTAGGGCAGGACTCTGTGCAGGCCAGTCAAGTTCCTCCACCCCAAACTCGCTCATCCATTATACACCATTATAATAATGGCCTACAACCAACTGAGCGACCATCTGACCATGAACAAACTTCGTGATCCCCTTCAGTCTGGATTTCGCCCTCAACACTATACGGAAACTGCTCTCCTTAAACTCACACATGACCTACCAACGGCTAAAACCAACGCACACTATTCTGAACTACTTCTGGACCTCTCTACTGCCTTCAACACAATGGACCACAACCTCCTCCTCAAAAAACTCCACTCCTTTGATCTCCGTGACTGTACTCTTCGCTGGTTCTCCTCCTACCTATCCCACCGCTCCTTCAGTGTCACTTACAACTCTACCTCCTCGTCTTCTCTTCTTTTCTCCATCGGGGTCCCCCAAGGTTCTGTTCTTGGACCTCTCCTTTTCTCAATCTACACCTCCTCCCTGGGTCAGCTGATTGCCTCCCATGGCTTTCAATATCATCTCTACGCTGATGACACCCAAATCTACCTCCCCACCCCCCCAGCTCTCTCCATCAGTCTCCTCACGTGTCACCAATTGTACTAACAGACATATCTGTCTGGATGTCTCACCTCTTCCTCAAACTCGATCTATCCAAAACTGAGCTCATGATATTTTCTCCCCCATGTGCCTCTTCCCCGTGATTTTCTCAAAATTAATGGCTCAGCTATCAACCCGTCCCCCCCACCCCAAGGTCCTAGGTGTAATCCTAGACTCTGAACTCTCCTTTTGGCCCCACATCCAATGGCTGTCCAAAGCTTGCCACCTCAACCTCCGCAACATCTCCAAGATACGTCCCTTCCTAACCAATGACACCACAAAGCTTCTAATCCACTGGTCATCTCTCGCCTTGACTACTGCAACCTCCTCCTCATTGGCTTACCTTTAAAAAGTGGAAGTAAACCCTCCTATCGTTTTCAGCCAAGGAAGCTGCCATCTTGGCCTCTGTTTAATCCTTAACTGCCATAAAGCTGCACATGTGATCAGTTATGACACCAGCCATTGGATAGTTAGACAGTTTGGTTGAGAGCACAACCAATGTGAGAGTTACATGCTGGAAATGTAACCGTTTTTAACTGTTAAATCTATGGGTCTACTTCCGCTTTAAATAGGCTCTCCCTCCTTCAGTCCATCATGATCGCTGCTGCCAGGCTCATCCACCTTACAAACTGCTCGGCGTCTGCTACCCCTCTCTGCCGATCCCTCCATTGGCTGCCACTCAACCAATGAATTCAATTCAAGATACTAACAACTTACAAAGCCATCCACAACCTGCCCCCCCAGCTACGTCACTAACCTGGCCTCAAAATACCAACCAACTCGTTCTCTTCGCTCCTCCCAAGACTTCCTGCTCTCCAAGCTCCCTTGTCACCTCCTCCCATGCTCACCTCCAGAACTTCTCCAGAGCCTCTCCCACCCTCTGGAACTCCCTACCCCAATCTGTCCGACTTTCTCCTACTCGGTCCACTTTCAGACGATCCCTGAAAACTCATCTCTTCTGAGAAGCCTATCTGGCCCCCACCTAAGAACTGTACATTTATTTTCTCCATCAGCACATCACCCCACAGTTGTATCTCTTGACCCTCCCTCTTAGATTGTAAGCTCTAAGGAGCAGGGCCCTCTGATTCCTCCTGTATTAAAGTGTATTGTAATTGTACTGTCTACTCTCAAGTTGTAAAGCGCTGTGGAAACTGTTGGCGCTATATAAATCCTATATAGTAATAATAATATAAATCCTGTATAATAATAATGTAAACACAACACCTAGGACGTGATATGGTGTGGAAAAGAAATACATTAAGACTATGTAACACAGGAATCTTTAGTAACATAAAAGAATCTAAAATGTAGAAAAATATATTTTAACATTACACCTGTAATAAATATAATAATATATCCCTTTTATTATTACAGAACCTGCACTATATACAGTATATAGGCTTATTAAGTAAAATAAAAACACCAAGGATGTGCAGTTCCCCATACCAACCAGTTAATATAGATTGTAAGTACTCCAAATAATGGAATATGATTGCTGGTGGGTTGCTACGGAGGCAGGCAGGAAGCCTTTTTTTTTTAGTTTGTCGTGGTCAAATCAGTGACAGATACAAACAGGAACACAAGGGGGCGCCAACTAAGTGTAGTATTGATAAGTATTATAATACTATTTTTTTTTTTTTTCTTCTTAAAAAAAAAAAAAAAAAAGAGACCGTAATGTTCTGATTAAATACACTACCCGAAGTAGTTACTCAAACCAGGATCGCCTCACTCAAACCACCTCTCCACCAGTTTCATATCCTACCTCCAAACCACATACAGATTCCGTAGTTCAGGGGACTCCCTTAGCACTTTCCAAGGAAGCCAAGTTTGACGACATTGTTCGTACGTGTCCAATTCCTGTGATAGAAGAGTCTCCATCCTCTCAATATGGTCCATCTCTAGAATCCAATCAGTCAACAATGGAGCATGTGCTGACCGCCAGTGGCGCGGTATTACTGCCCTTGCAGCTGTCAACCAGTGTCTTAAAAGGCCTTTTTTAATGCTTTTGTACGAGCCAGGTAAGATGGATAACAAAGTAATTTGAGGTATGTTGGGAATAGTCACCCCAGTTGCACGGGTATGAAGCTGCAGTATCTTGTCCCAAAAATGATGTACCGAAGGACATTCCCACCAAATATGTAATGAAGAACCTTTGGCAAAATGACAGCGCCAACACAGGTCTGAAACATTTGGATATATCCGGTGAAGCAACAACAGACATCTATACCACCGAGAGAGAAAATTCGTCTCGTGGGCCTTGATTGCTAACGACATACTATGTGTAAGAATAAATGCTTTTTCCCATTCCTCTGGCTTAATTTCAACATTCAAGTCCATTTTCCACTTATTTGTGAACTCCGGGAGACATGTATGGAGTCTAAGAATAAGAACCCCATACACTGCAGACAGAATATGTTCTGGTGTATTTTGTTGTAACAGAAGAGACTCAAAGGTATCTGGCTCTCTATTAAACACATCTATAGAAGGAAAAGAAGAAAGAAAAGACGTTATTTGCCGATATTCCAACCAATGTTTAATTGATTGTTGCTGAGTAGGGATCAAATCTGAAAGCAACGGGAGATCTCCCTGATGAATAATTTGGGATATTCGACGATTTGACTCCCTACTCCATACCAGAAAATGTCTCCGTGCCATTGCCGGTAAGAACCCTGGGTTACCAAACAGGGGTGTCATTAATCCCACTTTAGGCGAAAGTCCTAATTGGGTTTGTAGTTTATCCCAGGTACGCAATAAATGTGCTGTAAGAAAGGATACCGAGGAAGGTGGGCCCCGGGCAGAGATATCTAGCCAGGGAAGCGCCTGGAGATCCAAGGGAGCAATTGACTGTTCTATGTGTACCCATTGTTTGAGATGGGAGTGATGGAACCAATTTACTAGTCTAGTTAACACTGCTGCAGCGTGGTAGTAATATAAGTCGGGTGCCCCTGCGCCCCCCTTTGTTTTGGGGAGAGATAAAATTCTCCTTTGCAATCTAGGTCTATTACATCCCCAGATAAACCTTGTAAAGGTAGATTGTAGAATGGTAAAAAAGGAACGGGGGACCGCTATAGGTATGGTTTGGAAAAGGTAGAGAAAGCGTGGTATTATATCCATTTTTAATATATTGATCCTCCCAAACCATGAGTAATGGGCTCGCTCGTACTTCTTAATGTCCTGTATTGTACGCTGCATAAGAGGAAAATAATTTTCTATATATAGCTTAGTAAGATCTTGTGGAATTTTTATGCCCAAGTATTGAAGTACAGATCTTAAATGGGAAATTATTCCCTAGTGCTTGAACTTGACGTGGTGATAGAGAGACATTAAGAATTTCTGATTTGGACAAATTTACTTTAAAATTGTTCAGAGCTCCAAAACGCTGAAATTCTTACAGAATAGATGGCATGGAGACATGTGGGTTGGTAATACAGAGTAGCAGATCGTCAGCAAATACTGCCAGCTTCACCTCCTGTCCGTCTAATGGTATGCCTGAGATACAAGGATTTTGTCTAAGAGCAGTTACCAAATGTTCCATTACTAAAACAAACAAGAGGGGAGACAGCGGACATCCCTGACGTGTACCATTTTGAATAGGAAAGTTAGGGGATAATGATTGATTAATCCGTATTCTTGCTCTTGGCTTGGTATAGAGTGCCATAATTTTTCTCAACAGAATTGGTCCTAATCCTATTTGAATCAAAGTTTGTTCCAAAAACGGCCACCCAACACGGTCAAATGCCTTCTCAGCATCCACAGAGAGAAGGCAAGCTGGTATCTTTGCTGATTGGGTATATTTGATGAGTAAAAGGGATTTAAGCGTGTTATCGCGTGCTTCTCTCCCCTGTACAAACCCAACTTGGTCTGTATGTACCAAATTGGGAATATGGGATTGAAGACGTGAGGCAATCAATTTGGCATATATCTTGATATCTACCCCAATTAAGGATATAGGACGATAACTAGAACACAAGTTTAAATCCTTATCAGGTTTAGGAAGTAGTGAGATGTGCGCTTCTAATGTCTGGGGTACAAACCCATTAATATCAGATATGCTATTAAACACTCGAAGCATAAATGGTGTAATAGAATCCTTGTAGGTCTTATAAAATTTCGATGTAAAACCATCGGGGGCTGGGACTTTTACCTGATGGTGTATTCTTAATCACTTCCAGTAATTCCTCGAGTAAAAACGGGGAGTCCAAAGAATTCCCACTATTTTCATCTAATATTGGTATAGCAGTTTCGGACACATATTCCTGTATACGACGACCAAGAGAATCTGGGTCGCAGGATGATGGGGGAGTTAGATTGTACAACGCTGTGAAATAATCACAGAATGCCTTTTGAAGAAGGATTGGATCTGAAGTAATTTCTCCAGATGGTAACGCAATGCTAGGTATAAAAGTTACTGGGGGTCGGGGATGCAAAGACCTTGAAAGTGATCTCCCAGCCTTGTCTCCATACCGGTACTTTCCCAGGGCATATCTATATTGACTTTTACAGTGGGAAACCTCCAAAGACTGCAGCAAAGATGATCGTACCAAAGATACATCAGCCAATAGCTCCGGAGTTGGGGTCTTTTTGTGTGAGATCTCCAACACCCGAAGTTTTGACAGGTCGTCCTGTATAGTTGCTGATCTTTCTTTTTTTAAGCGAGCTCCATGTTGGATAAATAGTCCTCTTACTACTGCTTTCAAGGCCTCCCACTGTATAGGTAATGGGGTCTCATCATGTTCATGGTCAGCGATAAAATTCTTAATCGCTGCCAAAACTGCCTGATGACATAATGGGTCTTGCATAAGGGTTTCATTTAAACGCCATGACCAATCAGACCGTGGGATCTGGGGAGGTTGTACTGTCAAAAAAAGAGGTGAGTGATCAGACCAGATGAAAGACCCAATGTCCATTATTGGGTTCCATTCCAATAGTTGTGTTCCCGTGAAAAAATAATCTAGCCTACAATAGGATTGGTGGACTGGGGAATAGTATGTATAGTCCCGCTTTTTAGGATTTAAAATACGCCATAAGTCCAACAATCGGTGTCCAAACAACTCTTTTTTCAGGGCTCTCAACCGACTGTAGGAGATATTTGATCGCTGAGAGGAGGTGTCCAGTTGGGGTTCTAGAACCATATTAAAATCTCCTCCTACAAGGATTGTACCTTCTGCAAATTCTGTCAAGAGATGAAGATATTGTGTAATTGCCGTTATTTGATCATAATTAGGAATATAGAAATTGGCGATTGTATAGACTCTATTCCACAGCCTGAATTTGAGAAAAAGATACCGGCCATTGGGGTCAGTCACATGCTCCAAGACCGATACTGGTAGACGTTTATGGATAGCGATGGAGACTCCCCTACTCCTGAACGAGGACAAGGTACTATGAAACCAACTTGAATAGTATCTTCGTGAACATGCTGGGATACAATTTGCTTTAAAATGGGTCTCTTGGAAAAGTATAATATCTACCCTAGCTTTATGTAGAGCATATAAAATTTGACCTCTTTTTGATTGTTTATTGATACCCTTAACGTTATATGAACAGAGTTTCAATGAGACTGGCGAAGATTGTTTGGTCGTCATTTCCTGGCTTGTGAAGAAGAGAAAAGAAAAAAAAAAAAAAAGAAGGAGAAAGGAGGAAAAAAAGGTGAAAGAAAGAGACAAAAAATAAAATAATGAGAGAGATAACTCTCTCTTTGGATCTGGTCCGATACCTAATCCAACAAAAAAATTAAATTAGTATGCTTTACAAATAGCACACCACCATAACTAGAAAAAAAACAAAAAAACAAAAAAAAAACAAAAACAAAACACACCTAAAACCAATCCCTACCAGAGGGCTGGTATACCTACGAGGGGGAAGTGGATACACACAGGGAAGGTCTCCAAGTGAGACCCGAGAGAAAAACCTGCTTTTATTGCGATCTATAATATATAGGAAAATAAACTCAAACTATTTCTGCACTCTAAAGAAGATGAAGGAAAAGAAAAAAAAAATTGGTACTAATGCCTTTTATAGGGTGTACCTCTCCGCCCCCAAAAACTTCTGACAAATATCATCGGGTGTCATTTAGCATAAATATATATTCCATACAAATATGCATATATAAACGCATATATACATCAATATTTCATCGCTGGCATAGTATAATATACAAAGGCATATTTTAATCAGGAATTGATAAAGGAGAGAAAAAAAAAAAAGGAGGGGGGGGGGGGGGAACAAGCAACAAAAAGTTTGTAGAAAAAAAATTCCACCAATGTTATCGCTACTGAAAACCCTTGATTAGGCTATGGGGGGGAAGGTTCCTGATCTGCCGGGGTATTTCCCCAATACAGGGGCTCGACGCCCTTCACCCCGAAACAAAGAATATGACTGTGGCCACTCCAACGGTGGGAGCTCTGGTAGCTCCAAGGCTGTTACTACTGCTGGGATATCCGATGGACCACGGATACTTAACCACTTTCCCTCCTTCCGGATCTGTAGTTGGAATGGAAAGTTCCATCGATAAGAAATATTTCGGTCTTGTAACAAAACCAGGAGAGGTTTTAATGCCTTCCTCTTTTCTAGGGTGAAATGGCACAGGTCTGACAACAGTTGTATCGTATTCCCTTTATATTCAGTTAGGCCTTTTGTTCGCGCCTTTCTCATAATGTCCTCTTTTACACGGAAGTAGTGTATTCGGCATATAATGTCCCTTGGTTTGGCTGGGTCGGGGTTCCGTGGCCCCAAAGCCCGGTGAACCCTATCGATTTCCAGATTAACCGACTCAATTGTCCCCAATATAGAGATGAAAATGCCTTTTACCATTTCTGGAAAATCCTCGACCCCCATTGCTTCTGGTAACCCTCGAATCCGAATATTATTCCGCCGATTGCGATTATCTTGATCCTCTATAAGGGAGTACAGTGTTTGTATTTGAGATTCATGCGTATCTAATCGTTGGTCTTGCACATGGATAGCATCAGCCAAAATTGTAACAGAGCCCTCTAACGCTGATGTTTTAACCTGAGTTGCTTGTAGATCTGTCTTAACCGCCTGGATATCAGTGCGATAACCTTGCTCCAGGCGCTGTACAAATGCCTCCATTTCACTCCGTGTTGGTAAAGCTTTTAGGAATTCTCGCAAGTCCCCCCCCTTCTCCCCCATCCACTCCCTGGCCCATACCTGGCGTTTGTATAGGCCGGGAGGGCAGAGGCGGAGGGGGGGGGCGTTTGTATAGGCCCGGAGGGCAAAGGCGGAGGGGGGGCAGAGATGGAGAGGGGGTGAGGTGAAGGTGAAACACTCTGCGAGATGTCCTGCGATTCTTGTAGAGCAGCTGTAATAGCAAACTCGGATTGTTGGAGAGCAGGGCTATATACTGGTGAGCAAGATGGAGTAAGAGATGGAGTGGGAACAACCCCTATATGCTGGTCTGTATCCTGACTAGTAGACTGATTAGGTTGACTCGCTTGCTGGGCCCTCTGTGGAGCCATCTGTTGCTCTGTTGACATCTTTGCTATTATACTAGAGGAGCGAGTCCGTCTACCGGCTGAAAAAAAGTCCTGAATACCAGTTTGCGGGGATACAGATGGAAAACCACTAGGAGCACCTCGTCTCCTCCTTCCCATGAGAACCAGGGACAAACCAGGGAATCCAGGTTGGCGGGAGGGATCTGTGCCAATATTAATGCCAGTATTAATGCCAATACTGAACCTAAGGGGACCACTGTAGGAAAATAGCAGGATAGTCCTTAGATACCAGAGGATTCCGGGTTCCGGATTAAGCAGAGGGCAAAAAAAAAATAAAAATAAAAAATGGAGCACAAATACAAACTCCAGGCGGTGTTGATAAGCCGTGTTGGTAAGACACAATGCAATGTTAATGCAGCACAATGTAAGTGGGGACAGCAGGGGTGGCAGCAGTGGTGATAGCAGCGACAAGCAGACGAGCAGAGGTTGAGCAAGGTATGCAGGTTATGCTGAAATGCTGGGAAGCCGCACATCCCATCTCTGCACACAACTCACGGCTGGCACTGCCCGGCTCCCTGCTGACTCACTGCAGACGACAGACCCATTATTTCACAGCTGATACAGCAGCTGACACAGCACGGCTCCCTGCTGTTTCACTGTGGATGACAGACACCCTGCTTCCCGGCTGCTGGCTACCTCTCCTCGGCAGGCTGTTTTGAAGCAATGACACTCCCAGTCTCCCAGAACCCCGCCCCTGATTCTCAGCTCCTCATCTACACAAAGTTCACATATTACAGCTCACGCTCACGTTTTTAGACTGGCAGCCGACTGTTGAATGATTAGCTGTGTGAGGCTGTGTGAGAGTGAATACTGCTGAGTGCCGCCGAATACCACATGCTACCATACACTGCTTACGGCTGCTCTCAGCATGTCTTCAGCTTGCTGATCCTTCACAGGACACAGCACGCTAGCACGCTGCTTCCTCCATGCGTGCCCCGCCCCAATACTATTTTAAAGCTTGAGACAGGATCAGAACTCTGGAAACACAATGAGGAACACAAGGGGTGCCAACTAAGTGGAGCATTAATTAATGAATGTACCTGTCACAGGTGGAGCTGCCTACTGGAGTCTTAAACATTCACCTATCCTGCGGGATTCCATGAACTTCATATGTTACATTGGTGGACTTTTACCTCAATCCAGAGACTATATTTTTATTTTGTTCTTACTAATCTCCATCAGTAGTCCCTTTTTTCTACATTTTAGAGGGGGTTTGTGTGGATGGTGTATTTATACCTGTTTGCACCATCATAATACTATTTTTTGTTGTAAATCAGTGGCAGATGAATTCTGATTGGATGGTGACTCATAGGTGCTCAACCTGTGGCCCTCCAGCTGAAACTACAAGTCCCATGAGGCATTGCAAAGCTGACAGTTACCTGCATGACTCCCAAAGGCATTCAGCAACAGCTGGAGGGCCCCAGCTTGAGCACCCATGGAAGGGTATGGGTTACTTCACCTGGCATACCATCACTCCCTTACTGAATCCCATAGCAACATGAAGTAACGTCTTATAAACAGTGGTGGAATTCTTGTCCTGCTACAGTTTTCATTAGCTAATTCAATATCAATGTACCAATGAGAACAAGAGTCTCATACCACTGGTATGGACAGTCTTTGACCTGCATTCTCTTATCAGCCATGAGCATGTTGCTGAGCCATGACGTCTGAAGAAGTTGCCCTCCAGTGGGTTAAATTTGGAATACCTCTTTAGCCTGATAAAGGATTCATGACTGGAACTGTAATACCTTGACTCATTTTTGTAATCTACCTAAGAAACAATCCAGCTTTTGAGAAAAACGTAGCCTTGCCTTGACCTGTTACTGGACTGATTACACCCCTAACTGTGCCTGGTATCATCTATTTTACCGCACCACTGCTGCAGTCAAATACAAGAGAGGTTCTTTCAAGGGCTTGGTTTTCCAAAGTTGCAACAGTTTTTTTTAGAAGTTCTCAGAGTTTTGGCGGTCCATCTTCCCAAGCCATGCTAATCAAAGTTCCTTTATCGCAATACATCAGAGAGTTGCTTCATATTGAAAGAAAGGGGGAAAATAACTTTACGGTTTGAGAAACCGGCTTTGTGTCCTCATTAAAACTTGCTGCTAATCTCTGATGCACCAGTTGTCCCCAAAATAAGGTCCTCTCTGTTATTTACAGTATAGTTTTTATGCAGGTCCATCACTTTCCTCCTACTCCATCTATTCTGAAGGCACTTTCACTCCAGTCAACTCCACGCTGCCACTTGGGCCGCCATGACCCAGGCCCTTAGACTTTTGGAAAACCTTGGAGATTTCCTCGAATGTCCGTCCTCGCGTCTCGGGAACTTTGAAGAATGTGTAGATGAAGAACAATATCAGAAGTATCACGAAGATGAGGAAGACATATGGACCGAATCCATTCTTTTTGTGAGAAAGCGCAGAACAGTAGAATAAAACAAAACAAAAAGGGAAGAAATGATTAACATAATGTATACTGGCATGAGCTGCTACAACTGATCTAAAGAAAATAACTTGAAGTTGAGATGTGAACCTCCACAACTCAAGAAACCTTGAGTCAAGATGTTGAACTCAAGATGACCTTGGGAAACCTTGAGTCAAGATGACCTTAGGAAACCTTGTGTCAAGAAGAATTCAAGATGACCTTAGGAAATCTTTAGTCAAGATGACCATAGGAAACCTTGAGTCAAGATGACCATAGGAATCCTTGTGTCAAGATGACCTTAGGAAACCTTGATTCAAGATGACCTTAGGAAATCTTTAGTCAAGATGACCTTAGGAAATCTTTAGTCAAGATGACCTTAGGAAACCTTGAGTCAAAATAAACTCAAGATGACCTTAGGAAACCTTGAGTCAAAATGAACTCAAGGTGACCTTAGGAAACCTTGAGTCAAGATGGCATTAGGAAACCTTGAGTCAAGATGGCCTTAGGAAACCTTGAGCTAAGATGAACTCAAGATGGCCTTAGGAAACCTTGAGTCAAGATGAACTCAAGATGACCTTAGGAAACCGTGAGTCAAAATGAACTCAAGATGACCTTAGGAAATATAGTTGACTACTATAGTTAACATGCTTCCCCTCAAACCAAATCATGCATAATCCTGATCCACTTACCGCTGCATAGGGGAATAACATAGAAACAAGGAAGTTGGCTGTCCAGTTTGAGCATCCTGATACGGCCATAGCTGCTGGTCGTGGTCCTTGGCTGAAAAGCTCAGCCACGATGAACCAAGGGATAGGTCCTGGGCCAATCTCAAAGAAAGCCACAAAGAGGTAGATGGATATAATGCTCACGTAACTCCACCCAAAGGCTTGTTCCTAAAGAGAACCACATAACGAGATAAGAGTTAGACACAAAAAATGGAAAAATGGTCAGAAAGGTACAGACTATAAGAGAGAATGGGATTTAGTGCACAACTTTGGTTAGCAAGGGAAGAAAGGGAAGCAAACCCATGAAAATATTAGAGGTGTAATCAAACGTAATCAGTTGCCGCCTGTACATCATCCAGCCTGTTCAGGGTTAGGGCCGCACAGCATGCCCCTCCAGTGACCGCTGTTGGTAACCGAAAAATTGTGACAAAAAATGAAACATCAAAAAACTTGCGATGCCTCTTACTAAATACCTCAGGGGGGTCATTTAAGGGGGGGGGGGGTATTTGTACTGTCCTGGAATTTTAGGGCTTCAAGAAATGAGATCAGCCATCAGTACATCAGAATTGATCAATTTTCACATATACATACCATAGTCAGTAGACTCTTTTGGAGAAAATCAAGACATTTTATTAAATATTGACTATATCACCAAATGCATTGGTGTCAGTAAAGAAAGCTTAATTAAGGTGGCTTTAGGGTACAATAGGCATTGAATGGCTGTTTTTGGTTAGGGAAATTCAGGAGCTCTAGCTGTGCCAACAAATAGCCCTTGTTAGCTAGAAAACATGATGTTAGATATTGAGAATTACACATCTGCACACTGGAAATTTTCATTTTGTTTAGTTTCAGGTGCATCTGTTCATTGAAAAAATGTTGTTTTGCTATATTCATTATGTTGACCCAATTCATTTTCGGCATCCGTTTATTAAATTCGTTGGTCCTGGTGGATTTGAAAAATGTTGCAGTTTTTCCAGAAGATTGATATACAGTATATTCGATTTTTTATCGAAAGGGACGGATTTGAATCAGAAGGATTCTATATTTTCAGGCGCTAGTGCAAACCACCAAGAGAAATGTCATGAGCTGATTGGACAATATTGATCGGCATCATGCGCATCCGAATTAACCAATGGAACAAAATTTCGGATCCATTCGTTATCCGAATCCGAATTATTGAACAAATTCAAAAAAATTTAATTAAATTCCCCACAAACCCGAACTACTATTGCATCATGTGACGTCATCAGAACGAAGCAAAAGCATTTGTTAATTTCGATACAATTTTTTTTGGAATTTGTTGACATTCATTACTATGTCCATTCGGAGATTCATATACATCCAAATCTCTGAAAATTCAATTTTAATTCGAAAAACAAAACACACATGTCTATCGAGAAGCGGAAGAACCCTAACCTATTGCTAATGCAAATCCAAAAACTAACCTTGACCCTAACCGTTTGTTTATCAATGGTCGCCATTAGACCGCTGGCATGTTGATCACATGACTTTGTTAGAAAACCCAAAACTTTACCGGAGCTGTCTGTATGGCAAACATTGAGGTTACATTTACCAAAATTTTAGCAAAGGCTAAATTCGTTATTTAGCTGAAAAAAAATAGTTTAGGCCAAATCACACCATCATCACTCATCTCTTATAACTAGTGAAAGAACTGATTTCCTTGAGGAAAGAGAAACAATTATTGGAAACTGGGGTGTTTTTTTTATGCACCCTGGTATTGTATCATATACCATTAGGGAAAATAATCAAATTCATCCAGTAACAAAAAAAAAAAAAGATATTTTCAATTAAATTCACACATAAAAATACTGTACTGTATTTAGGTCTTCAGACCAGGGTTCGATAAGACCTCATGGTAAGGTGAATATTGAGAAGAGTAAAAGAAGAAGCAGAATAGGAAAGATAATTTGATTAAGAATTATAAAATAGTGAGTTTTCACCGTAAGCTTAAGAGCAATTGTCAATATGAGAGCGAATACGGCCATTCCACCAAGGCCAGTGAGGTGTAGTGTCCGCCGACCGGCCCGTTCTACAACCAAAAGCTGAAAGAGACAAAAGTCGAGAGCGTTCATTTAGCTAATCCTTTTTTATGAATTCACTCATTCACAAATAAAATAGTGAAACTGTTTCCAGAGAAAGATGGGAGTCATAAGTAGATTAGGCGCCCATGTAGATTGATTTTGGGCCTGTGTTGATGGGCAATGCAAGCTTTCGACATCACGATTAATGAAACAATAGAAGCTTGCACCGTTCCAAACTCACACATCGACCTCCAGTTATGGGTGTCTCAGATGCCAGCCAAAGAGTCCATCCTCACACTGTGCACTCAAGCCCAAGAAGACAAATGGCTGCACACCGATGAGGTAACTTTATTGAACCATCTATAAAGCACATTGATGTCTCTACCTGAAGACCACCCCTCTAACGTGTTTCACTCTTCCGGGAAATGCATTAGTAGGCCAGTCTTCAGGTGGTGACGTCAGTGTGTTTTTATACTCCGACTATGGGTGTCCCAGGTCCCGGCCAAGGAGTCCATCCTCGCTCCATGCACTCAAGCCCAAGAAGACAAATGCCCACACACCAATAAGGACACTTATTCAGAAAAGCTTTATTGAACTATCCAGAAAACACACTGAGATCCCCACCTGAAGACCACCCCTTTAATGTGTTTCACCCTTCCAGGCTTAATCATAGATGAATGATTGGGCATCAAAGGATGAAACACATTAGAACGTCAGTCTTCAGGTAGGGACGTCCGTGTTTTTTCCCCCTCCAGCTATGGGTGTCCCAGGTGCTGGCCAACAAGTCCATCCTTGCTACATACACTCGAGCCCAAGAAGACTAATGGCCGCACACTGAAGAGGTCACCTCTTGAGAAATACTTTCTTGAACCAACCAGAAAACACAGTGACATCCCCACCTGAAGACGCCCCCTCTAATGTGTTTCACCCTTCAAGGCTTAATAGTAGATAAATAATTAGGCATCGAAGGATAAAACAGTAACAGGTGTCTCAGGTGCTGGCCAACAAGTCCACCCTCGCTTCATGCATTCAAGCCCAAGAAGCCAAATGATCGCTTATTGATGAGGTCACTTCTTCAGAAAAGCTTTACTGAACTATCTAGAAAACACAATGACATCTCCACCTGGACACCATCCCTCCAACATGTTTTACCCTTCTGGACTTGTAGATGACTGAATAAGCATCGAAATATGAAAAGAAGACCAGTTTTCAGGTGGGGTTGTTGGTTTACTTTCTGGCCAATTCAGTAAAGCTTTTATGAAGAAGTGCCCTCGTTGGGTGTGCGGCCGTTTTGTATTCTTGTGCATTTGATACCAGTTTAAGATGCTTCCAAGATCATTCAGAATTCAATGCAGGTGCAGCTGACCTGCACTTGAGCTGATTCAGTTGCGTTGGCATACCTATAAACTTGTATTGGGTGAGAAGCAATTCAGGAGAAATGAAAAGCTCATTGACACAGGTTCTAAGCTAAAACTGTTTTCTATTGTTTTGGGTAGAGTAGGTAAGGGTATGATCCACTTTCAGAAGAAGGTGCTAGATCTCTTGACTTGTTCAATCAATGAAGCTGGCTAACGTTAGTAGGCCTGCTCACATGTAACATAGTGCTCCACATGGGTTTCTAAGAGAGTCCAAGGGTGAGTGCCACACCACACCAGGAAAATTTGAATCAAGTCACGATAGAGTTGTACAAGATACCCAGTGCGTTTTGAGGCTTTCTCCTTTCATCAAGGCTTTACAACTGCTGTGACTGGACTCAGTAGGGTCCTTTTAACACTTGCACACTATGCTTATACTCAAGAGCAGTATTAGCAGGACACATACCAGAGGCATGATATGCAACTTGCTAATACTACCAATACTGCTCAACGTAAATTGATTCACATTTTCTCTGGACTCTACAACTTATAGTGCTGCTTTTATTACACACTAGCTATTTATTGCTTTCTGTGTCCCTGCTAGGGAGACTCACACTAATTTTCTTGGTGACCAGTGTCAAAGTGATAGGAAATCCAACATTTTACAGTTGTCACCAAAGTAGGAAGTGAGCGGAAATCATCCATTCGAGAAAAACAAAAAAATGCCTGCAATTTGGGGAAAATTCCATTCACTTCCTCTTCGGACTCAATGATAGGAAGGAGATGGAAATCTACCACTGGACACAGATACAGTCTGAGCATTTGAAATGGGACGCTGTCCTGAAACAAAGAGGGCTCAGAGAGCTTCTTATTGGTCAGCATGGTCATGAGTCAGTGCTGACCAATGCCCAATCACCATTGCTAGCATGATGATGCTAAGCAGTCTCCAGGTTGTGTATTTGCATTTTTTCAGATGCCCTGACTGCAACACTGGTTGGCATGTGGCAGGAGCCAAGTGTAGCGGGACCCGGGGTGTGGGGAGGGTGTTAGGTGGGAGGTTGAGTTAGTTCACAAAAAACGAAAAGATGAACTAGCTCACCACACCCTCCCCACACCTTAGGTCCCCCTACACTCCTTTGACTATTATCTTCTCCAGCTACACTCCTTTGATGATTATCTTCTGCTGCCCATGCCAACCAATGTAGCCATCTGGGAATTTGAAAACCTTTAACCTTTTCCATCCAAGACTAAAATAAAGAAAATGGCCTTAGATATACATTAGTGTAAATAATCTCAAACCATGGAGGAGGTCAGAACCATTCATGGACAATAGTGCTGCAGAAAAAAAACATATTTTAGAGGACTTTACCATGGCAAACAGCCTATGGGCTACACAGTGACACGTGTAACATACTCACCGATACAACTGTGAACACCACATTCACAATACCAGCGCCGATGGTGGCGTAGATTGGATTGGGGACTTTGGCACTCTCGAAAATACTGGTAGAGTAGTTTATGACCTGCAAGAAGAAAATGACACATGCTATTCAATAGGAATAGGCAAGAGGTGAAGTATCGAGGTGGGCAGTAGAATAACAACCTATCAAATTCTGCATCTAGCCCAGTTCCATGGAACATAAACAGCAGAGGCGTAACTAGAACCTTCAGGGCCTCTGTGCAAGAAACCATGAAGGCCCCCCGCCCCCGACCCCCTGGCTGTGGCCCTTCCATCTGATGGAACGCCAAAGCCTGGTCGCAAGTACAACCTTTGCGACCCTGGTAGTTCTGCCACTGGTGTCAGTGTTTTTTTTTATTTATTTTTTTTTGTTTATTGTTATTTTATAATTTTATATTATGAAAAAAATATTTTTTCACAATTTTATTTTTCACAATTTTTATTTAGGAACCCCTGATGTCTCACTTTTGAGACAGAGAAATTGATTGATGACACAGCCCTCAATCTCCTTCCCTGCAGCCTCGGAATGAACAAGTATAGCTCTGTACAGAGCTTCCCCTCCATTCACAAACTGTAGCATAGTAAACACTGTTGTTTACTATCCTTAAGCTATGAATGGACACAGAAGCGATCAGTACGGAACAATGACAGAAAAAAAGAAGCGACTGATAAATTAAATTTTTACCAGCCACTTCCCCGCTCTCCATCCTGATACATCCCCTGCATGCAGCCAGCGGGAGAGGGGAGGGGGGGAACCTGACATGGGGTGGGGGGGTAGGATGACAGGAGAGCACATAGGGGGGCAGCAGAACCTGCATAGGAGGGGTGGCCGGGTGACTACAGGGGTCGTGATTGCGACCCGGCCCCATGCTGCAGGAGACCCGTGTGCCCCCCCCCCTCTGTATACCTGCATAGGAGGGACGGCGGGGTGGCATACGGAGGAACCAATCACTTCCATCTTCCTCCTGCAGGGAGGGAGGGAGAGGAGGAGAAGCAGGCTTTCAAGAGGAAAATGGAGGGGATCGGTTTCTCTACGTGCCGCTCTGCCGCCCCTCCTATCCAGGCTGTATTTTCCTGATTCATTCTATGCTGTATGAATGAGGAACATCTGACCTGCAGATAAAATAGTCCACTAACATTCGATTCTGCCAATATTTGCACAGAACAAATAGCTCTGCACATTTTTTTTTCCAAAAATACTCCTCTTTGTGTTTAGCCCCCCCCAAAAAACTGTCCCCACCATGAAAAATCCAGTTGATTGTATTTGCTTGCAGGTCACATGTGACCAGTCCTCCCCTGAGTAGTACTATCTGAGCCCTAAACATTTAGGCTTCATTCACGCTTATGCGACTTGTCATGCAGCTTTGGACATCGAACTCGCAAGACAAGTCTTTCCCCATGTTTTCCAATGATAACCATTCATATACAGTATGTGCAAGTTGCAGCGACTTCTAAAGTAGTTCATGCAATACTTTGGTCCGACTTTCATGCAACTTGAGGGCCATAGAACTCAATGTTAGCCCTCAAAAGTCGCATGAAAGTCGTACCTGAATGTTATACAATGCAACAATTGTGCAACACTTGGCCATTAACACTGGTCAAAGCCAAAGGTGTATCCAAGTTGCACCCATCCAAAGTTGTGCCAAAGTTGCAGGAAAGTTGCACTGCAAAGTCAGCGCAACTTTGGAGTCGTACAAGTGTGAATGGAGCCTAGCCCCGCTCTGATCTGCCCTCTCTTGCGCTTTAGCCTGGCTGGCCTGCATAGTAAGAGGCAGGGGCGGATCCAGGGGGGGGGGGCAACGGGGCAATTGCTACCCCCGAGAAATCTGTTGCTAGCCGGACGGGTGAGATAGCGGGTGGCTCTGCGGGCGGGTGAGAAAGCAGGCGGCTCTGCGAGCAGCTGACATATCGGGCGGCTCACATATCGGGCGGCTCTGCGAGCGGCTGACATATCGGGCGGCTGAGCGGGCGGATGAGATAGCGGGCGGCTCCGATAGCGGGCGGACTGGTTTGTGGACGGGCTGAGCTGCCAGGTGTCTCAGTGTGTTGGCAGGTGAGAGAGAGAGAGAGCAGGCTCAGTGTGTCAGCTGGCCAATCAGTTAGCCAGGGGCGGGGGAGCAGAGAGATGAGATCATCTCTCACTGCCAGCCCTGCATCCCTGCAGTAACTTCACTGGGCAGGCAGCAAAGAGATTACATTATCCCAGCTGCCTGAGTCTGGGAATTCGGGGTCACAGCAAGAGACAACTAAAACACCCACTTAACAGGCAAGTGACAATCCACAAGGTGTGGCAGGTGATGTGGCAATCTGCAAGGTGTGGCAGGTGACGTGGCAAGTGACAATCTGCATCTGGTGGCAGGCAAGTGGCAATACACAAGGTGTGGCAGGTGACGTGGCAAGTGACAATCCACAAGGTGTGGCAGGTGACATGGCAAGTGACAATACACAAGGTGTGGCAGGCGATGTGGCAAGTGACAATCCACAAGGTGTGGCAGGTGACATGGCAAGTGACAATCCACAAGGTGTGGCAGGCGACGTGGCAACTGACAATCCACAAGGTGTGGCAGGTGATGTGGCAATCTGCAAGGTGTGGCAGGTGACGTGGCAAGTGACAATCTGCATCTGGTGGCAGGCAAGTGACAATCCGCAAGTTGTGGCAGGTGACGTGGCAAGTGACACTACACAAGGTGTGGCAGGCGACGTGGCAAGTGACAATACACAAGGTGTGGCAGGCGACGTGGCAAGTGACAATCCGCAACGTGTGGCAGGTGACGTGGCAAGTGACAATCCAAAACGTGTGGCAGGTGACGTGGCAAGTGACAATCCGCAGGGCTCCCACTGATTCTGCATTATGGTGAGTTGAACTATTTCATTTTATTTTACAATGTAATTATAGAAATAATGCGCTACTAATCTGACACTGTAACAACCATGGTGCCAGGATGATTGAAGCGCCAACACCAGCCATTTCCCCGATAAATTGCCCACAAAAAAAATGGATTTTCTGGCAGTGCCCCTCCCGAGACTAGACTCTGGATCCGCCCCGGTAGGAGGAAGCTGAGAAAAGGCTCAGAAGATAGACAGGGAGGATACGCACGGCATTGATTCCGGAGAGTTGCTGTGACAGCTGCAGAACGATGGCGATAATGATGGGCTGGCGATACTGGCTGGAGCGGAATAATTCAATAAAGGACACGGGCTTCTCCTGCGACATCCGCTCCCCTTCCTCCTTCATTTCTGTAATTTCTGAGGACACGTTGTGGGATTGTCGAAGTTTCTGTAAAACTAACACCAAATATTGTATGAAACACATGGAGAGCCAATATGGGGCTCATAAATAACACAAATCGGTGGCGGTTTACTATAGGGTAATCTGGCCAATAGGTTTAGGGATTTAACCTTTCAGGGCCCGGCACTTTTTCCGTAGACTGTTTGTGGTCAATTATGTCTTTCACAAGAGAAAAATTACTCTCACTTGCATTTATACTTTTTAACCCCTCCCACCCTGGCTTCCCTTTAAACGGTTCTGAAAGCCCGGGAGGTGGAAAAGATGGTGATCATGTGACTACTGTCACATGGTTGGAATGTGGTTGGGTGCAGCGTGGTGCGGTGACAATAAAACACACACAGTCCAGGTGCAAAATGTAGAATTTGTATTGAAATAAGGCAAATAGTTCACAACAGCCCAGTGGTAGGAGGCCCAACCGGAACACTCACCGATACCAACAGCGTGTAGCCGAGCAGGCTTCAGCCGAACTGTCTGGAGGGGCAGAATGCAGCCTGGCCAATCCGAGCCCAAACGGGCAGGTGTCCAAGGAGTGTGCGGATCCCTAAGCTTTCCCTGCTCAACTGGAACTTCTCCCCGCCGCTAATACTGTCCCTGACAGATGGGTGACACGTCCCTACAAGACCCACACATGAATGCACGCCAAACCCAGGGGCCAGGGTCTTAAATAGATTCTGCCACACCCAAGGTGGCCGCCAGAGTCACATGGGCGACCAGCATCCAATCGGATCACTGCCCCAGTCACTCAGGAAACCATAGAGGAGCCATGTTCCTCATGACTTCCCCTCCCTTTACATTGCCTCTGCGGTTGAGCGCCACCTGCAGTGGAGACAACAGACTGCACCTGCCTACAGGAAGCCGGTCCAGCTGCCTACTGATCTTTAGTCTGAACCAAGAGCTGTCTTTGACGACTCGTCCATTGTGCTGGGAGACCACAGTGATCACGGCAGCCCAGCGACATATATATATATATATATATATATATATATATAGTGTGTTGCCCGCCCTTTTGCCAACACATATATGTTGGGTGGTCATAAAGGAGTTCATGTGTTCTGTTCACCATCTTCCTAAATGTTTGCTAAGGCCAGTCGTGGGGTAGGATACCTTACACCTCCTCCCTCCATGCCCATCCAACAACGTTGGACTGGATGGACTTGTGTCTTTTTTTCAACCTCACCAACTATGTACCCATGTAGCGTAGCTAGCACGGAGTTGACTGCTTTGGCAAACAGCACTTTTCTCCATCTCCAAGTACTTGCCTAAGACAAATATTTCTCTAAGGTATGCAAGGGAAGGGGGGCTTGTGAGCTGCACTGTGCTTGGAGATGGAGGAAAGGGCCATTATTCAAAGCTGCTATCTCCTTGCTAGCTGCGTTGTTGCACAGCCATGGAAGAGAGGAGGGGTACCCTTTCAAGCTTTGTAGCTAGCCTTATTAGGTACGTAGAAAGATGGGACAAAGTACTACATGTTCTTTGTCCCCTGTGGAACAGGACACATTAAAAAAAATAGAAGTGAGACTTCTTTAAAGCAAAATAGACGGTAAATATATACAGTATATACTGTCTATCAATCAAAATAAATTGTATTTCTGTCAATGAAATCCTGGGATTTATACAGCCCTGCCGAACAAATCAGCCAGGTTGGTGACCTGACAAAGAAAATGGGAGGACATCTTTCCAAAGTGAGAGATCTTACGAGATTGTCGCTGAAACAGGTGTTCCTATTGGAAGATTTCCCCTCTATTCCTGCATCACTAACACCTGTAACATTTTGGATCTCCCATCTCTTTCTGTTGACAATGGTCATCAGGACCAGAGTGGGAACCAGTGGCGGCACGTCTACACGGGGCACAGGGGCGCCGCCCCCCTAATCCATGCCCCTGGTCCCTAATCTTCATGGAGGGCACCGGACGCATGGATTCCAATTGGTTTTTGTTTTTTTTAAGCACATGATTAGAGCCTGAGGCTCTAATTGGCTTCAAAAAAGGGTAGGCTCGGGGCACAGAGGACTGCGCCCTGAGCCCACCCAGTTGTGTGATAATAGCGAATTAATATTCCCAATTGTCTTCCTGATTCTCCTCCTGGCCAATCAGGAAGCAGCTCCTGAGACCAGATTGGCCAGGGAGTCTTAGGACTCCCAATCGTGTCTCAGGACACACTTCCTGTTCAGCCCAGAGGAGAACGGAGAGGAGAATGGTCGGCCTCCTATATTAAGGTTAGTCTCGCTGCCTTCCCGTCCATCTCCCGTGCAGGGTGTGGTGCTTGCGGCGATCACCGCCTTCCCATCCGCCGGTCATGACTTTGGTACCCTGACCTCATATGGTCCCCAGGACAGTGGACCTAGGGTTTGCACCTGTCCAGGATTCACCCGGACAGTTCGGGTTTTGAATCACGTGTGGTTTTAGGTGGTCTGAAATCCGGACACTTTATTCAGAATGGGCTGTAACCAAGATAGTCACACACAAATCTGTTGCCGTCTGGAAGCTGCGGGTGGCTGTCTGGGGGCAGGTTCGGCATCACTGGGATGCAGGGTATAGCAATTTGGCCACAGCCACTGTTTGCTATGGCATGCTATGCGCACCACATTACTACTCTTCTTGGTGCACCCAAAGGTATCCCAGGCTGCTAAAGTGTTCAGGTTTGGCTTGAAGAAAAGTTGGCAACCCTAAGTGGACCCCTCGGCACCTCCTGTAGTAATAATAACTGCACAGTACTCACTTTTTTCAGCTCTGTCCGGTTCATGCTTGATGATCAGCAGGAAGCGGGGGCTTTCAGGACAGAATGGCAGCAGGACACACTGAATGATTGCCAGGAGGACTGTGAGACCCAACAACAGGGGCCAGAGGGTCGCTGAACCCAAGATGACGTCAAGACCAAAAACCTGGAAACAGCAGCAAGAAACAAGAGTCAGTTAAAAGGGGAATAACACAAATAAAGGATAAGTGCTCTTCTTTTCTGCTCCCCTTCTCACCACCTACATTATAGACTGTTCTTACTTCAAACTCTGCTCTTCTGAGATTATGACTGTGCAGCCTATCCAGCACCGTAGCCAATATCCTGAAAACATGTGATTTTTGAGACCCATCCAACATGCGCACCATCCATGTCAATGGAAAGCCCGTCTTAAGCTTGGCAATTGACCAGGCATTTTCAACCAGGGTTTCATGGAACCCTAGGGTTCCTCCCAAGGTTGCTAGGGGCTCCTTGAGCTGTGGCTAGTTAACCTTCCATCTGATGGTGCCTTCATATCTTCAGGTCCATTGCCACTTGGCAGAGCCAGTAGCGTGACACCAAAGATATTTTCAGCTGACTCTAAGGGTGACAGTCTAACCGGCACTATAGGGGTCCTTCCTTCCACTGACTACTAATGTAAGGAGCATTTTCCTTATGACCTCCAAGGGACTAATCTTAGCAGGGGTTCCCAGAAACCCAAAAATTATTTCAAGGGTTCTTCTGGGGAAAAAGGTTGAGAAAGACTAACGTAGACTGAGGCCACAGAACATCTCTACCACTTCCATTATAGACTGTTCTTACTTCAAACTCCGCTCTTCTGAGATCATGACTGTGTAGCCTATCCAAGCACCATAGCCACTATCCTGAAAACTTGTAATTTCTAAGACCCATCCAACATACGCAACATCCACACCAATGGAAAGCCTGTCTTAAACTTGGCAGTTGCCATTTTTAACTACTTAGACCAGGCATTTTCAACCAGGGTTTTGTGGAACCCTAGGGTCCCTCCCAAGGTTGCTAGGGGTTCCTTGAGCTGTGGCTAGTTAACCTTCCATCTGATGGTGCTTTCATATTTCCAGGTCCATTGCCACTTGGCAGAGCCTGTAGCATGACACCAAAGATATTTTCAGCTGACTCTAAGGGTTACAGTCTAACCAGCACTGTGAGGGGTCTTTCCAATGGAAAGGAGCATTTTCCTTATGACCTTCAATAGACTAATCTTAGCAGGGGTTCCCAGAATCTCAAAAATGTTTCTGGGGTAAAAAGGTTGAGAAAGACTGATAAAGACTTAGGCCACAGAACACATAGATGAGCATTGCACTGAAATGTAGCCCCTAAAAGAAGCAAACCACTGATGATTCGATAGTAGGGAGTCCCATGATGTGGCAACAATAAGTGGTTTGGTTTTTTTGATGCTATATGGGACACATTTGAGCCACAATCATTAAAGCAGAGCTTCACCCTCCTCCCCCACTTTCTGTCATTTCCTATGTTCCTGAAGTGCATTAGAATTGAAGAGCAGCTTGAAGACGTTTTCAACATTACAGAACAAGCCCGGTTGAATGTGACCAACTACTACAAGATTTAACATTAGACTCTATTTCTTTATCAAATAAGGTGTACTTTGTCTGACACAGGCCATTTCATGTACTCACCTGTGCTATCAATGTTCCAATCACGATGCCAAGCTGGTTGAGTGTCCCCAAAGCTCCTCGGTAAGCAGTGGGCGCCAGTTCCCCAATGTACATCGGCACTAGACCAGTGCAGAACCCAGAGAAAACTCCAATGACGAATCTTCCAATAATCAGCATCTCTATGGCCCAGGCAATCTTAGAAAGTGCCATTAAGGCACCTCCGACCAGAGCAAAAACATTGACTAGTAGCATGGCATTCCTCCTGGAAATGGGCAAATGAGAACCATGGTTATATATAAATATCAAACCAAATGAATAATGATATTTTCCAAAAACATACACTGTGAAAAGTTTAGTGTCCCCTAACACTAAAGGCCTTAGAGAAGAACCTCTTACGTTAGTTGTCCATTGAAAAGTTACTTCTTACATTGTTGGTCAGTGTAGAAGTGAACTCTTATAGGACGTACACACAGTCGGACTTTGTTCGGACATTCCGACAACAAAATCCTAGGATTTTTTCCGACGGATGTTGGCTCAAACTTTTTTTGTCTACACACGGTCGCACAAAGTTGTCGGAATTTCCGATCGCCAACCACGCGGTCACGTACACCACGTACGACGAGACTAGAAAAGGCCGGTTTAGAACCAAGCGCGGCACCCTTTGGGCTCCTTTTGCTAATCTCGTGTTAGTAAAAGTTTGGTGAGAGACGATTCGCGCTTTTTCAGACTCGTGGCTTTCAGATCGTTTTCTGCCGTTCAGTTTGTGCTTGTGGGTTTGTATCTGCTCTTCAGTGCGTGCAGCAAGTTCCGCGTGACTTTAGGTAGTCATTGTATTCTTGTTCGTTCGTTACTGGTTTTCAGGTCGCTCTTCACAGGCCTTGCTGTTCTTCAGTGCGTTCTGTTACTTCGTTCTGAGCAGCCGACCGTTTTCTAGCCATGTTTCGTATGCATACTCCTCATAGAGTTCGTGCTGTGCGGGGGCTTGGTGTTGGGGTCCTGACCTTGACACAAGTCCAGTCCATGAACAGGGTGGGGAGGAGTTCATGGACCAAGAATTGGTTGCTTCAGCGTGGCCAGTTCTCTCATATGCCTTTGCTCCGTGAGATCCGTGAGAATAATCCTGATGATTTCAGGAACTTTCTCAGGATGACGGACCCCGTGTTTCACCGTCTGTTGGCTTTGCTGACCCCCTATATCAGCAGGCAGGATACCTGCATGAGGCAAGCCATCACTCCGGAGCAGAGGCTCGTTGCTACCTTGCGGTATTTGGCGACAGGGAGAAGTCTGCAGGACTTGAAGTTCTCGACAGGCATCTCCCCCAGGCTCTGGGGATCATTATCCCAGAGACCTGTTCTGCCATCATACAGGTCCTGCAGAAGGAGTATATGAAGGTAAGATTTTTATCCTTTAATATCACATTTTATTGTATTGAATGTTTGCTAATATATTGTATTTCTTTCCTCATTCCCTAATTACCATGATTGTAATATGCTGTGAATGTCCCCTTTGTCCTCATGCATGCTGGATTTTTATGTAATTATTATTTTAGGTCCTTCATACATATTTGCCCTTCACTAACCTCCCTAGCATGGTGTCTCCTGCCCCTATATTCACCTCATGTAGTCACTTAACAATGTATTTTATCAGCTCCATAGTAGTGCTTTACCCCAAACACCCCCTAAAATGTTTGGAAATGTTATTTTTGATTTAAATTCAGGCAGAGTGGCAGAGGCTTTTTTTTGTGGTGTCCCCAAATAATTTTTAGTAACCCTCCCTCCCCCAACTGCTAAGTCAGCTGATCCCAATTCTCTATCCTCAATCAACTATCTGCTGACTTTGCCAAACCCATACACACTATACCCACCTCTTTACTGGTCAGATTTATGGATGAATTCCCCAAAGCATGTAGTGCAAGGGCCTGTATACTTTCAAATGGTACTGTTTAAAGTTTTTGTATCCTATTATTATCTTGACAGGTAATAGCAGAATGTCCAAATGTCCTCAAATGTGTACAATGTGTATTTATATCTTTGTATTATGACACTTCTTACCTGTCCAGTGGGCTGCCAATAGTGTAACTAAGGAGGGGCTGTTCCAAGTAATACCCATTATTTAGGCATTCACCTCTCAATGAAGTGAAGAGGGTTACCTGTCCAAGATTCACCCCCCCCCCTATAATGTTAGAAATGGCCCATGAGAGGGGGGGAGGGGGAATTTGATAGGTGTACCTTATACTTTGGCCTTGTTAAATTCTCCTTACTAAATGCTATCTGGAGGTTGCCACATAATGTTTGTGCCTAATCTGCTTGCCATGTTTCTGTGAAAAAATAGTAATGTTTATTGTTTTTTCCTCAACAGTTTCCTTCCACGCCACAGGAATGGCAGACTGTGGCCTCCCACTTTGCCCAGCGGTGGGACTTTCCTAACTGCGGAGGGGCAATTGATGGGAAACACGTCCACATCGTCCCACCACCCAACTCGGGGTCGTACTATTATAATTACAAGTAGTTCAATAGTATAGTGATGTTGGCGGTGGTGTCGGCTAATTACGACTTCTTGTATGTGGACGTGGGGAAGAATAGCCGGATGTCCGATGGTGGAGTCATCGCCCAGACGGAGTTCTACAGGCGTCTCCAGAATGGCATCTTGGACTTGTCAGCTCCAGAGGACAATGTTGAAGGACTCCCATTTGTGTTCGTTGCTGATGAAGCGTTTGCGCTGGGGGACCACCTGATGCGGCCATTCCCAATGAGGACCCTCACCCCGGAACAGAGGGTTTTTAATTACCGGCTGGCCAGAGCCCAAAGAGTGGTGGAGAACACATTTGGAATCCTGGCCAGCCGGTTCCGCCTATTTATTAAACCCATCCATATGGCGGAGTATAAACTGAACCATATAATACTTGCGTGCTGTGTTCTCCATAACTTTTTAAGGAAACATTCGGCCAACTATGCTGGCTCAGTTGGGCCTGAGGCCGGAATCATACATTAAACCACACTGACGGCGCTTGAAAGTGGCCGTCCTGGCTTGCCCTCCCTGAGTGCCCGTGATGTCCGGTTACGCTATCTGGAGTTCTTTGCGGGTAGGGGGGCTATCAATATGCCAAACAATCTGTGAAGCCTTTTTATAATAAAAAAAATAATAAATTCTTTGTGGACATTTACTGCTTGTGTTTGTTTTAGCTGACCCTGACAGAAATGTGTAGAGTCCCGAAAATGTCGTGATTGTGTAACCTTATACAAAGCACTGTTGGCTGTTATTTACTAAATGCAAAAACACATTTCACTACAAGTGCACTTGCAACTGCACTGAAACTGCACTTGTAGTGCAAAGTGGATTTGCCCTTAGGAAATAACCCCCATTTTCTCATAAAACAACAATTACATCACCCCAAAAGTGTTGTAGCGTTGAGACAATAATCCACACATTCTTGATTAACAATCTTTTTAATACCTGCACAATCACATGTGCATTTACCAAAGGTTTTTCAAACAAACCAACATGTTTGTTGTATAACAATTTTTGTGGTGGCATTATCCAAAATCAAAATGTCCATTTTATAGAAAACAGGTCTGTGTAAAACCAACAAGAAAAGACACAAATCTTGAACTTACAAACGTCACATTTGGTCGAATTTGAAGGCAATATCAGACATGAGTATTTAGGAACTGTGTTTGATATTGCGTTCAGATGGGGGAAAATCACCCCTGGAAAAGCCAAATTTGGAAGATGCACACAAATTTCCCAATGTCAACATGTGCTATCTGCCATCACGGGGGATCAAGGGACGTGTTTTGGGGGAGAAACCCCTTCCTCACCGCTACTTTATTATTGAGGAAGGGGTTGCACCCCCAAAACGCGTCCATTGATCTCCCGTGATGGCAGATAGCACATGTTGACACACTGTGTGCATCCTCCAAATTTGGCTTTGGGGAAAATCACAAAAACATTTCGCACATTGTAGCACACAAAAGAAGAAAGTGATTTGGAGGGGTTTTAAACTCGCCCCAAAACATCAACGATGTTTTTATATTTTGGAATAACATCATTGATGTTTTGCTTGATGATTTCCAATTGTAAATTACACCCCATGATCTCCCCGATCAGGATCTGGGCACTTTCGGATGTGAAAGGATCTTCATCCACAACCTCACGATCACCTAAAAAGAGAGGAACCCCAAAATAAATTTGGTTTAAAAAAAATACCGCCATCCATCTCTTATCTGAGCCTGTGGTCGCAGACACTCACCTGTTGTGGTAACTAGTTCCACCACGTCTTCATCCTCCTGCTCAGCTTGTGTTGGGGGGATTTCCCCTTCTTCCAGAGGGGGGGGGGGGTTCTGGTCTCCTCAGATGAGGGGTGTCCTCCGAGTCTTTTATCCCCTATGTAAAACAAAAATGGTATACTTAGCACACAGATATTTAATGTCAGAACTATAAATAGGAAACATTGCTTGGAAGTGAGGTACAATTGTCAATTTTAGCCGAGTTCCAATATGTAGCTTTTTAGTGTCCTTTGTCAACCTGCAATACTTTACCTGTTTGGTACAAGCTTCACAGATGGAGACCCCCCTATAGTATACACTGGAGTACCTGTGTGCCCCCCCTAATAAAAAGGGTGTTCTTGTGTCCCACACTAGTGCTCCAGTGTCCAGATGTGTAAACAGCTGCTGAGTGTCCTCTCCTTACACAGAATCTAGTTTGCATTTCATTCTAGTAACAAAGCCATCTACACAACCCAATTCTTTGAAGACAAGTATAGGGCGTCAAAATGGTGGCCAAATGCATATGGGCTAAACAATGGTATTTTATAGTTGGAACGAAAAATGTTTGATCCGAACGAATAATGTGCCCATGAACATGAAAGTTGCCCTTTTAAACTGTACAACAGTTCCTAAAAGCACATGGAGCAGCACGAACGTAATAAACACAAAAAGAATAGGAACACAGCACAACTACTTACTTTTTTGCAGCACTCTCCGGATCTTTCTGTACTGCTCATGTTCTCATAATTTCAGGTTCGACCACCGCTTCCTGAGCTGATCTTTCAATCGTCGTACCCCAAAATTCCGGTGCAGACTCCTGACCACTTTCGCCATGATCTTGGCCTTTCTGACATTGGGGTTGGGGTAAGGTACATACTTTCCATCATAGTCAACCCTCTTAAGGATGTCCACCATCTCCAACATCTCCCCAAAGGACATATTTGAGTCCTTAAATCTCCTTCTGGATCGGGACGTTTCAGGCTCTGGCCTTTCCTCCTCCTCCTCGTTGCTACAATTAGCACGCACCTGCTGTCTATCCGCCATGTGCTCTTCCCCCACTGCGCCGAACGAAAAGGGGCGGGGAATAGACTAGAAAGAACGTCAGGGGCGGGCGGAGAGATACGCATGCGCAGTGTGTATAAAGCGTAACACACGTGCGTATTACATACGATCTGTGAGCGGAGGAAGGAGCATCGGAGACGCCGATCGTAATAACTAAGGTAAGATCTAAACTTGCGCCTATACTGCTTCGAAATGGAAGCCTATATTGTAACAAGATTAGGGGAGTTTGGCCTGACATTAGGGTTTGTCTTGTGTTGTGTTTTGCAGAGAAAATGGATGGGTTCAACGACCACAATTTCCTGCCCCTGTTCATTGACAAATACAGGGAGCTGCCCTGTCTGTGGCAGGTGAGACACCCCCACTATAATCACAAACAGAAGAGGCAGGCAGCGCTGGAGAAACTGCTGGAGTTGGTGAAGCCGGTGGTCCCCACAGCAACCATCCCTTATTTAAAAGCCAAAATTGGTGGCCTGAGGAGCACATATCTTAGGGAGCGCAAGAAGGTCACAGATTCCCAGAGATCCGGATCTGCAGCAGATGACGTTTATGTCCCCAGGCTGTGGTACTATGAGAGACTGCGATTTCTGTCAGACCACACTGAAGTCAGGGAATCCCTCTCCACTCTTCCTTCCACTCTTCCTTCCACCCCAGCTGAGGCTTCTGATGTCCAACCTGGGCCTTCCAGCCAGGAAGAAGTGGGGGAGCCCAGCTGGAGTCAGGTATAGCATTGTTCTACAAATTTCTGGTCAATAAATAAATGATGTTTACTAGATGTTATTATTGATCACTATTTGCTGATTAAAAAAAGTGTTTTACATATCAATAGACAGTAGTGGGCACCCAAAATTGTGACAAAAATGCAAAATGCTGGGCTCAGAAGGATAGTCTGTTATATTTGTTAACATTCAATTTGCAGCAGTCAGGAGGTGAAAATTGTGTGTGATTGATGAAGAAAAAACTAAAACTATGTCCCTTTTTCATACACAGGAAGACCTCAGCCAGGAGGAGGTTTTGGAATGTGGCAGTCAGGAGGAGGCGGGGATTAGTTGCAGCCAGGAGGAGGCGGGGCTAAGTGTCAGCCAAGAGAAGCCTGGGACAAGTCGCAGCCTGACTGAGTCTCAGGTCCCTCCCCTCCGCCTGCCATATAAACGAGCCAGGAAGGCCACTCCGAGTCTCGTGCAGGATTCAGCGTTCAGGCTGATCCAGGAGGCTTCTGCGTCCCTCAGAGCCTTCCCCACTCCTGAAGAGGCCTTTGCCTGCATGGCTGCCACAAAATTGCAGGGCATGCAGGAGGGCCAACGCAGGCTCTGTGAGGACCTTCTGTACAAAGTCCTACGTAAGGGGGAGAGTGGGGAACTAACACCCAAGACGGATGTCATTGAGTTGGACCATCCTCCTCCTCCTCCTCCTGCTGCCACAACTCCACCACCACAGCCACCGCGTGGAAGGAAGCGTGGAAGGAAGACCAAAGAGTGATTGCCCTGGGTTCAGTTTGGTCTGACAGAAGATGCAGTCTCTTGTATGACCACAGCCTGGGGACACAGATGTCATCTGCTGCTTTCCGGATCTCTGGGACTTCTGGACCAGACTGCCCTCCCTTAGATATGGACTCCTCAGGCCACCAATTTTGCTTAAAAAAAGTTGATGTCTGCCCTGGGGGTCCAAGGCTTCGCCCACTTCTGCAGTTTCTCCAGCGTTGCCTCCCTCTTTGTTTATTTGTGAGCCCTTAATAAAAAAATTTTGGGGAAATTCTACTCTCCTGTGTGTGTTTTCATCCAAAAAAGACAGTTTGTTGGTGACGATTCAGGTACATTTCTAACATAAAATGTGAAATTAACAAGAGACAACAACACCAAACAATCTCCTACAGATTAAATAGAACAACATATCAGTGGTGTTGTGGGAACCTGTCACAAAAAACACACACAAACATTTTCGGGAGTACAAATCAAAATCGCAAAAAAAATAAAAAATAAAATACAAACACAAAAAAAGAATCTACATTAAAGCCAAAAAACATATAAAAAATATACAAAAATATGTTGTCAGATGTGAGAAATCAAAATATATTGAGGGAATCACGATAAATAGTAACGAAATAAGTTTGTGAGAAGTGTGTGTGAATATGAGCAGCAAAACTACTTCATTCTTGTCACATTATAAAGAAGAAGAGAGTGCGCTGTATTAAACCATTTTTAACATTGCAGCGTGACGAAAGTGCTGTATCCATTGCGAACGCTAAGTTTCCCAGAACGAGCTGTTCTGTGCCGGAATTTCTTCCGAGCATGCGTGGCACTTTGTGCGTCGGAACAGGCCACATACGGTCGGAATTGACGCAATCCGATTTTGTTGTCGGAAAATTTTATCTCCTGCTCTCCAACTTTGTGTGTCGGAAAATCCGATGGAAAATGTCCGATGGCGCCCACACACGGTCGGAATTTCCGACAACACGCTCCGATCGGACATTTTCCATTGGAAAATGAGACCGCGTGTACGGGGCATTACATTGGATGCCAGTGAACAATTGGCCCCTAACATTGGTGGTCAGTGTAGATGGGAGATCAAGATCCAGCATTGCTCAGGGAACCCCTAGCAACCTTTAGAGCAGGGTTTCTCAACCAGGGTACCATGTATCTCTAGGGTTCCTCTACAGGTTGCTAGGGGTTCCTTGAGCTATGGTCAATTTCTGCCTCTCAGTCTCAGATAACTTCCTATTGACACTATTGGTCTTTTTAGCTATCTGTAAGGGGGGGGATTCTGCCCAATGACCACAAGTGCAAGGAGGATTCTTCCCACTGACCTTAAGGTACCATGAGTTGTAGGTATAGTAAATTTTAGCAGAAAGTTATTTCAAGGGTGCTTCTGTGTTGAAAAGGTTAAGAAAGGCTGCTGTAGGTGCTCCATAGACATTTGATCACCCAATTTCAAGCAGGGTTTCTCAAGAGGTTGCTAGGGGGTTCCGTGAGCTGTGGCTGATTGACCTCCCATTTGGTGGTGGCTGCATAGTTCTGGGGCCAATGCCACTTGGCAGGGCCAGCAGAAAGACACAAACTATCTTTTAAGCCGTCTGCAGGGGAAGCGTTCTGACTACCACTGTAAGGATTGCTTCTTCCCATTGATCCCCAGTCTAAGGGTGCTCTAGAGAAACCTTGGGATTCCACAGAACCTATGCCACACTCCCTCAATTTCCCCTTTAGGCAGGTAATATAGCTATGACAAAGTAGCAACCATTAAGTAGGAAGCAGGGGCAGCTTCCTCAGGGCCGGATCTCCATATCTACAGCCTGTAGGCACGCCATTTTTGGTACCCAAACCCTCAACCCTCTGCAAGAATCTCCTCTTTTACTCAGATATTTTTTTTTTTTGTACTCCTATGCTGACTTAGAATATTGTAGCAGATGATTGTACTTCTACCATTTCTGAACAAAATGCGTGGCTAATAAATATCCAAGTAAAAGCCAACTCTTTCCTTCTGTTGCCTATAGGCACAAGGCTAGTGTGCTTAATGGTAAACCCAGCCTTAAGCATACTGTATGTAATGATACAGTTGTATTACACTACAATAATCCAGTAAGTATTATGCAGTAAGTATTATGCAACTACTATCATAATTTTCTAAATAATAAACACACATTGAGGTCAGGAGTCTGTGCAGGCCAGTCAAGTTCCTCCACCCCAAACTCGCTCCTCCATGTCTTTATGGACCTTGCTTTGTGCACTGGTCCAAATCATTTGGTGGAGGGGGGATTATGGTGGGGGGTTGTTTTTCAGGGGTTGGGTTTGGCCCCCTTAGTTCCAGTGAAGGGAACTCTTAAGGCGTCAGCATACCAAGACATTTTGGACAATTTCATGCTCCCAACTTTGTGGGAACAGTTTGGGGACGGCCCCTTCCTGTTCCAACATGATTGCGCACCAGAGCACAAAGCCTTAGGCTCTAATTGCGTGCTTAAAAAAAAACCCCCATTGGAATCAATGCATCTGGCTCCCTGGATGTAGATTAGGGGGCTGGGCGCATGGATTGGGGGGCGGCGCCCCTGCGCTCCTAATGGACAGGCAGCCACTGGGCGTAAACTCATACATAGCGGCATTAAGCCATTCGTTACTATTTGTAGCTGGGTGTACTATACCATCCATTTGGGTTTACATGGCAGCTGTGTCTCCCAGGTGTAGAAATATGCCCACAGTTTACATCATATGGCCTCCTGTGCCCGTGTGCATGAGGTCTAAAAAAAGACGGTAGATTGTCCTCAAACTATAACCTTAAAAGAGAATGCGGCATCCTTACCTGCCAAAACGGTTGGCGACGTACCCCACAGAGAGGGAGCCCACCATCCCACCTACGGAGAATATGGCCACAGAGAGGGACCACAGTGATGTCAGAAGGCTTTCAGAAATAGACTCTTTGTAGCGACGGACGTACGTCTCATTATAGAACGACCTGATGATCTGAAAAAAGGAAACGCCAGTTGCATAGTTTAGTAAAAAAAAAAAAAAAAAAAAAAACAATACCCGGGAGAAGCCTTTCTCCATGTTTATACCCCAGAGGCAATCTTGAAATAAGTTTTGGGCCTCGAGGAACCCTTGCTAAGACCTATTCTTTGGGGGTCAGTGGTAAAAATGCCCTCCCTCTTGCAGCGGCCTTTCAGGCAGCTAAAAAGACCAATGGTGTCCTGCAGCTGGCTCTGCCAAGTGGCATTGGTCCCAGAACTTTGCAGGCACCATCAGAAGGGAGGTCAATCAGCCACAGCTCAACCTCTGGAGGAACCCTAAAGTTCCGCAGAACTGTGGTTGGCAATGGCTGACTTGGAGGGTGGTATAATGTTGGGGCAAGGAAACAAGCCACAAAGCGGTTTGTCCAATCCTCCGTGGCCAGCAGACACCAGAGGACCCTTTGGCATACTCAAAGACAAAAAAATACAGGACTTGGTGAACCTTTTATGTGAATTTGGCTAATTGAAGTGTGGTGTGGCGGCAATACCACACACAGGCCCAGTGTGATGAAAGAACTTGCATTGAAATAATGCAAAGACAGTTCACAGATAACCCAGGGGGAGGTAGCCCAGCTGGGAACACTCATAGGTCCAACAGCATGTAGAGAGCAGGGTTCAGCTGAACTGACAGCTCCTGTAGAGAGGGGAAGAATGCGCCCTGGCCGTCTTGTGCCCAAGCAGGAAGATGTCCAGAGAATTTGCGTGCCGTAAGCCTTCCCTCCTTGTCAGGAACCTTTCCCTTCCGCTAGTTCTGTCCCTATAAGACATGGTTCCTGTCCCTACTCTACCAACTACGCAATATGCGTGCCAAACCTGGGAGCCAGGGCCTTAAAAAGGCTCTGCCTGACCCAAGATGGCTGCTAGAGTCACATGGCAGCATCCAATGGGATAGCTTCCCTGGTGACCCAGTAAACCATAGGGGAACCATGTTCCTCTTGAATTCCTCTTAAAACTGCAGTACCGTTGTGGAAGAGTGCCACCTGCAGTGGAGAAAGTAGACTGCACCTGCCTACAAGTCTGCCAACCTACACATTTGTGGTTCCTTCTGTAATCCTATTAAGCTCTGATGTTCGGAAAGAGGTTTGTTGGAGCAATTTGGTACTGTGAGTGATGACAACAACGTCTTCCTTTTTAGGGAATTTTTCTGACTTTTTCGTATATTTTTATGTAAGTGGAATTTATTATTTTTTAAATGATGGTTTGGGAAAAACAAATGTCTTGTGGTAAATTATGTGATTTATTTTCCTTGCGTGTGGTTGGGTGTTTTTTTTGCAAAGTGAAGCTTTGCCTCATTTACTAAGCTCTAGTGCCTGCACTTGCACAGTGCACAGTCTATCTGCCTTTAGTAAATCAGCCCCATGATGTTTAGCATATGCAATGTTAGTAACGGTCCTACTGAATTGTAGAAGACTGAGGAGGATCTGCTACAGGTTTGGATGGAGAAATGGAGACCTGATCCAGAGACTGGGAACATGCTAAGTGAGGCTGGTAGAAATCCTGGTAATCCCTTTTACAAATAAGTTCTCTCAATATAGACTGTAGGGGGTCCAAGGGCTACCCAACATGTACCAAAGGGCCACATGTGGCACTTGGGCACCAAGGAATTAATGACTTTACAGTGGGGGGAAAATAGTGATTGTCTCCCCTGCAGATTGTGTAAGTTTTGCCCACTTACAAAGAAATGAAGGATCTATCATTTTTATCAGAGGTGTATTTTATATGATAGAGACAGAATATCAACCAAAAATCCAGAAAAAATGAAACAAATGTTATAAATGGAGTAAAATAAGTATTTGATTCCCTACCAACCAACAATAGTTCTGCCCCCCCACAGACTGGCTCCAGTAGGAGCTCATGTGGTACACAGATTAGTCCTGTCAATGTAAGAAGGTTCTCCTAACGACAACTCGTTATGTGTATAAAAGACACCTGTCCACAGAATCTCTTCCATCCAATCCTCACCATCATGGGGAAGACCAAAGAGCTGTCAGAGGACGTCAGGGAGAAGATTGTAGACCTGCACAATGCTGGAATGGGCTACAAGACCATCAGCAAGAAGCTTGGTGAGAAGGAGACAACTATTGGAGCGATTATTCACAAATGGGAGAAATACAAAATAACCATCAATCGCCCTCGGTCTGGAGCTCCGTGCAAGATTTCTCCTCATGGGGTGAGGATGGTCAGGAGAAAAGTAAGGGGTTCAGCCCAGAACTACACGGGAGGAGCTTATGAAGGATCTCAAGGCAGTTGGGACCACAGTCACCAAACAAACCATTGGTAACACAATACACCACCATGGATTGAAATCCTGCAAGGTCCCCCTCCTCAGGAAGACACATGTACAGGACCGTCTGAGATTTGCCAATGAACATCTAAATGATTCAGAGAAGGATTGGGAGAAAGTTCTGTGGTCAGATGAGACCAAAATTGAGCTCTTTGGCATTAACTTGACTCGCCGTGTTTGGAGGAAGAAAAATGATGACTATGACCCTAAGAACATCATCCCTACAGTCACACATCATCCCTACAGTCACACATGGAGGTGGAAACATGATGCTTTGGGGCTGCTTCTCTGCTAAAGGTACAGACTGACTTTGCCGCATTGAGGACAAGGCATGGATGGGACCATGTATTGTAAAATCTTGGATGAGAACCTTCTTCCCTCAGCCAGAACACTGAAGATGGGTCATGGATGGGTCTTCCAGCATGACAATCACCCAAAACATACCGCCAAGGCAACAAAGGAGTGGCTCAAGAAGAAGCACATTAAGATCATGGAGTGCCCCAGTCAGTCTCCAGACCTTAATTCTATAGAAAATGTATGGAGGGTAGACATGTGCAGGATGAAAAAATTTGTTTAGTTTAGTTTCGATTCATTATTTAACTAAATTCGTTTAGTTAAATTTGTTGCATTCGTTACATTCGTTTTCGGAATTCGTTTCGTTTCGTATTCAAATTCGAATTCGAAAAATTCGACCGCATTCGAAAAAATTTCGACCGTATTCGAAAAAAACTATCAAATTCGAAAAAATTCTACCACATTCGAAAAAAAACTATAAAATTCGAAAAAATTCTACCACATTCGAAAAAAACTGTCAAATTTGAAAAAATTCTACCACATTTGAAAAAAAACTATAAAATTCGAAAAAATTCTACCACATTCGAAAAAAAACTATAAAATTCGAAAAAATTCTACCACATTCGAAAAAAACTATAAAATTCGAAAAAATTCTACCGCATTCGAAAAAAAACATTAACTGAATTTGAAAAAGTAACTATATATAACCATTTTGCGAAATTTGAAATTCGTATAGAATGAATTCCAATAGAAAAGATTAGGATAGAATAGAAAATATAAAAGAATAGCATAGAAAAACAATAGAACAGAATAGAAAAAAATATAATATATTGTATTCTAATCTTTTCTATTCGAATTCGAATTCATTCTGTACCAAATTCCAATTTCGGAAGATGGTTATATATATATTATATTTTTTTTTCTATTCTGTTCCATTGTTTTTCTATGCTATTCTTTTCTATCCTATTCTAAACTTTTCTATTCGAATTTGAATTAATTCTATGCGAAATTCGAATTTCGGAAGATGGCTTCTAAAATTAGAATTTCGTATAGAATGAATTCGAATTTGAATAGAAAAGATTAGAATAGAAAATAATAGAAATAGAGTAGACTAGAAAAACAATAGAACAGAAGAGAATAAAATATAATATATATATTATATTTTATTCTCTTCTGTTTCATTGTTTTTCTAAGCTATTCTTTTTTTATTCTATTCTAAACTTTTCTATTCGAATTTGAATTCATTCTATACGAAATTTGAATTTGAATAGAAAATAATAGAAAAGAATAGACTAGAAAAACAATAGAACAGAACAGAATAAAATATAATATATATATATATATTATATCTTATTCTATTCTGTTCTATTGTTTTTCTAGTCTATTCTTTCTACTCTATTCTAATCTATTCTATTCAAATTCATTTTACGAAATTCGAATTTCGGAAGATGGTTATTTATATATACCGTATTTATCGGCGTATAACACGCGCTGGCGTATAACACACACCCCAAGTTTAGGAGGGAATTTTAAGGAAAAAAACTTTTAGGAGGGAAGTTTAAGGAAAAAAAACTTACATTTAAATGCCCATCAATGCAGCCTCATCAGTGTTCATCTGCAGCCTTTCCCCAGTGTCCAGTGCAGCCTTGCCCCAGTGCAGCCTTGTCCCCAGTGCAGCTTTGCCCCAGTGCAGCCTTGCCCCCAGTGCAGCTTTGCCCCAGTGCAGCCTTGTCCCCAGTGCAGCCTTGTCCCCAGTGCAGCCTTGTCCCCAGTGCAGCTTTGCCCCAGTGCAGCCTTGTCCCCAGTGCAGCTTTGCCCCAGTGCAGCCTTGTCTCCAGTGCAGCCTTGTCCCCAGTGCAGCTTTGCCCCAGTGCAGCCTTGTCCCCAGTGCAGCCTTGTCCCCAGTGCAGCTTTGCCCCAGTGCAGCTTTGCCCCAGTGCAGCCTTGTCCCCAGTGCAGCTTTGCCCCAGTGCAGCTTTGCCCCAGTGCAGCCTTGTCCCAGTGCAGCTTTGCCCCACTGCAGCCTTGCCCCAGTGCAGTCTTGTCCCCAGTGCAGCTTTGCCCCAGTGCAGCCTTGTCCCCAGTGCAGCCTTGCCCCCAGTGCAGCTTTGCCCCAGTGCAGCTTTGCCCCAGTGCAGCCTTGTCCCCAGTGCAGCCTTGCCCCAGTGCAGCCTTGTCCCCAGTGCAGCCTTGTCCCCAGTGCAGCTTTGCCCCAGTGCAGCCTTGTCCCCAGTCCAGCTTTGCCCCAGTGCAGCCTTGTCCCCAGTGCAGCCTTGTCCCCAGTGCAGCTTTGCCCCAGTGCAGCCTTGTCCCCAGTGCAGCTTTGCCCCAGTGCAGCCTTGTCCCCAGTGCAGCTTTGCCCCAGTGCAGCCTTTTCCCCAGTGCAGCCTTGTCCCCAGTGCAGCTTTGCCCCAGTGCAGCCTTGTCCCCAGTGCAGCCTTGCCCCAGTGCAGCCTTGTCCCCAGTGCAGCCTTGTCCCCAGTGCAGCTTTGCTCCAGTGCAGCCTTGTCCCCAGTGCAGCTTTGCCCCAGTGCAGCCTTGTCCCCAGTGCAGCTTTGCCCCAGTGCAGCCTTGTCCCCAGTGCAGCTTTGCCCCAGTGCAGCCTTGTCCCCAGTGCAGCTTTGCTCCAGTGCAGCCTTGTCCCCAGTGCAGCTTTGCCCCAGTGCAGCCTTGTCCCCAGTGCAGCTTTGCCCCAGTGCAGCCTTGTCCCCAGTGCAGCCTTGCCCCAGTGCAGCCTTGTCCCAGTGCAGCTTTGCCCCAGTGCAGCCTTGTCCCCAGTGCAGCCTTGTCCCCAGTGCAGCTTTGCCCCAGTGCAGCCTTGTCCCCAGTGCAGCTTTGCCCCAGTGCAGCCTTGTCCCCAGTGCAGCTTTGCCCCAGTGCAGCCTTGCTCCAGTGCAGCCTTGTCCCCAGTGCAGCCTTGTCCCCAGTGCAGCCTTGTCCCCAGTGCAGCTTTGCCCCAGTGCAGCTTTGCCCCAGTGCAGCCTTGTCCCCAGTGCAGCCTTGTCCCCAGTGCAGCCTTGTCCCCAGTGCAGCTTTGCTCCAGTGCAGCCTTGTCCCCAGTGCAGCCTTGTCCCAGTGCAGCCTTGTCCCCAGTGCAGCCTTGTCCCCAGTGCAGCCTTGTCCCCAGTGCAGCTTTGTCCCAGTGCAGCCTTGTCCCCAGTGCAGCCTTGTCCCCAGTGCAGCCTTGTCCCCAGTGCAGCTTTGCCCCAGTGCAGCCTTGCTCCAGTGCAGCCTTGTCCCCAGTGCAGCCTTGTCCCCAGTGCAGCCTTGTCCCCAGTGCAGCTTTGCCCCAGTGCAGCTTTGCCCCAGTGCAGCCTTGTCCCCATTGCAGCTTTGCCCCAGTGCAGCCTTGTCCCCAGTGCAGCCTTGTCCCCAGTGCAGCCTTGTCCCCAGTGCAGCCTTGTCCCCAGTGCAGCTTTGCCCCAGTGCAGCCTTGTCCCCAGTGCAGCCTTGTCCCCAGTGCAGCTTTGCCCCAGTGCAGCTTTGCCCCAGTGCAGCCTTGTCCCCATTGCAGCTTTGCCCCAGTGCAGCCTTGTCCCCAGTGCAGCCTTGTCCCCAGTGCAGCCTTGTCCCCAGTGCAGCTTTGCCCCAGTGCAGCCTTGTCCCCAGTGCAGCCTTGTCCCAGTGCAGCCTTGTCCCCAGTGCAGCTTTGCCCCAGTGCAGCCTTGCTCCAGTGCAGCCTTGTCCCCAGTGCAGCCTTGTCCCCAGTGCAGCCTTGTCCCCAGTGCAGCCTTGTCCCAAGTGCAGCTTTGCCCCAGTGCAGCTTTGCCCCAGTGCAGCCTTGTCCCCATTGCAGCTTTGCCCCAGTGCAGCCTTGTCCCCAGTGCAGCCTTGTCCCCAGTGCAGCCTTGTCCCCAGTGCAGCTTTGCCCCAGTGCAGCCTTGTCCCCATTGCAGCTTTGCCCCAGTGCAGCCTTGTCCCCAGTGCAGCCTTGTCCCCAGTGCAGCCTTGTCCCCAGTGCAGCCTTGTCCCAGTGCAGCCTTGTCCCCAGTGCAGCTTTGCCCCAGTGCAGCCTTGCTCCAGTGCAGCCTTGTCCCCAGTGCAGCCTTGTCCCCAGTGCAGCCTTGTCCCAAGTGCAGCTTTGCCCCAGTGCAGCTTTGCCCCAGTGCAGCCTTGTCCCCATTGCAGCTTTGCCCCAGTGCAGCCTTGTCCCCAGTGCAGCCTTGTCCCCAGTGCAGCTTTGCCCCAGTGCAGCTTTGCCCCAGTGCAGCCTTGTCCCCATTGCAGCTTTGCCCCAGTGCAGCTTTGCCCCAGTGGTCAGTGCAGCCTTGTCACCGCCGACATACAAACGTTTAGTTTGTATTTTTAAACATGGTGCCGCGGAGTTCGGAGGGACTCGGCGGCGCTCGTTCAGCTGAACGAGCGCCGCCGAGGACACAGTGACTGGGCGGAGCCGAGATACACATAGCCGAGGGTTCTCGGCTATTCTCGGCGCCGTTCACAGTCACGCCCAGTCCCCATGATGGACATAACACAGGTCCAATGGCGGTACTGGGCGTGACTGTGAACGGCGCCGAGAAAAGCCGAGAACCCTCGGCTATGTGTATCTCGGCTCCGCCCAGTCACTGTGTCCTCGGCGGCGCTCGTTCAGCTGAACGAGCGCCGCCGAGTCCCTCCGAACTCCGCGGCGCCATGTTTAAAAATACAAGCTATGTGAATGTCGGCGGCGATCGCTCCGACAGATCACAAAATAGCGAGGATTGGCGTATAACACGCACCCACGATTTTCCCCTTATTTTAAGGGGAAAAAAGTGCGTGTTATATGCCGATAAATACGGTATATATATTTTTTCTATTCTGTTCTATTGTTTTTCTATTATTTTCTATTATATTCTAATCTTTTCTATTTGAATTCAAATTCATTCTATACAAAATTTGAATTTCGGAAAATGGTTATATAGAAATAGAATGAAATCAAATTCTAATAGAAAAGAATAGAATAGAAAAACAATAGAACAGTAGAACAGAATAGAAAGAAATATTATATATATATATGTGTGTGTGTATAGAACCATCTTCCGAAATTGGAATTTGGTACAGAATGAATTCGAATAGATTATTTTATATTTTTTTCTATTCTGTTCTATTGTTTTTCTATAATATTCTTTTATATTATTTTCTGTTCTATTCTAATCTTTTCTATTTGAATTCATTCTGTACCAAATTCCAATTTCGGAAGATGCATATATATATATATATTTTTTTTTTTTTTCTATTCTGTTCTATTGTTTTTCTGTTCTAGTCTTTTCTATTAGAATTCGCTTTAATTCTATTTCATTCTGTTTCTGTATAACCATTTTCAGAAATTCAAATTTCGAATAATAATAATTTCGAATTTAGAATAAAATAGAACATAATAGAAAAGAATAGAAAAACAATAGACCAGCATAGAAAAAAATATATATATATATAAAACCATCTTCCGAAATTTGAATTTCTTATAAATTTAATTCGAATTTGAATAGAAAAGATTAGAATAGAGTAGAAGAGAAAAGACTAGAAAAACAATAGAACAGAATAGAATAAAATAAAATATATATATTATATTTGATTCTGTTCTATTGTTTGTCTAGTCTATTATTTTCTATTCTAATCTTTTCTATTCAAATTCGAATTTCGTATAGAATGAATTCAAATTCGAATAGAAAAGTTTAGAATAGAATAGAAAAGAATAGCATACGAAAACAATGAAACAGAATAGAAAAAAATTATATATATATATAAAACATTTTCCAAAATTCGAATTTCATATAGACCAAAATCAAATTTGAATATAAATGATTAGAATAGAAAAAATTAGAAAAGAATAGACAATAGAACAGAATATCCTATACTGGTATGAGAAAGTCTCCCGTTCTCTTTGTATCGCTTCCTTTGTGTGAAATTCCCTGGTGATCCTGCCAATCCCTTCTGCTTCCCTATTAAAAACTGACCACACTAAGCAGGAGAACACAGTGTGGTCAGTTCTCTAGCTGTGCTGGGAACTCAGCCTGCTCTCCTCCAATGATCAGACTTGTCCTGATAACCTCCCCCTCCCTGCACAGACATTCACTGGGAAGCTCAGTGTGCTGTTGTTTCTCCTCCCCCCCCCCTCCCCCAGCTCTTATACAGCTGAGAAGAGAGACAATGTGATCACTTATAAAAAAAGGGGAACAAAAATGTTTTTTTGTTTGTTTTTTTTTATATCTATATACAAATTTTTTGCCTTTTATCTCTCTTTTAAACTGAATGGGTTGGTGAGGGTTTATATATATACAGTACTTTAACCACTTCAAGATCACAATAGGTTTATATACCTTGCGGCTTGCAAGTGGTTTACTGGGATTATGGCTGAAGATATCATCATAACCCCAGTATTTTTTTTTTTTTTTCAGCCGGCGATTTTCTTTCTAATGAAAGTGGTCTGAGAGGCTAATTAGCCACTGGATCACTTTAAGAAGCAGTGGGAGGAGTCAACCCCCCTCCCCCCCTCCACTGCTCACCGGTGTTTCTCGGGCTTACCACTTTTACCGACGAGCCCGGGAAACGATCCGACGATTCGTGCAGCTGGCCATAGAGGTGAACAGAGGCCAGGTCATCTCTGATCACCTCTATGATCTAGGGCAGGGGTAGGCAACCTCGGCCCTCCAGCTCTGGTGAAACTACAAGTCCCATGAGACATCGCAAGACCCCGACAATCACAGGCATGACTCCTAGAGGCAGAGGCATGATGGGATTTGTAGTTTCACCACAGCTGGAGGGCCGAGGTTGCCTACCCCCCGATCTAGGGGGAACTGGACAAAAAGGTCCGGATGGCCGCACTCCAGTGAAAACGATTTCTTTATTGTAATGATAAATCCACACAGCAGGGATAAGACCACTGACGCGTTTCACACCCTTATAGCAGGTGCTTGATCATAGCATGACCCTGATCTAGGGGGACCGGAGCGATGTCATGGTGCCACTCCCGGTCTAGGGTGGAAGTAAACCATTTTTTTTTTTAAGCAAAAGATCAATTTTTTTTTGATCTTTTGCTTAAAAAAAGAAAAAATGGTTTACTTCCACCCTAGACCCCCCTCTGTACCTCTAAACTGGAAACCTGTCAACTTTTTTTTAAAACATTGCCTATGGGGATTTTTATTTCTTTATTTTAACAAAGGTAAAAAAGAAAGAGCATCTTCCATGATTGACACCTAAGACTGATATACAAATAACAAACAGCAAACCATCAGATCAAATGCCACATAACGATTAAATTAGAGCCAATCTGGGATAACATAATAAAAGTATATCAGTGAAACGTTCAAACCGCTATCTAGTCTCGGTCATGAAGAAGCGCATACCCCCAGATCCAAGACCGGGCGCGATCAGAACCCACAGGAGTTATCAAACCAATCCCTTACTTCCCCCCCCCCCCCCCACAAAAAAATAAAAAAAATTAAAAAAACAAATAAATAATAAAAAAAATCTCTCTTCCCCTCCCCCCCATGGGAGGAGGAAACACATCCAGCCTATGGAGATTTTTAAGTACAGTAGTTTGTCACCATTCCACAAGTGTGCGCAATTTTAAAAGCGTGACATGTTTGGTATCTACTTACTCGGCATGACATGGTCTTTTTTTTTTTTTTTTTTTTTTTTATTTTACCAAAAAACAAAGTTATATATTGTGTATTTTTTTTAATTTTTTTTTTTGCATAAAAATTAATTAAAGTGTATTTTATTTTTAGAAAAAAAAAAGAGTTTGAAAAACAGCTGCGCAAATACCGTGTGACATCAAAAATTGCATAACCCACCATTTCATTCTCTATGGCCTTTGCTTAAAAAATAAATAAATAAATAAATATAACGTTTGGAGGTTCTAAGTAATTTTCTAGCAAAAAATACATCGGCCAATCGGCTTCTAAACTTCGGCTTCTTCCATTAAGCTTTGAGGACAAAAACTAGAATCTGATTGGTTCCTATGTAGAGCTGCACCAGATTTTACACTCTCCAGTTTTAGTAAATCAGCCCCCCATTTCTATCTCTTAAAGGCTCCACATGTAACATTTCCCGATACAGTAACACCTCGGATCGCAATCAATGCGGTTTACGAGCGTTTCGCAATACAAGCTTTTATTTTTTTTTTAAACCCTGACTCGGTTTGCGAGCGTCGTTTAGCAAAATGAGCAGGATTTAAGCCTCTGGGGTGGTGCAGTACCGCATTTGGCCAGAGATGCGGGGGGGGCGCCGGTGACACTCTGAGCCGTTCGGTAACACTCGGAAACACTCCGTTCCCGAGCGTCTCTGAGCCTCTCCGAGTGCATCCGAGCGGCTCCGAGTGTTTCTGAATGTCTCCGGCGCCCCCCCACCTCTGGCCACATGCGGTACTGCGTACACTAGCAGTGCCACTGGAACGGATTGTCTGAGTTTCCATTGATTCCTATGGGAAAACTCGCTTTGGATTACAAGCATTCTTCTGGAACGAATTACGCTCGCAATCCGATGTATCACTGTAGTAGTTGATGTCTTGCCCCCGGCATTAAAGTCATTGGGAGAGTTCCTCTGCATGCCTCTGTAATAAACTGTGATATAAAGAAGCTTAGTAAATGAGAAGAAGCTCTGCTGACTTCCATCATCCAATCACGTGCAAGCAAAAATTCTGTTTTTTTTTTTTTAATTCTCCTTGCTTGTGATTGGGTATTTTTTGCAAAGTGAAGCTTCATCTCATTGCCTAAGCTCTGGAGCAACTGCACATGCAAAGTGCACAGTCTATTTGCCTTTAGTAAACCCCCCCCCCCCCCCCGAGGTCCGTCGCACTCCTTATCGCAATTTCTCTGTGCTTTAGTGGCTTATGAAGAAGGAAATATCAGAAATCATCACCTTTTCAGGGGCATTGATCACTCCGCTGTTGTACCCGAACTGCAGGGAGCCGATGGCCGCCACCAAGACCGCGAAGACCAGCGAGCTCGTGAGCCTGCCCTGTAGAGAGAGATAGAAGAGACATTTAGGAATCTGTTTATACTTTAAAGAAAAGCCAACACACAAATGTCTCGGCATTCGCACAGCCGACGCGATGAATCCCCATAATGCGTGTCATTTCTATATTTCCTATAGCTCCATCTAGTGGCCATGACGCGGTATCTTCCTGATATTCTGCGGTCAGGAAAATACTGCATTATAACCACTAGATGGCGTCTGACAGTCATAGAAAATCCACGTATTAGACACAATTTTCGGGATTATTTATGACGGCTGTACGAATGCTCAAGAATTTTTTTTTTTTAATAAATAGACCTGTTCACAGCTATTCCTACTGCAAGAGGAGCAAAGAAGGACCGACATCCACATAGACATCATTTCTAGTTCCAATAAACTTTGTTTTTCGGACTCCAAAGATCTGCTGGGAGGCCAACTGGCTCCTGTCTAACGTGACCCTAGAATGTTAGTCATGTGACTGACGAGTCACATGACACCGGGGAGGGAAAATGGCTGATTGGGCCCAATTTGGACATTTTCACTTAGGGGTGTACTGACTTTTGTTGCCAGTGGTTTAGACATTAATGGCTGTGTGTTGAGCTATTTTGAGGGGACAGCAAATTTACACTGTTATACAAGCTGTACACTCACTACTTTACATTGTAGACAAGTGTCATTTCTTCAGTGTTGTCACATGAAAAGATAGAAGGAAAGTGACTGAGGGGTGTACTTACTTTTGTGAGATACTGTATGTATGAATGTGAGTGAGGGACCTTAGACTGTAAGCTCCTTGAAGGCGGGGACTAATGTGACTGTACAACATATCCACTATGTTACCAAAAGTATTGTGACGCCTGCCTTTACACACATGTGAACTTTAATGACATCCCAGTCTTAGTCCGTAGGGTTCAATATTGAGTTGGCTCCGCCCTTTGCAGCTATAACAGCTTCACCTCTTCTGGGAAGGCCGTCCACAAGGTTTAGGAGGGTGTCTATGGGAATGTTTGACCATTCTTCCAGAAGAGCATTTGTGAGGTCAGGTACTGATGTTGGACGAGAAGGCCTGGCTCGCAGTCTCCGCTCTAATTCATCTCAAAGGTGGTCTATCGGGTTGAGGTCAGGACTCTGTGCAGGTCAGTCAAGTTCCTCCACCCCAAACTCGCTCATCCATGTCTTTATGGACCTTGCTTTGTGCACTGGTGGGCAGTCATGTTGGAACAGGAAGGGGCCGTCCCCAAACTGTTCCCACAAAGTTGGGAGTATGAAATTGTCCAAAATGTCTTGGTATGCTGACGCCTTAAGAGTTCCCTTCACTGGAACTAAGGGGCCAAACCCAACCCCTGAAAAACAACTCCCACACCATAATCCCCCCCTCCACCAAATGATTTGGACCAGTGCACAAAGCAAGGTCCATAAAGACATGGATGGGCGAGTTTGGGGTGGAGGAACTTGACTGGCCTGCACAGAGTCCTGACCTCAACCCGATAGAACACCTTCGGGATGAATTAGAGCGGAGACTGCGAGCCAGACCTTCTCGTCCAACATCAGTGCCTGACCTCACAAATGCTCTTCAGGAAGAATGGTCAAACATTCCCATAGACACCCTCCTAAACCTTGTGGACGGCCTTCCCAGAAGAGTTGAAGCTGTTATAGCTGCAAAGGGCGGAGCCAACTCAATATTGAACCCTACGGAGTAAGGCCTGGTTCACACTTATGGCATTTTTAGTGCTTTTTGCATTTTGCAGATTTTGCACTACAGAACATTTAAACATGGATTCCTCTGGAACACGTCCTGTAGTGCAAATCTGCGAAATGCAAAAAGCACTAAAAATGCCATCAGGTGTGAAGCAGGCCTCAGGCTGGGAAGCCATTAAAGTTCATGTGCGTGTCAGGCTCCTTTCACATCTATGCATGTTGCTTTTGAGCGTTTCTGCAGTGCTTGCCGCGTTTTTGCCGCGATTTGAATTTTTTTTTTTTTTTACACTTTTTTTACACTTTTTTTACACGGTGGTTGCTTAGCAACCAGTTATATACAGCGTAAAAAAAAAAAAGAAATAAAAAAAAAACCCCGCAAATCACGGTAAAATTGCGGTAAAAACGCGGTACTTGCGTTTCGGATGCGGGTCCATTGAATTCAATTACATGGGAAACGCTGCATTCTGCATTAAAAAAAAAAGTCCCCGACCCTTTTCCAAAAACGCAGAGGCACAAAAATGCATTGATGTGAACGCGTTCCATAGGAACCCATGTTACAAAAATTTCCCGGCATTTCTGCAAAGTGCAAAATGCATCAGAAAACGCGTTAGATGTGAATGGAGCCTGAGGCTGGGATGCCATTAAAGTTGATGCGGGCAGGCGTCCCAATACTTTTGGTATTATCGGGTATATGTAAAGCGCTGCGTAAATGGATGGCGCTATATAAGTCCCTGAAATGAAGAGATGTAGCACCTCGGTGTCCAGGCCGGGTTGCTCCTAAATTCACCTGTCAGGTAAAGCTACCTTTGGCCCATTGTTGGGGATCAATTGATTTTCACGCTAAGTCTGCACTTGCTGCACTTTTCTCTTCTGCCGCTAGGTGGCGGGGTACTTGGTGGCATTAGATATGGGCACTGCAGGGTCAGATTTATGGGTATGTGGGGTATCCCAGCCAATGGGCTAGGGGTTTTCTTATATCTTCCTACGTATCGTACAGGGGTGTCGCAGGACGTCTTCGTTCCTCCTCCTCCATTCCTTTCTCCAGGAGGGGGGGCGGATCCTAAAAAGTCGACGAGGGCGGTGTCACGTTTTTACGCTTCCTGCTGCAATCCCCTAGGGCGCCACCAGGGGGCGGGTCTCTGACAACCTGGGCTCACAGGTAGTGGGTGTGGAATGATGGTGGGCCTTTCTCCAGCTTTATAGACAAAAGGTGCTGGATCAGTGGCGGCCGATGTTTTTTACAACCCCCCCACCCCCATTGGTCGGTGGCATCTCAGTCAGCCCCCCCCCCCCCCAAGCGGACTTTGGCGGGTAACAGGCTCCGGGCTTCTATGGACGGTGGGCGGGCTCCTGTGTCTTCTGTGTGTGGCCCCTCCCTTCTTCTCCTAGGCGTCCAATAGGATCGCCTGTCCTTTCAGCCAGGTGACGGCTATCAGACCCGCTTCCAGATTGGCCGGGAGGAGGATCAGTGTTTTAATATTCATTCACACCCGGGCGGGCTCCGGACGCAATGCTCTGCGCCCCCCCGAGCCCACCCTATTTTTGAAGCTTATTAGAGCCTCTGGCTCTAATCGGGTGCTTCAAAAAACACCCCCCACCATAGGAATTTATGCGACCGGCATCTTGAAAGGGGCCAGGCGCATGTATGGGGGGGGGGGGCGGCGCCCATGCGTCCACAAGAGGCGGGCCGCCCCTGTGCTGGATCTTTAAGCAGGGGAGTCTGTAGGGGGGCAGCTCCGGATAGGAGGTGAGTATTCCAATCAGAGTTGCTAGGAGCAGGAGCTGGGGGGGGGGGGGACATTTTTTCTTTATAAAAAAAAAAATGTCAAAAACTGCCACTATAAATGCCCAAAAACCCCGAAACGTCATTATCTTGCAACCATGGCAACGGTACTCAGTTTAAAAAAAGGAGATCTTAGAACCTCTATCCATCTGTGCTTGTAACGTGCAGATTCCTTTTCCTATATATCGGCACAGACTGCAATATCCATGGAGAGAATGCTGTGCTAGAGGAACAGAACCAAAGCTGTAATCCGCCTCGGTTCACACCTATGCGTTTTTTTTTTTTTGCTTTTTGCAGAAACGCTCTACAGTCCAATATAGCATGGTATCCTATGGGACAGACGCTGCGTTTTTCGAAAAGGGTCGGGGACTTTTTTTTTTTAGGCTGCATTCACACCTGGGCGTTTCTAATCGCGGTCAGAAAAGCCGCACTTCTGCCTGTGATTTCAAAACGCCCAGGTGTGAATGACAAATCGCACATTTCAGATGCCATTCATTTGAATGCCACCTAAAAACGCGGTGCAGGTCGATTGTCGCACGATAAAACCGCATCGTTTGAAGTTGTTTTCCGTTATCCAGACTGGACGTCATATGCCGTCTTTCAGGATAACAGCCGGCACACGCCCCCGATCGGTGGTGCAGCATGTCAGTCTGACACACCGCAACACCGATCCCGGTAAAGAGCCTCTGATGGTGACTCTTTACCATGTGATCAGCCATGTGATCAGCCATGTCCAATCACAGCTGATCACGATGTAAACAGGAAGAGCCGTGTATCGGCTTTTCATCACTTGCATCTGTCAGACAGGAGTAGAGGAGAGCCAATCAGCTGCTTTCCTGACATGGGGGGGGTCTGCGCTGATTGATTATCAGCGCAGCCCCCCTGAGGATGCCCCGCCAAGGACCACCAGGGGTGCCACCAGGACCACCAGGGATCGCCACCACTGGTGACCACCAGGTATGCCACCCATGGCCACCAGGGATGCCAATCTGTGCCCAAAATCGATGCCAATCAGTGCCCAGTAATAATGCCTGCCTTATCAGTAATGCCTGCCCATCAGTGCCACCTATCAGTGCCCAGTGCTTTGTATACTGTAAAATTTGAATATTTTTATATATTTCCCTAGAATAACAAATCCCCCTGAAGAAGACCATGAATGAAAGGGTCGAGATGCGTTGGGGTATTCATGTGGATAGCAGTGTTGTTATGTCATTTGCAAACCTTGTTCTCCTTGGTGTATTGTTTGCCATGACTGATGGTTCACGTTGTTGTTTTGTGTCGCCAACCAGAGCTTATAATTTAAATTCATTGTGTATTTGAATCAATTTTTTGCCATTATAAAAGATTTTTAACCAAGTATTTCTTTATAAATATCAGTGCCCATCAGTGCCGCCTCGTCAGCGCCCATCAGTGAAGAAGAAAACGTACGTATTTACAAAATTTTATAACAGAAACAAAGAAAAACTTTTTTTTTTTCAAAGTTTTCATTTTGGTTTTTTGCCCCCCCCCCAAAAAAAAAAAACCCAGCAGTGATCAAATATCACCAAAATAAAGCTCTATTTGTGGGAACAAAATCATAAAAATGTCCTCTGTGTACAGTGTTACATGACCGGGTAATTGTCATTCAAAGTGTGAGAGAGCTGAAAGCTGAAAAACTGGCCTGGGCAGGAAGGGGGTAATGGTGCCCCGGTATTGAAGGGGTTAAAGAGAACCTGTCACCAGACCAATCAATTCAACAACATTCACGTAGATTTATATTATGTATTCCCACCACTAGGTGGCGCTATAGGTGTACATTTCAAATCTGGGAAGTTTGGCACATCATGAAGTATGTGAAAGTCTCTATTAGGATTACAATTCAATATTTGTTTTGCCGGTCGGATTGCGAATGTCGCCATGAGCAGCAATGGGCATATTTCTGGACCCAGCGAGATCCCTACTACAGATCCCATTGTTACCCCTATTTACCTTTCATTACTCATTTATGGAGCCCTGGCACAGAGAACATGAAATCACTCACATAGGAGCTCACAATCTAATGCACTGCTAGATGCACATTGGGAGTGTTTTGCTGCACCTAGTTTTGGGGTACAGCCCATTTCACCGTCCAACCCCACACAGGAGGGAATTGTGGGACCCTTATAGCTGCGTGTAATCACTTGGCTCAATCTTCCCATATTGTATATACAATCACCGCCCACTTTATTAGGTACACCTGGTCAGTTGTTTGGTAACACAAATCGCTAATCAGCCAATCACACGGCAGCAACTCAATGCATTTAGGCGTCTAGACGTGGTGAAGATGACTTGCTGAAGTTCAAACTGAGCATCAGAATGGTGGAAGAAAGGGGATTGAAGTGACTTTTGAACGTGGCATGGTTGTTGGTTGTTGGTGGCAGACGGGCCGGTCTGAGTATTTCTGGGATTTTCACACACAACCATCTCTCGGGGTTTACAGAGAATGGTGGGAAAAAGAGAAAATATCCAGTGAGCGGCAGTTGTGTGGAGGAAAATGCCTTGTTGAGCTCAGAGGAGAATGGGCAGACTGGTTCCAGATGATAGAAAGGGAACAGGAACTCAAATAACCTCTCGTTACACCCAAGGTATGCAGAATACCATCTCTGAACGCGCAACACATCCAACCTTGGAGCAGATGGGCTACAGCAGCAGAAGACCACACCGGGTGTCACTCCTGTCAGCTAAGAACAGGAAACTGAGGCTACAATTGGCACAGGATCACCAAAAGTGGACAATAGAAGATTGGAAAAACGTTACCTGGTCTGATGAGTCTGGATTTCAGCTCCGACATTCAGATGGTGGGGTCAGAATTTGGCGCATGGATCCATCCTGCCTTGTATCACCGGTTCAGGCTGGTGGTGGGGGTGTAATGGTGTGGGGGATGGGGTATCACCGGTTCAGGCTGGTGGTGGGGGTGTAATGGTGTGGGGGATGGGATATCACCGGTTCAGGCTGGTGGTGGGGGTGTAATGGTGTGGGGGATGGGATATCACCAGTTCAGGCTGGTGGTGGAGGGTGTAATGGTGTGGGGGATGGGGTATCACCGGTTCAGGCTGGTGGTGGGGGTGTAATGGTGTGGGGGATGGGATATCACCGGTTCAGGCTGGTGGTGGGGGTGTAATGGTGTGGGGGATGGGATATCACCGGTTCAGGCTAGTGGTGGGGGGTGTAATGGTGTGGGGGATGGGGTATCACTGTTTCAGGCTGGTGGTGGGGGTGTAATGGTGTGGGGGATGGGATATCACCGGTTCAGGCTAGTGGTGGGGGGTGTAATGGTGTGGGGGATGGGATATCACCGGTTCAGGCTGGTGGTGGGGGTGTAATGGTGTGGGGGATGGGATATCACCAGTTCAGGCTGGTGGTGGGGGTGTAATGGTGTGGGGGATGGGATATCACCGGTTCAGGCTGGTGGTGGGGGTGTAATGGTGTGGGGGATGGGATATCACCGGTTCAGGCTAGTGGTGGGGGGTGTAATGGTGTGGGGGATGGGGTATCACTGTTTCAGGCTGGTGGTGGGGGTGTAATGGTGTGGGGGATGGGATATCACCGGTTCAGGCTAGTGGTGGGGGGTGTAATGGTGTGGGGGATGGGATATCACCGGTTCAGGCTGGTGGTGGGGTGTAATGGTGTGGGGGATGGGATATCACCGGTTCAGGCTGGTGGTGGGGGTGTAATGGTGTGGGGGATGGGGTATCACCGGTTCAGGCTGGTGGTGGGGGTGTAATGGTGTGGGGGATGGGATATCACCGGTTCAAGCTGGTGGTGGAGGGTGTAATGGTGTGGGGGATGGGATATCACCGGTTCAGGCTAGTGGTGGGGGGTGTAATGGTGTGGGGGATGGGGTATCACCGGTTCAGGCTAGTGGTGGGGGTGTAATGGTGTGGGGGATGGGATATCACCGGTTCAGGCTGGTGGTGGGGGTGTAATGGTGTGGGGGATGGGGTATCACCGGTTCAGGCTGGTGGTGGGAGGTGTAATGGTGTGGGGGATGGGGTATCACCGGTTCAGGCTGGTGGTGGGAGGTGTAATGGTGTGGGGGATGGGGTATCACCGGTTCAGGCTGGTGGTGGGAGGTGTAATGGTGTGGGGGATGGGATATCACTGGTTCAGGCTGGTGGTGGAGGTGTAATGGTGTGGGGGATGGGGTATCACCGGTTCAGGCTGGTGGTGGGGTGTAATGGTGTGGGGGATGGGATATCACTGGTTCAGGCTGGTGGTGGGGGTGTAATGGTGTGGGGGATGGGATATCACCGGTTCAGGCTGGTGGTGGGGGTGTAATGGTGTGGGGGATGGGATATCACCGGTTCAGGTTGGTGGTGGGGGTGTAATGGTGTGGGGGATGGGATATCACCGGTTCAGGCTGGTGGTGGGGGTGTAATGGTGTGGGGGATGGGGTATCACCGGTTCAGGCTGGTGGTGGGGGTGTAATGGTGTGGGGGATGGGATATCACCGGTTCAGGCTGGTGGTGGGGGTGTAATGGTGTGGGGGATGGGATATCACCGGTTCAGGCTGGTGGTGGGGGTGTAATGGTGTGGGGGATGGGGTACCTGAGTATTGTTGCTGACCATGTCCATCCCTTTATGACTACAGTGTCCCCATCTT